>NC_092761.1:84852051-85207051 GCF_047496795.1 Chiloscyllium punctatum
TTAGCGGAACTCCATAGGCCATTGGCCCTAATCCTTAATGACTTAGCTTAAACAAAAACATGTCGATTTCAGATTTAAAATTAACATCAGATCCAGCATCAACTGCCATTTGTGGAAAAGAGTTCCAAACATCTCCCACCCTGTGTGTGTGTGGAAGTACTTCCTAATGTCTCTCCTGAACATTCTGTCCCAATTCTCAGACTAGTTCTAGAATTCGCAACCAGTGGAAATGATTTATCTCCCCTGTCTTTTCCGGTTAATATCTTGAAGACTTCGATCAAATCATCCCTTAACCTTTCAAGCTCTAGAAAAAAAAAGTCTAATTTGTGTAATGTCTTCTCATAACCCCATGAAGTCCAGGTATCATTCTTGTCAATCTATGGCATAACTCCCTCCAAGGCCAATCTATTCTGCCTAAGGTGTAGTGCTCAGATCTGCTCACAGTACTCCATGTGGTATTGAACCAAGATTTTGTATAAATCCAGCATGACCTCCACATCCATGTGCTCCAAAGCTGGATATAAAGGCCAGCATTTCAATAATTTTTTTGTTCGCTTTCTGCACCTGTTCATGACATTTTAAAGATCTCTGCACGCAAACCACTTTGGTCATTCACTGTATTTAACTCCAAACTATCTCGGTAGTGCCTTGATCTATCCTTCATTGGTCAAAAATGGATAACCTTACACAGTTTACACCGAACTCCATCTGCCACTGCTTTGCCCATTTACTTAGTCTATCAAAAGCCCCTTGAAATTGCATAGCATCTATGGCATCTGCATGGTCTGCAATGCTGCCTAACATTGTGTCACCAGCAATTAGGATGAGGCAAGATGCAGGAGGAATTTTAATCAAGATGGAGCTTGCTGATTATGAATCACCACCTTAAGGAGACGAAGGGAAAAAAATCTTGGCACTGAAGAGCTCGTTGACCTCATCGTTATTGTATATACAAAGTTGATCAAAACTAATTTAATTGACTGGGTCCATTTACAAATCAGCTGTACTAAAATAAATTTACAGTCAACAAATGCAAAGGAACAAAGAGCAACAGGATTTCTTCAGATTCTCAACAGAGGAAGCTGCAGGAAGGAGCTATGTAAACAACTAAAGGAGAAAATAAACAAAACTGTGAGTCTAATTACAGAATGTAAACATTGAAACAACAAAAATAACCTACAAAGAATATTTCAATTTTTTTTAACTGCTGATACATAATTCTAATCATAACCTAATTAGTTGAAAGCATCTCACCACTGTTGGGATTAATGCTACTGATCTGTCATGCAATGGTGAGGCAATACATTTGTACTACATTGCTAAGAGAGGGTTGACATCATCTGGTGCCCATTATTGCCTGAATATAACACCTCTGCTCTGCAGAGAGGGAGGCAATGGACACTGTCATGACCAATGATCTGAACTCTGAAGCAGTGTGGACATTATGTTAGAATTGCAAGATGGAGAGAGAGAGAGAGAGAGCGCGTGAGAGAGCCAAAGAGCGGGAGAGAATCCATGGATTGTCACACCATTGGCTATTCAGGGAACTTTCAACTAACAACTCCTTCAAATGGGGGAATTCAAAACAGACCAGACTGTGATGTCATTGCTACAATGATAATGAGGTGCAGATGATCCCTACTCAACTGCAGGCTGATAATATATCAAGCTGCAAATATTTTGGTATATATACCTTCAAACAATACACAGGGACAGGGTTTTAAAAAGCCAGTCTTTGAACATTTTTGTGTACATGTCCAAGTGCGAAGGTCACTGTTATTGAAGAACTATCCCATAGTCACCTCTGCATTGCAGGTAAAGATAATCTCTCGTTCTGAGCACCAGAAGGCAGCAGCTAGCATCCACATAAAAGGAAAACCAGGCAACAAAAGGTCCTTCTCTCACCCCGAATTCTGGAAACCGATCTCAGTCAAAAGGAATCAAAACTACAGTCCCTCAACCTGTCTGCAAAACTGAGGACTGTGAAACTGGCTGTTCAACTGTCAATGTCAACTTTAGCTGGCAACTCTTCATCAGAACAGGACTTCAGGACCAACACAAAATTTGTTCTCTCTCAGGGGTTGTTCACTTGTGGAATTCACAGCCCCAGAGAGCAGTAGAAGCTAGGTCATTTCAAGAAAGATGTAACTTTATTTCTTTAGGCTTAAAGGGACCTAAGGATATGGGGAGAAAATAGGAACAGGGAACTGAACAGGATGATTGGCTGTGATTACATGGAAGGTGGAGCAGGCTGAAAGGGCCTATTCCTGTTTTTACATTCTATGCTTTTATGTTTCAATAATTATACTTAAGACTGCGATAGTCAGATTTTTGATGGAGGCAGACAAGGAAATTAACTTAAAACTACAAACAGATCAGCCATGATTTTATTGAATGGCAGACCCAGGTTAAGGGACCAAATGGTCCACATGTGCTTGCAATTCCAATGCTCTTCTGCAGTACTCTCTCAGTAGCAAGTGAGGACTGCAGATGCTGGAGCATCTGCTGGAGCATCTCAGTAGCACACTGGAACATCGGCCTAGATTGCTTGAACACCAGTCTCCAGAGTAGAATTTCAATCCTAACTTTCTGACTCAGACTGGGCCACAGCTGACGCTGTAAGAGGAGTGTTCAAAAATGTCTAAATGCCAACCTGAGGCTGCCTCCTTATTATGAAGCACACCAAGACCAACTTGTATCCATTCAATGCTCTGAAATAAGTCAGTTTTTAAGCAAAGTGAAGGGGAACCATAACCCTTGCTCCAAAATCTATCACAATTCACCCCCTCCCTTTGGACGGTGCGGGGGCTCAGTGGTTGGCACTGCTGCCTCACAGTACCAGGGACCCGGGTTCGATTCCACTCTGAGGCGACTGTCTGTGTGGAGTTTGCACATTATCTGTGTTTGTTTGCTCCAGTTTCCTCCCACAGTCCAAAAATGGTGCAATGGCCACGTTAAATTGCCCACAGTGTCCAAAGATGTACAATTTAGGTGGATTAGCCATGCTAGCTTGCCCACGTGTGTCCAGAGATGTGCAGGCTAGCTAGATTAGCTGGGGGAAATGCAGAGATGGGTGGGATGCTCTTCTGGGGAGTCGGTGTAGATTCGATGGGCTGAATAACCTGAAGATTCTGATTCAAGTTTGCACTTGTTTCTGGGCAAACTGCAGGGGAGGAGATGCGTGTGTGTGTGTGTGTGTGTGTGGAAGAAAGACAAATAGATTTTTAAATGGAACACAAAAACGCGACCAGATAGAAATCGCAAGTTGCTGATGCTGTGGTCGAGGACCGAATTGGTTGAAACCGCGCTGTCTCTGGGCAGGACTTGCTTTAATGATGTTGTCTTGCACTCAGTCCAAGCGATGCTGATAGGAGCTCCGCACTTCTCTCTGCAGTTTCGGAATTCACTGCAGACTCCGGGGTTACTCTCGGTCAAAAAACTCCGGGGTTACTCTCGGTCACAAGCCATCAGCAACCAATTTTTTAATCCCCAGCGGACAGGGGCTCAATATATTGATCCTTTGGGTGGGAAAGAGGGGAACTGAACAACGAATCCAAGATTTTTAAAAAAAAAATTGTATTAATTCTGTGCAATCACCAAAGTGTGTTAAACATGGATTGTTCTTACAATTGAAATGCACATTGTACAGGTTAAATGCTTTCAGAATATTGCAACTGGAACACCGCCAGTAAATCTACTTTGTAGTAGATTATCTCAATATTTACACGCATATGACAGACACTTAATTCCCATTATAAATAATAAACGGTCTCGCCCACAATTTTAATGTATGCTTCGAGATAACAGTTGCCACCTTTGCAGTCTTAACATGACGACAACCCCACAAACATCTGCATCAAATGCACATAAAATATCACAGGCTGTACCTTGCGACTGGGGGATAAAGCCGAGATAAAACAGGAGGAAGCCATGCAGGTTACTGTGCGTTTTCCAGGCACATCCAAGGTCTTATCTTGCTGTATCTGTCCCTTTAGTTCTGAGATGATGTAAAGGTCTTTTTTTTACACAAACTTTGTTAGCCACTTGCCAAATTATCTTGCTTTTAATGCCTCAGAATGGTGAGAGAAGCGTTGCACGCGTCCTGGTGATGGGTTTCAGAGAGAACAATTTGCAGCTCATTGTTTCACGGGCAATGAAACTGCTTCTCTCCGCCTCTGCTCAGGTGCAACTCAGCTCTGTACCGTTTCCCTTCGCTCCAGTTAGTGGTGCTGGAAGAGCACAGCAGTTCAGGCAGCATCCGAGGAGCAGGAAAAAATTACTCAGTTTTCTTCCTTGTTCAGTGCAAGGCGTTCACTCCTGTTGAGCCACACCCCCCACCCCGTCTTCCCCCCTTCTGTCCCTTATTTCACTAAAATGTCTGTTTGACTGCAGATTGCATTGTTCCTGAGCTAACCCACCCAAAGCACAGCATCTCTTATCTTGCTCTTCAGAATATGTAGCCAATGTGACACTGGCACTAATATTACTGGCTTCGCAAACAGACAACTTATATCCTTATTAGTCCAGAGAAAGTGAGTTCAAGCAATTAATTTGGTTTATGCTTTCTTTAAATTGTAAAGATGATGACTAGTTTGTCATAAAATAACAGGTTTAATTCGTGTGTTTTGAGAAGTTTACTCGTCGTCCTTATCTGATGACTCAGATTCCAAAATCTACAATAACAGCAAAATGTTCCAAATGCTGGAGATCTGAAAGGTTTTTTTTAAGAAAGAACAGGAAGTGCTAGAGAAACTCAGCGGGCTCTCAGTGTATGTGGAGAGAGAAAAACAGAGTTAGTCTTTCACTTCCACTGAGGGGAAAGTGAGGACTGCAAATGCTGGATCTCTTTCACTTCCAATGACTCTTGTGTGAAGATCCATATGACTACTCCTATGAGTCGTGTTGGAAGTGAAATATTAACTGTTTCTCTTTTTATCGATGTGGCTAGACCTGCTGGGTTTCTCCAGGGTACTTTGATGTTATTTGAGCTACCAGGGGAAGTGGTGGAGGCCAGTACAATTACAACATTTAAAAGGATCTGGATGGCTACATAGATAGGAAGGGTAAGGGCTGAATGCTCGCAAATGGGACTAGATTAATTTTGAATATTTGGTCGGCATGGATGGGTTGGATTGAAGGTCTTTTTCCATGCTGTACATCTCTATGTCTTAACTCTAAATGGTTCCAGTGGTCATGTCCCTAGCTATGGGCTCCAGGCTGTCTGCTCCAAGGTGTGCAATAACATCACCGAGCTGATTAATTCTAATAGTAGCCACTTAGAAAGAAAGGCCATCAGCCACTTTGGGGCCTAGTTGGGTAATACACTGATCTAGGAGAAAGTGAGGACGGCAGATGCTGGAGATCAGAGTCAAAGAGTGTGGTGCTGGAAAAGCACAGCAGCCAGGCAGCATCTGAGGAGCAGGAGATGTTTTAGGGACATTTCTGATGAAGGGCTTATGCCCGAAATGTCGACTTTCCTGCTCCTTGGATGCTGCCTGGCCGCTGAGCTTTTCCAGCATCTCATTCTTCAAATCTAATGCACTGATCTAGTAAACGATATGATCCTGTGCTGCCTGTACTCCACTCTGAAGTTCCTTTGGTTAATACCTTTAGCAATTGAGTAATGGTGACAGCGGAGTAGTAATGCCACAGGGACAATTAATCCAGAGGCTGAGGTTAGTGCTATGAGATACATGGGTTCAAAATCACCATGGCAGCCAGTGGACTGGACCTGGAAGCCCATGCTCAAATTTCACCTGCTCCAGAGGCGAGTGTGTGTGCATGTGCATGTATGTGTGCATGTGAGTATGTGCATGTTTGTGTGCATGTGTGTATGTGCATGTATGTGTGCATGTGAGTATGTGCATGTTTGTGTGCATGTGTGTATGTGCATGTATGTGTGCATGTGTGTATGTGCATGTATGTGTGCATGTGTGTCTGCATGTGTGTATGTGCATGTATGTGTGCATGTGTGTATGTGCATGTATGTGTGTTTGCATGTGTGTATGTGTATGTTTGCATGCATGTATGTGTGCATGTGTGTATGTGCATGTTTGTGTGCATGTGTGTATGTGCATGTATTTGTACATGTATGTGTGCATATGTGTGTGCATGTGTGTATGTGCATGTTTGTGTTCATGTGTATGTGCATGTATGTGTGCATGTGTGTATGTGTATGTTTGTGTGCATGTATGTGTGCATGTGTGTATGTGCATGTATGTGTGCATTTGTGTGTGCATGTGTGAATGTGCATGTTTGTGTTCATTTGTGTGCATGTGTGTGTGCATGTGTGTGTGCATGTGTGTGCATGTGTGTATGTGCATGTTTGTTTGCATGTGTGTATGTGCATGTATGTGTGCATGTGTGTATGTGCATGTATGTGTGCACATGTGTGTGTATGTGTGTGTGCATGTGTGTATGTGCATGTATTTGTACATGTATGTGTGTATGTGCATGTTTGTGTTCGTGTGTGTATCTGCATGTTTGTGTGCAATTGTGTATGTGCATGTTTGTGTGCATAAATGTGTGCATGTGTGTGCATGTATGTGTGCATGTGTAAATGTGCATGTATGTGTGCATGTGTGTATGTGCGTGTATGCATGCTTGTGTGTGCATGTGTGTATCTGCATGTTTGTGCATGTGTGCATGTATGTGTGCATATGTGTATGTGCATGTATGTGTGCATGTTTGTGTGCATGTATGTATGTGCATGTTTGTGAGCATGTGTGTGTACGTTTATGTGCACATATGTATGCATGTGTGTGTGCATTGTGTATGTGCATGTGCATGTTTGTGTGCATGTGTGTATGTGCATGTGTGTGCAAGTATGTGTGCATGTGTGTATGTGCATGTTTGTGTGCATGTGTGTATCTGCATGTTTGTGTGCAATTGTGTATGTGCATGTTTGTGTGCATAAATGCGTGCATGTGTGTGCATGTATGTGTGCATGTATGTGTGCATGTGTAAATGTGCATGTATGTGTGCATGTGTGTATGTGCATGTATGCATGCTTGTGTGTGCATGTGTGTATCTGCATGTTTGTGCATGTGTGCATGTATGTGTGCATGTGTGTATGTGTGTATGTGCATATTTGTGTGCATATATGTGTGCATGTGTGTATGTGCATGTTTATGTGACTGTATGTGTGCTTGTGTGCATGTGCATGTATGTGTGCATGTTTGTGTGCATGTATGTATGTGCATGTTTGTGAGCATGTGTGTGTATGTTTATGTGCACATATGTGTGCATGTGTGTGTGCATTGTGTATGTGCATGTGCATGTTTGTGTGCATGTGTGTATGTGCATGTGTGTGCAAGTATGTGTGCATGTGTGTATGTGCATGTTTGTGTGCATGTGTGTATCTGCATGTTTGTATGCAATTGTGTATGTGCATGTTTGTGTGCATAAATGTGTGCATGTGGGTGCATGTGTGTGTGCGAGTATGTGTGCATGTGTAAATGTGCATGTATGTGTGCATGTGTGCATGTGAATGTATGTGTGCTTGTGTGTACATGTGTGTATCTGCATGTTTGTGCATGTGTGCATGTGTGTATGTGCATATTTGTGTGCATATATGTGTGCATGTGTGTATGTGCATGTTTATGTGAATGTATGTGTGCATGTGTGTATGTGCGTGTATGTGTGCATGTTTGTGTGCATGTATGTATGTGCATGTTTGTGAGCATGTGTGTGTATGTTTATGTGCACATATGTGTGCATGTGTGTGCGCATTGTGCATGTGCGTGTGCAAGTATGTGTGCATGTGTGTATGTGCATGTATGTGTGCATGTATGTGTACATGTGTGTATGTGCATGTGTGTGCATGTGTGTATGTGCATGTGTATGCATGTGTGTATCTGCATGTTTGTGTGCATGTCTGTATGTGTATGTTTGTGTGCATAAATGTGTGCATGTGTGTGCACGTATGTGTGCATGTATGTGTGCATGTGTGAATGTGCATGTATGTGTGCATGTGCATGTTTGATTGTATGTGCATGTGTATGTATGTGTGCATGTGTGTATGTGCGTGTATGCGTGCATGTGTGTATGTGCATGTTTGTGTGCATGTATGTGTGCATGTGTGTATGTGCATGTTTGTGTGCATGTATTTGTGCATGTGTGTATGTCCATGTATTTGTACATGTATGTGTGCATTTGCATGTATGTGTGCATGTATGTGTATGTATGTGTGCATGTGCGTATGTGCATGCATATGTGCATGTGTGTTTGTGCATGTATGTGTGCATGTGTGTATGTGTGTGTGCATGTGTGTGTGCATGTGTGTGTGCGTGTTTGTGTGCATGTTTGTGTGCATGTGTGTATATGCATGTATGTGTGCATGTGTGTGTATGTGCATGTATGTGTGCATGTGTGTATGTGCATGCATGTGTGCATGTATGTGTGCATGTGTGTATATGCATGTTTGTGTGCATGTGTGTGTGAATGTGTGTATGTGCATGTTTGTGTGCATGTGCATGTGTGTGTGAATGTGTGTATGTGCATGTATGTGTGCATGTGTGTATGTGCATGTATTAGTGCATGTGTGTGCGTGTGTGTATGTGCTTGTATGTGTGCATGTGTGTGTGTAATGTGCATGTATGTGTGCATGTGTATGTGTATGTGCATGTATGTGTGCATGTATGTGTGTGCATGTGTGTATGTGCATGTATACGTGCATGTGTGTGTATGTGCATGTGTGTGTGTATGTGCGTGTGTGTGTGCATGTGTGAAAACAGGTTGATTAGGAAATATCCATTTAGTGAGAGGTGTCCAACTCTATTTTGATTTTGTCTCATTCTTGTCTCCCTCACTTCTGTTGTAATTGCTCCTCCCCTGATGAGTTTTGTATGTAAATTGGAAATTGATTCAGAAACCCTAGTGATTCAGTGGTGGAGGATAAAGTAAAAAAGAATGGGTCATTTGGTGGGGTAAAAAAACAAAGAGAAGTGACACTGTGAGGCTAGAGTGCATAATCTCCCCTTCCAAGTCCATTTTAATTTAACCCCATTTTGGGCTGCACTGCCCTTAGTAGGTAATGCTTATAATCTGTTCATTCAGTGTATTATTTGGATGAGTTAATCATGGATTAAAAAGCTTGATTCTTCACACCTTAGAGAGAGGTGAGCACTATGGGATATGGAATACATTACCTTTCCCTCCTATACCATTTTGATTTAGCTCCCTGTCCTCTTGTAGCCCTGCTAGGCTTCTGGAACAGCTCATGTTCAAATGCAACAAGATCTGGACAAAATCGAGGTAGGGGCATTAAGTGGCAAGTAACATTTACACCACACAAACATCAGGCAATGATCATCTCTAATTGGAGACAACCTGATGAGTGCCCTTTCGTTCAATGGTGTTACCACTACTGAATCTCCCACTATCTTGGGAGTTACCATTGATCAAAAATTCAACTGGACTTGCCACATAAACACAATGGCTACAAGAGCAGATCAGAGGCTAGGAATACTGTGAGGAGTAACTCCCCTTCTGACTCCTGTCTACCATCGACAAGGCACACAAGTCAGGGGTGTGATGGAATACTCCCCACTTGCCTGGATGAGTACAGCCCCACCAATATTCAAGAAGCTTGACACCATCCAGGACAAAGCAACCTGCTTGATTGATTAAAAACCCACAAACATACACTTCCTCCACCAACATTCACTATCAGCAGTGTGTGTACCATCTACAAGATGCTCTGCAGAAATTCACCAAAGATCCTTAGGCAGTATCTTCGAAACCCATGACTATTTCCAGCTAGAAGCACAAGGACAGCAGATACATAGGAACATCCCCCTCACCAGTTCCCTTGCAAGCCAAACACCATCCTGACTTGGAACCATATTGCTGTCGGTCAACCACTATCGCATGGTTAAAATCTTGGAATTCCTTCCATAGGGGCATTGTGGATCTACCTATGGCATGTGGACTGCAGCAGTTCAAGAAGGTAGCTCACCACCTTCTCAAGGGCAACGAGGGATGAGCAATAAATCTTGGCCCAACCAGCGATGTCCACAACACCAGAATATGCTAAGAAGAAAGGTATCTCCCTTTCGGTTCGTCAATTTCATAACTTGGTGTTAGGTCTTTCAAACAAATGAGGCAATTGCATTGTCAAAACTAAAAACAAAAGTGTTCTTTGTTCTTGGAGGCTCTTGCAGTCATGGTGTCCAAGCCCTGAGAGCAGAAGGTCCAATTTCAAATCCCATCTGCTCCAGAATTGTGTCGTAACAACATGTCTGAACAATTTGATTTTTTACAAAAAAGAGCAGTGTTCCTGTCGTGTAGTGGTTATCATGTGTGCCTAATCTCTCCAAGGTCCCCAGTTTGGTACCATCATGAAAGCTTTGGTGTCACTTTGTGAGAGACATATTTCTAATTCATTTATTTCAAAAGAACTGTTGTGTGGGACAGAGAGGGAGGGGGGAGGTGGGGGTGGTGGTTAACTTTTGGGCATAGAAAGGAAAGGTGGAAACTGGTGTTTGTGCTAAACTACTGGCTCACAATAAAACCTTTGTAAATCTCTGCAAGTCTTAAACTGCTCAATTCAATAGAACAATTCATGACAATGATTTCAATCTGGGAAATATCCAGGACTTGACAGGAAAGTACATTCATAACACGGCGAAACAGATTAAGTATCAATTTTTGCATCTTTCCAACACACAATAATGACAGGTGGTAAGTGGGGAGAGATTCCTGATCAACTGCATGATGGTAAAAATGTTGAAGTCTCTCCCGATGCTGACTGCAGCAAGGTACAGGTAAAATTGCGTGTTGCTATTGGACCCTGGTCTCATAGTGACAGAACTTCATGGCATGTGAAACTGATGACCTCTAGTGGATTATTCCCAACTTGTTCTACTTCTGAATTCATGCTGCTTGTTAGATTTTAGTGCTTTTGCAATATAACAGAAGTGCTCAAATTATGAGGAGTTTTGACCACGTAGATAAGTAAGGTCACCATAGACCTAACAGGCCACAGGTTAATCCCACATTACAGAGACAACTTGCGGTGGTTTAACCTCGGCCAGGGTTGATCTTAAGAAGGCAGGACTCTCATGATAATCTCTGCCAGTGCATGATTTAACTCATGCTTTTGGCATCACACTGTATCACTATAGCTGAGCTAACTGAACCTCAGTGTCAATAGACATTAATTATTAGCTCAAGGATTGGCAACCAGAGAGCATGAGTTCACAATAACGGGCATATGAATAAATATCCTCAGAACTGTCATACTCCAGAAGGCATTGCATGAACGCTGTGCACCTCACTCTGTGCAAATTTTTTTCACCCTGTGATCTGTGTGGCTTGCTTACTATGATCTGCCTGTGCTGCTCGCAAACAAAGCTTGTCACTGTACTTAGGTACACATGATAATAAAGCAAATCAATTATTTCAGATTTGCAGTATTTGCATTTTGAAAAATAATGTTTTTTAACTCTGCAAGCATGTGAAGTAGATTTGATTTTGAAGTGTCAGCCTTGACAAGCAAACGTGAACTTCTCTCAATTAATCAATTTTGAATCCTGACAGAATGAAGCATTGGGCAGCTCAATTTGCCTCTTAATCGATTGTCGTGGAATCACAGCCATCTGCATTATTTATGCATCTTTGTTTATTTGCGGCGGAATAATTATAGAAACAAGAGAATGCAATTAACTAAAAGATCACAACATAATGCAACAAAAACAGTGTTTGTTGTATATAACGCCTTTAATGTTGAAAACAAGCATAAAAGACTTTATACGGAAACAATCAAAAATGGGGGCAGAGCCAAAGAAGTAGATTGCAAATGAGGTGATTTCTGACAAGGGTCTTAAAGGAGAACCCATTGAAATAGGTAAGAAACCTAAACCAAACGGAAAGTATTATGTGCCTCTAAACAGATCATTTCAAATCTCATTGATATCATGAAGCTGCCTACAAAAACAGGAAACTCTAGCGAACAGAACGGTATTAAATCCTGGCCCAGTTCCCTTATCGATCTTTCAAGTCTGGATGTTTGACCGGTTCCAAAACAACCTCTAGTACAGGTTATTCACCAAATAATGTATGTATCTTTGGAAATTACTTACACTTCCAGTTAGAGGCAACAGACGGAATAGAAAAAATTTAACACTTAGTTTAAATATAAAAAGCAAGCTTAGGAAAGAGGGATTAGATGTGGAAAGAGTAAACATTTTAAAAAGGGCAGAAAGATAAAATATTTTTAAAAATCAATTCCCTGTTTTGCGGGCATCAATGGCTGGACCAAAATCCATTGTCCAACTCTAATTGCCTTTGCCGAAATGGTGGTGAGCTGCTTTGTTTAAATGACTTCCTATTCGAGGAGGAGTTCCAGAAATTTTGCCCAGGGTGAATGAACCACAATTTAGTTTGAAATCAGGATGATATGTGATGTTGTGATGTGGAGCAGAACGTGCAGCTAATGCTGGCTTTTAGATGACAATTGAGTTTGGCAATCTGTTTGCTCTTTCTTTGAAGCAGTTCTCCCGAGCCAATGTGTATCATACAGCCCATACCATTATAACGCATTATGTGGTAATTATTGCATTGTTTGTTGGATCTTTGGCCAAACCTTCCAAATCCATGACCTCCACCACCTAGAAGGACAAGAGCAACAGACACATGGGATCACCATCAGCTACAAGTTCCTATCCAAGTCAATCACCTCCCTGAGGGAATGTTGTGAACAGACACCCCAAAGATATAAATAGAAAGCAGGAGACAACAGCTTCGCTTCACTTGGAGGTCGCCACTGATGATGTTACCTAGCCAGGTAATGAAACGTCTGGATATCAAACCTACAGCTCAGTGAGCAAACCTACAACCTAAACAGGGATTGTAATGATGCAAGGCTGATTACTGCCACCTTCTCCAGGGTAACTCAAGGTAGTTAATTAGTTAATAGCCAGTCGCATGCATTTCCTATGAATTAAGAAATGTTTTAAAAAGTATTTTCCTTGTTCACTCCTGGGATGCGGGTGTCCGTGGATGACCCAGCTTTTATTACCCATCCCAAGTTGCCCTTGAGAAGTTAGTGGTGAACTTCCTTCTTGAATTGCTGCAGTCTGTTTGGTGTTGGTACATGCACAACATTATACACAAAAGGTACATCCACAACATTTAGGAGAAAGTGAAGACTGCAGATGCTGGAGAGTCAGAGTCGAAAAGTGTGGTGCTGCAAAAACGCAGCAGGTCAGGCAGCTTCCAAGGAGCAGGAGAGTTGGCATTTTGGGCATAAGCCCTTCGTCATTATACCTGAAATGTTGACTCTTTTGCTCCTCAGGTGCTACCTGACCTGCTGTGCTGCTTCAGCGCTATATTTATCCACAATGTTACACACAATAGATACATCCACAATGTTATATACAATTGGTACATTCAAAATGTTATGTACAATAGATACATCCACAATGTTATATACAATACATACATCTACAATCTTATACATAATAGGTACATCCACAATGTCATACACAATATGTACTTCCACAATGTTATATACGACAGGTACATCCATAATATATACAATAGATATATACACAATATTATATACAATAGGTTGATTCACAATGTTATACACAATAGGTACTTCCACAATGCCAAATACAGTAGGTACATCCACAATATTATATATAAAATTGGTACATTCACAATGTTATGTACAATAGAAACATCCACAACATTAAATACAATAGACAATCCACAATGTCATATGCGATAGATACATCCACAATGTTATACACAATATGTACTTCCACAATGTTATATATAACAGATATATCCACAATGTTATACACAATAGGTACATTCACAATGTTATACACAATAGGTATAATGTTATATACAATACATTAACAATGTTATATGCAATAGGTACATTCACAATACAAAGGAGGGCTCTTGCTATTGGGACTGTCTGATGTCCACAAAGATGTCACATAAATATAATATGAAACAAAGAACTGTGGATGCTGAAGATCTGAAACAGCCAAAACCAGAACTGGCTGGAGAACCTCAGCAGGTCTGACAACATCTGTGGAGAGAGAAGCAGGGTTAATGTTTCGAGTTCCAGTGACCATACCTCAGCAATAAATTCAAGTCTTTTATTCTAAAGGATTTCATAGCTTGCCAAACTTATTAGCTGCGAGCACACAGAGAAATGATAAGACACCAAGGTCAGGGTTGGAGTATTTGAGCTATAGGGAGAGGTTGAATAAGCTGGGGCTGTTTTCCCTGGAATGTCGGAGGCTGAGGGGTGACCTTATAGAGGTTTATAAAATCATGAGGGGTATGGATTGGGATAAATAGAAAAAGTCTCTTCCCTGGAGTGGGGGAGTCCAGAACTAGAGGGCATAGGTTTAGAGTGAGAGGGGAAAGATATAAAAAAGACCAATGGGGCAACTTTTTCACTCAGAGGGTGGTATGTGTATGGAATAAGCTGCCAGAGGAAGTGGTGGAGGCTGGTACAATTACAGCATGTAAAAGGCATTTGGATGGGTATATGAATAGGAAGGGTTTAGAGAGATATGGGCCGGATGCTGGCAGGTGGGACTAGATTGCGTTGGGATATCTGGTCGGCATGGACAAGTTGGACCAGAGGGTCTGTTTCTGTGCTGTACATCTCTGTGACTCTATGACCAAGGGTACTGATTTACACCACCATGTACTCCCTCTTGGAAATGCTGTTTGAAACAAATAATCCTGTTCGGGTGAATCACAGGACTGGATAGTGCAGGAGCAGGTCATTTGGCCCATTGTGCCCTACTACCTAGCGCCAAACTCCTGCTTTATCCTCATACACGCTACAGTGTCTCAGTGGTTAGCTCTGCTGCCTCACATCACCAGGGACCCAGGTTTGGTTCCAGCCTCGAGTGACTGTGTGGAGTTTGCACATTCTCCCTGTGTCTGCATGCATTTCCTCCCACAGGCCGAAGATGTGCAGGCCAGATGAATTGGCCATGCTAAATTACCCACAGTGTTAGGCGCATTAGTCAGAGGGAAATGGGTCTGGGTGGGTTACTCTTTGGAGCGTCGGTGTCGACTTGTTGAGCTGAAGGGCCTGTTTCCACACTGTAGGGAATCTAATCTAACTTAATCATACTCTTGCACATTCTTTCCATCCAACTCTTGAATGCTCAATGAGCTTGTCGTCCACCACATTTCTAGGCTTTGCCTTTCCAGACCCTCATTCTTCGCTGTGTGAGGAAGATTCTTTCCTCTCCAAGCCCTTGCTCCTTCTGCCCATCACTCCAACAGAAGGGAAAGTCGTTTAACTTGCGGGAGTAGTCGAGCACAGGAAAGGAATCGCAGTGAGGTGTAACATTTACAACTCAACTCAAAGTCATCAGCACGCGACAAAAGCAAAAGCATTCTGGATTAGTGGTGCTGGAAGAGCACAGCAGTTCAGGCAGCATCCAAGGAGCAGCGAAATCGACGCATGTTGTCCAACCCACGTCGGCAGAACCGAAAGTTAATGAATTCGAGCTCAGTCAAGATTTGGTTTCGATTTCCGGGTCTGGAAACTGTCAAGAGAAGTGGAGCTGGAGCTGGAGGTAAAGATTTTGCAAATCATTCTAATTAATTTAATTGCTGATTTTTTTTCACAACTATTGGGAAGGTGATAAGTCACACTTCTGTACACTTGGAGACAAATCGATCCGTTTCAGGGTGGATGTGGAGATTCCGGTGTTGGACTGGGGTGGACAAATTGATTTCCAATCCCGTTTCAGAGTTGACAGCAGAATAGAATATTTCAGTTATCTGTTTCCTGAACAGGATTTGTTTTTAATATATAAAAGAAGTCGCTGGGAGAGGTAAAAACATATGGGAAATTCTGTTTGTGGCTGTTGTAAGAGGGAGCAGACAGCAAAACCAAAACTGCTTCATTTGTTACATGGCTAATCTTTTCTGCTGTAAACATAGACTGGAGAATGGAATGTTAAAATATCATATCTATTATTACCCGAGCCAGTTTGAACAAGTTTCTCAATTTCTCTGGAGTAAAAGTGAAATTATTGTAGTCCCAATCTCTCATTCAAAGGAGATTGCCTGAGGTGAAAGGTTTGAGAAGGTGCAACCCATTAGCCTGAATGGGAAAAATCCAACTGGTTCACTCAAGTCCTTTAGGGAAGGAAATCATCACATCCTTACCTGATCTGGCCTACATGTGACACCAGACCCATGTAACACGCTTGCTCTTAACTGCCCTCTGGACAATTAGGGATGGGCAATAAAAGCTGTCCCAGCTAGTGACTCACATCTTGTGAATCAATTAACAAAACCTTAGGCAGTGTCGGACCGAACCCATGCTGTTGGCATCCGTCTGCATTGCAAACCAGCCTTCCAAGCGAGGAGAAAGTGAGGACTGCAGATGTTAGAGAATCGCAGTTGAAAACCATGGTGCTCGAGAAAGCCCAGCAGGTCAGGCAGCATCTGAGGGGCAAGAGAGTCACCATTTCGGGCAAGAGCTCCTGAAGAAGGGCCCTGCCCGAAACATCGACTCTTGGATGCTGCCTGACCTGCTGTGCTTTTCCAGTGCCACACTTTATCAGCTATCCAAGCTAACCGACCCCAATGGCAATGTGAATGTAACAGTCATAGAGTCATAGAGATGTACAGCATTGAAACAGATCCTTCAGTTCAATTCGTCCATGCCAACCATATATCCCAACCCAATCTAGTCCCTCCTGCCAGCACCCAGTCCATATCCCTCCAAACCCTTCCTATTCATGCACCCATCAAAATGCCTCTTAAATGTTGTAATTGTACCAGCCTCCACCACTTACTCTGGCAGCTCATTCCATACATATACCACACTCTATTGGAAAAGGTTGACCTTTTTATATCTTTCTCTTCTCACCTTAAACCTATGTCCTCTAGTTCTGGATTCCCCACTCCAGGGAAAATACTTTGTCTATTTACCCTATCCATGCCCCTCATGATTTTATAAACCTCAATAAGGTCACCCCTCAGCCTTCAGGAAAAAAAGACCCAGCTTTTCTATTAGATTAGATTCCCTACAGTGTGGAAATAGGCCCTTTGGCCCAAAAGGTCCACACCGACCCTCCGAAGAGCAACCCACCCGTTCCCCAACATTTACCCATGACTAATCCACCTAACATTATGGACAATTTAGCATGGCCAATGCACCTGACCTGCACATCTTTGGACTGTGGGAGGAAACCCAGCAGACACAGGGAGAATGTGCAACTCTGCACAGACAGTTGCCTGAGCTGGGAATCAAAACTGGGTCCCTGGTGCTGTGAGGCAGCAGTGGTAACCACTGAGCCACCATGCCGCCCTCTCCCTATAGCTCAAATCCTCCAACCCTAGCAACATCCTTGTAAATCTTTTCTAAACCTTTGCAAGTTTCATAACATCTTTCCAATAGGAAGGAGACCAGAATTGCATGCAATATTCCAACAGTGGCCCAACCAATGTCCTAACATGACCTCCCAACTCCTATACTCAACACTCTGACCAATAAAGGAAAGCATACCAAGCGCCTCCTTCACTATCCTATCTACCTGTGACTCCACTTTCAAGGAGCTATGAACCTGCACTCCAAGGTCTCTTTGTTCAGCAACACTCCCTGGGACTTTACCACTAAGTGTATAAGTCCTGCTAAGATTTGCTTTCCCAAAATGCAGCACCTCACATTTATCTAAACTAAACTCTATCTGCCACTTCTCAGCCCATTGGCCCATCTGGTCAAGATCCTGTTGTAATCTGAGATAACCTTCTTCGCTATCCACTACACCTCCAATCATCGATGTTTGTTTGTGATTCCTCTTGCTCCCAGACTACGACTTTATTTGGCAATTGGAAATATGCCTTGACTGATCATCCAGAGCCCCCAGTGCTCTGGGAACACGAGTTCACAAATCCATTGCTTGTCTGATAGACTTTATTCTTAGTCTCAGTCATAGTGATAATGGCAACGTTCAGTTGTGGAAAAAAAACCATTTGGCTCACTATTGTCCTTTACAGAGGATAAATATGTATGTAACTCCGGATCCATAGCAATGTGATTTCACTCTCAGCTGGTCTCTTAAGTGAATTCACATTTTGGGATCAGTAACAACAGCTTGTGTTTCCAGGGACATGCACATCCCTCTGAAAAGATCTAAACAAAACATCCCCTCCTCTTTCAGTTTTCAACCAGTCTTTGCAACCTTCTATATTCGTCCCAACCTGTGCCATTCTTGCTGTGAATTTTCCATGGTTTTATCTCACTCTGACTGCCTCTCTTTTGGGCTTCTACTCAGTTAATTCCCTTGTGTTCACCAGCAAAGGTCAGACCTTCATAGACTCATACAGCACATAAGCAGACCTTTCAGTCCAACTCGACCTTGCCAACCGAGTTTCCCAAACCAAACTAGTCCCACTTGCCTGCATTTAGCCCATATCCCTGTAAACCTTTCCTATTCAGGTACCTGTCCAAATAGCTTTTAAATGTTGTCAATGTACCTACACTTACTATGGCAGTTCATTCCACATGTGAAACACCCTCAGTGTCCTTCACGTCACTCTTAAATTTTTCTCCTCTCACCTTAAAAATCTGCTCCCTGGATTTGGACTGTCCCACCCGAGGGAAAAGACCATTGCTATTGACTAGGAGATACCATGCACGCCAGAGGACAGATTATATAGTCTACCCATGATCATAGAATGTTAAGTGGCAATCTAATTGTGATGTTTAGGAGAATTCAATTTGATAGGGCAGGCAGAGAGTATCTACTGGAAGACGTTAAGAATGCTTTACAGGGAGACTGCTCCCTGTTACCAAAGAAATCAAAACGGATCTCTCAATCCGTTAAAACAAACATAAATAGACAAACCATCTAGACACTACCAGGAATTAAAACCTAACATCAGCAAGATTCAGTGATTAATGGTTGCACCCTGTACAGAGATTTCTTCATTTAGTATTAAAGGAAGATCCCCAAAACAGTGGGTGATGCCAACTGAGCAGATCATTATTCCCTGCATTTTTTTTCATTCATTCCCAGGATATGGGTGTCGCTGACTAAGCCAGCATTCATTGCCCAGAGGGCAGTTTAGAGTCAACCACATTGCTGTGTGTCTGGAGTCACATGTAGACCAGGGCAGATGAGGAAAGCAGCCTTCCTTCCCTAAACGACATTAGTGAACCAGATGGGTTATTCCAGCCGTCGGCAATGGTGTCATGGTCACTAGTAGATTCTTAATTCTGCATATTTTTTATTGAATTCAAACTCCACTGCCTGCTGTGGTGAAATTCCCCCAACCTGGATTCACTGAGTATCTGCATTAATAGTCTAGTGATAATATCCTTAGACCATTGCCTCCCCTAAATGTATACATAATGGAAGAGAATCTGCCTTGCTGGTGTTGGCTGGATGGGATGTCAAACTGAGATCCTGGTTGCTCTCTCTGAAGGCTAGCAAGAGAAAGGCAAGAGAATCTTTCATAATGTCCTGGGCAGTGTTTGTCACTTAACCAACACCAAAACCAGGTTATCTGGTTCCTGTCACATTGCTGTTTGTTGGAGGTTGCTGTGTGAAAAGTGGCTCATGTGTTTCCTACCATTACTGGAATGAAAATATTTTAATTGTCTTAATTGGCTGCAAAGTACATTGGAATTCCTGAGCCTTGAAAAGGGGCTACATACATGTAATTTCATTTCAAAATTAGCTTTGTTCTATCCCTGAACATACTGAAACAAGAATACAGACAAAAATAACAAGAAGGAGCAAGATGTCATATTTTGTTCCATGTCAGGAAATTAATTCATAAAGTCCAGACAATGTAAACATATCTAGCACAGCAATTGTAAAGGGGTTTCACTTTCCATATATCTAAACATGGGCAGCACGGTGGCTCAGTGGTTAGCACTGTTGCCTTACAGCACCAGGGTCCCAGGTTCAATTCCAGCCTCATGTGACTGTCTGTGTGGAGTTTGCATATTCTCTCTGTGTCTGTGTAGGTTTCCTCCCATAGTCCAAAGATGTGCAGGTCAGGTGAATTGGCCATGCTAAATTACCCATAGTGTTAGGTGCATAGGGAAATGGGTCTGGGTGGGTTCTCTTTGGAGGGTTGGGGTGGACTAGTTGGCCGAAGGGCCTGTTTTTGACACCGTAGGGAATTGAATCTAAACACATCAATTCTTAATTTCGCAATCGTTAATTAGTGTTGTTATGGAAGTATATTCCAGCTATAAATTTGGAGATGTAAGAGTTGGACTGGGGTGTACAAAGTTAAAAATCACACAACGCTAGGTTGTAGCCCAGCAGGTTTAACTGGAAGCACTAGCTTTTGGAGCGCTGCTCCTTCATCAGGTGGGTGTGGAGTCTTACAATCATGTACTCCACAATGACCTAATGAAGGAGCAGTGCTCCGAAAGCTAGTGCTTCCAGTTAAACCTGTTGGACTATAACCTGGTGTAGTGAGATTTTTAACCTTCTTCCAGATATGTGTGTGATCCTAGCAATACACTTCAATGTTTCCCATTGCAGGTCTTACAAGATAGCAACAGAAGAAGGTGAACTCCATTCAGAGAAAATGTCCATTGAGTTTTATGGATGGCAAGTCATCCATGAGGATAATAGCCATTTGAAATCAGGTCAGGAGCTTAAAAATGGGAGAGGATATACCATGTACCACGGGACCCACAAAAACAATGCTGCAAGTATAATAAAGTCAGGGTTTATACCATCCAAGGATGGACTCTTAGGTGCAGGGGTGTATGTTAGCAGAGATGTGACCAAAGCAAAAGCATATCCAAAGCTAACAGCAGCAAGTGACAAAGTGGTCTTCAAGCTGAAAGTTAGAGCTGGAAAAGTGAAGAAAATAGATGTGGATAATCATCCCCTTCAAAAAACTTGGCATCAGCACGGTTATGACTCTGCCTGGGTCCCACCGAACTGCAGGATGCTTTCCATTCCCAGTGGGAAAGAAGAAGACTGCATCTGGGATCCCAAACAAATCACAGTGGTGGACATCGCTTACGCAGATGACCAGGTCAAGAAAGATCTGAAGAAGTTGATACATAAAAATACAGCTGCAAAAACCAGGGGTCTCTGTGATGTCTGTGGTTGTCAAAGAGATTCATCCCATGTAATTCACAGGTGCTGGGGTTGTGAGAAAGTCATCTGCTCTTTTATGAGCAAACATGTTTGCAAAAAAACAAAATAAGGAGTTATTTTTATGGTAATTCTTTTTGGATCATTGTTTCAGACTGATCTAATTTCTCTTTTCCTTCTCTATTAATATTAAGCATATCAGGAACAAGAAAAGGTTCTTCCATCCAATAATCTGCTTTCTTCAACTTTAAACCCTGCTTGCTTACTTATCAGCATATCCATCAATTCTGATTCTTCCCAGAAGCACGTTCAATTGTATTGTCGATCCATTTATTACAATAGGCAATAGCAGAATAATTCCTTTCGGGCAAATACGTTTGTTAAGTTTAAGTCCAAATTAAGTATTTTAAGTCCAAATTTCCAATGTTTCATTAACTTTTCCTTTATATGCATTTATACGTGCATACACATAAAGGTACACATGCTCACACATATACATTCCTTTTCTAGCATTATCCCACTGCATCACAGGCTTTCTTTATAGTGCAGATGCAGGCACAGATGCATGTCTTGATGATTTCTATCGATGCTGATTACAGCTTATCTGGTCAATTATGTATTACATCCTCCTAATAAATCACCCCTTCCTGTAAAGTGGTTGTTATACTTGCTGCTGCAGTTCTGTCAATGTTTGAGACATTGTTATCCTTGTTATTTGGTGATATGTGATAGAATTGCAGACACGATGATTGTCATATGGCACTTGCCTGTTTAAGTGTGTGCCTGTCTATGTGCTCACTGAGTGCATTAACCAATGCCAAACACAACAAAGAGTTTTTCTTTCATTTACTACAATTGCTCTGAGAATAATTTTTACCACCTGAAAGTTCACATCCAAGCCACTCACCATCCTGACTTGGAAGTATATTGTCATTCCTTCACTGCCGCTGGAGCAAAATCCTGGAACTCCTTCCCTAAAGGTATTGTGGCTCAACTCACAACCTGTGAATTGCAGCTCATCACCATCTTCTCAAGGGCAACTAGTCATACAGTCATAGAGATATACATACTTTTGGACAATAAATGCTGGCCCAGCCAGTGATGCACCCATCTCCTAACTGAGTAAAACAAAAACACTGGAAATGTTCTGTAATCAGACAACTACAAACAACAGTCGTCATTCCCGAAAAAGCTTTGAGGATAAGTAACACCATTCATTATGTCACCGTATCATAGATGTTCCAGGACCAATTTGCTGTGTGGTGTCTTCGGTAATTTCAGATAGAGTAGTATTTTGGGTGCAGCTACTTGCTTGATCTGACCATGCCAATTCATCTGACCCTACCTGAGCAACAATTTAGCTGTGACATCTACTATGGTGAAATGGCTATCCCTAACTTTATAAATAAACACATAATGAATGGTCACTAGATGACTAGCTACATGGGTGGATGCCAAGTAGATGGGAAGGAGCAAGAAAATTGTTGCTAATTAAAACACACAAAAGCCTGTGCTATTGTGATAGCTGCTATGGCGGATTGCATTTCTGTGTTATGCTCCAATCCAAAGATACAGGATGTGAAAATCCTTTCATATTAGAGGAATGTTGTGCAATATACAATATCATGTTTACAGTTTCAACTAAACTGCCTTCTATTGTTGTGAAAAAAAGTTATACTCATTACATTTTACTCCAAGCAGGTATAATGTTAATGCCTGAGTATATCTTGTTCTATAATAGTAGAATAGTTCCATAATTAGTTTAAAATAGCAGTTGAACAATTCATAGAGGAATTTTACATGTATGAATTAATTTATCTGCTACCAGAGAAAATTGAATTCTGAGTTCTGTAGAGATAAATTTATAAGGACAATACTCAAAATAACCTGTTGTGTACCATGCATACTTTTAAAGCTTCAGGCTCACTGCCTTTATTCGTGATGAAGGGCTTTTGCCCGAAACGTCGATTTCGCTGCTCGTTGGATGCTGCCTGAACTGCTGTGCTCTTCCAGCACCACTAATCCAGTATTTGCTTTCCAGCATCTGCAGTCATTGTTTTTACCTCTTTTAAAGATGTACCACTGTCTATATTGATTTGCTTTTCAATTGTGAATTGCCACTGCCTATATTGGAAAACTGCATTAAAATGTCAGAGTAAATCAGCAATGAGTCATCTTGTGTTGAATATTGTTACAACTCAATCCAAATAAAAAAACACAGTAGTTGTGAGAAGTTGGAGATAGTAAGGACTGAAGATGATAGAAGTCAGTGCTGATAAAATGTGGAGCTGGAAAGGCACAGCACGTCAGGCAGTATCAGAGGAGCTGGAGAGTCAATGTTTGGAGACCCTTCTTCAGAAATGGGGATAACCCCAGCCCTGATGAAGGGACCAACCCAAAACATCGACTCTCCTGCTCCTCTGATGCTACCTGACCTGCTGTGCCTTTCCAGCTCCACATTTTATTGACTTTTGTGAAAAGTTCTTGCCCAAAATTTCCTTTTTATTTATATTAAGACACCTCATAAACTTTGGAATCCTTGAATTACTTGCACATGTTTAAAAATGGCAGAGTAAATCTAATCCAAAGAATAAAAAAATTGCAATGCAATCTTCTTGATGAGACAACTGTTTAAGATAAAGGTAACATTTGTTTTATTTATTCTTGGGGTGTGAGAATTACTGACGAGGTGAGAATTCATTAAATAGCCCTAATTACTCTTCTCAAACCTCTGTTGTCTGTGTCATGTAGACTCAGTGACAGGGCTCTTCCCTGGAGCAATTTGATGTCTCCAAATTTCCTGCTCAGCCATTTCAGAGCATGTTTGAGAGTTAATCACATTGCTGTCGGGATGGAGTCACATGTAGGCCAGATCGGGTAAGGACAGCAGATTTCTTCAATGTGCAAAGTACTTAGGAAAACAATATTATCATTCATTATGAGTGGAAAAACTCTGGTAATGTAGACAATGAAATTGCATGCAAGATTTCACAAACAACAAACTGGTTTTGTATGGAATATATTCAGTGGTATACATTAATTCAGACAATGCGAAGACTGTTTATAATGTGAGTGGGATCATTGGAAATTTCTCATCCACTTGAGGGTGAGACCTGACGTTTGACATCCCATCTGTGAGATGGCATCCATAACAGTGCAACACACCAACTGCAGAACCAACTCAGATTCGGTATCTTAAAAACACAACCTCTAGAGCCTGAGACTATGGCACGACTCACTGAACCAGAACTCACACATTTCAAATAATTCTAATTCATCAGCCTAAGTAGTATTTCAGGGATACAATTAGCTTCACAATTCTTTGATCAGAAAAGGGATTAATTGTGGGGCTGAGTGGTGGACGTGGGTACAATTATAACAATTAGAAGACATTTGGATAAGTCCATGAATAGGAAAGTTTTGGAGGGATATGGTCCAGGAGCCGGCAGCTGAGACTATTTTAGTTTGGGATTATGTTCAACATGGACTGAACGGTCTGTTTCTATGCTGTATGTCCCTATGTTTGTGAAACTTTAAAGGGTTCAGAAAATATTTACAAGATGGTGCCAGGGTTCAAGGGTTTGAGCTATAGAGAGAGGCTGAATAGGTTGGGGCTGTTTTCCCTGGAGCATTGGAGGCTGAAGGGAGACCTTATGGAGGTTTATAAAATCATGAGGGGAATGGATAGGTTAAATAGACAAGGTCTTTTCCCTGAGGTGGGGGGAATCCAGAACTAGAGGGCATAGATTTAGGGTGAGAGGGGAAAAATAAAAAGGGACCTAAGGGCCAAGTTTTTCATTCAAAGGGTGGTGTATGTATGGAATGACCTGCCAGAGGAAGTGGTGGAGGCTGGTACAACTATTTAAAAGGCATCTGGATGGGTATATGAATAGGAAGGGTTTAGAGGGATATGGGCCTAATGCTAGTAAATGGGACTATATTAATTTAAGATAGCTGGTTGGCATGGAAGCATTGGACTCTATGAATCTATGACAAAGCTGTTTCCACAATGAAATCTTTAGCTGTGAGCAGAAATTTCCTTTGGAACAGAGAATGTTAAAGAAGAGATCTGACAGTAAGATTGCAAAGTGCTAAAACTTTGCTAAATTAAAAATGAGTTGAAAAGTGTGTTCCAGAGATGTTCCCTGAAACGCCCCCTCCCACTCCTCCAAGGACATGCAAGTTCTGGGCCTCCTCCACCGCAAAATCCAAGCCACCCGCAAATGGAGGAAGAACGCCTCATCTCACCATGGGACCCTTCAACTACACGGCATCAACATTCATCAGTTTCCTTATCTTCCATCCCCCCACCTCATCCCAGATCCAACCCTCCAACTCAGCATTGCTCTCTTGACCTGTACCACCTGTCCTTCTTTCTTTCTACCTATCTGCTCCATCCTTCCCACCAACCTATCACAATCACTCTCCAACTGCATCCACCTATCGCCTTCCCAGCCATCTTACCCCCCGCGCCCCCACCCCTCGCTCCTATTTATCTCTTAGCCCCCTTCCTCTCCCACATTCCTGATGAAGGGCTTATGACCGAAATCTCCTGCTCCTTGGCTGCTGCCTGACCTGCTGTGCTTTTCCAGCACCATCCTTTTCGATGCTTGACACCAGCATCTGCAGTCCTCACTTTCTCACAAGTTAAAGGTGAATAAAGTAAAAGAAATAAAAGGCTGGAATTTAAAACTTTCACCCAAAGTACTAAAAGAGAGAGGTTGTGAAGAGGATTTCAGAATAAATTGGGACAAAATTTGAGTAAGTAGAAACAGGAAACGTTGAAAAATTGTAACTAAATGGATTGCTATTCAGAGAGCTGGCATGGGGCAGGGATCAAATGGTTGTCTTTTCTATTGGAAAGTTCAATAATTCCAGATGCTGAGAATCGACGTGGTCTGGATTAGGTTTATCTGTAACTCTTACCAGTTTAAACCCCTATGATTAGAAGACTTATCAACAAGGTCAAGCCTTGGATGGGAATAATAGATTAGCAGAAATCTGAAAGAACAAAGCCAGCCAAACAGTATCAGGGGGTGGAGAATTCGGTGTTTCTAGTGTAACCTTTCTTCAGGACTAGAGGTAGGTGTAAGGCAGGGGTGGGGAACCTGTGGCCTTATGAATGAATCCAAATTTTGCAGAACAAATCTTTTATTTTTTATCAATATGTTTTTGTTTGTCCTTTATTATTTTTATTTTACTCTAAAAATAAATGTATTTAAAATACCAGAGAGTAAAAGAAAATTCAACAAAATAATCCCCATTTATTGCTGCGAATCTACATTCTCCTACTTAACCAAAAGCAAGACGCTCTTAAGGTCACAAATGATGGATACCCATCTAGAGGATCAGCTAAAACTGCAGACCTCCATGCTGCAACCAAATGTTCAACTGCTTTCCTACAAAAATCAGTCACACCAAAGTCATTATAAGGTTAGTTAATTTTAGAATTTATTTCTTTTTTTTAGTTAGTGCATAGTAGTTAGATTTTTACAAAATAATGTGAAATTTGAAGAATATATAATTGAAGTTTCTTGGGTGCGGCCTTATTAGGTTACAACTAACATAATGCGGCCTTCCAACATGAAAAGGTTCCCCACCTCTGGTGTAAGGGAAGCACCCCTACAACCCTTCTGAAGAAGGGGTACACCCGAAACATCAATGTCTCCTCCTCCTGGTGCTGTGTGGCTTGCTCTGCTCTCCCAGCCTCCTGCCGGTCTACTTTGGATTTGAGCATCTGCAGTTTTTGTTTTGTCTTTTACCTTGGATGGGAAGAGTAGCCACTGAAGCAAGTTAACACAGGGCATTCATCAAGCAGTAATCCAGCAATGATACTATTGGCAGATAGAGCTCTCTGTGTATCAGGAAGTGTGGTGAAGCCTTTGGTGTATAAGGAAGTCAATGTCAGAATGTGGATCAAAGTTTTTAATGAGTAGTCAAGCAGCCCTCTGACTCTTACGTAACAGCTGCCTTGTTTCATAAGGACGTAACAGCAACGACATCACAACGAGGCTGCCTTCTTTCTTCTATTTTTGGATAGTGAAATTGGAAGTTAAATTTTGACACAGTGTGTGAAAGCTAAGTAGCTCTCAGTCCTGTAAAGAAATCTACTTGAACAGTGACATTTTCAAGAACTGCCAGAACTCAGACTAGTCGATCAAGTTGGTGAGTTGGCTGATATCTTACATGCTGAAGACTTTAGATTGTTTATTATTGTCGAAAAGCTGTGGCCACTACAGGCGTTTATGACTACTTCCTCACGATTGATTTAATTGTAACTGCTAGATGTATAAGTTTTGCAAGTCAATAAATAGGTATCATTTTCTAATCTGTATTTTAAATGCAGCACAGTTGCTCATTTAAGTGCTCTGCCAAGGAGTTTGATAAATGAGGAAGTATCAGGTATAATTCCTGGCTTGTATTTACTGAGCCCATCTAATTAGGGAGTGGCTGTATTCAGCCAAAGTGTCCTGATCAGACAAAACAAACAATAAAAGCAAGATCTTGTGGATGCTAGAGATCAGAAACAAACACAGAGAATGCTAGAAGGCCTCAGTATGTCTGGCACTGTCTATGGAGAGAGACAAAGTTAATGTTTTGAGCCACTGAGTCATAGAATCAAAGAGTCATACAGCATGGAAACAGACCCTTTGGTCAAACTAGTCTCTGCTGACTAAGTTTCCCAAACTAACCTAGTCCCACTTGCCTTCATTTAAAGTGGACCTGAGGGTCAACTTTTACACACAAAGTGGGGGGGGGATGTTTCTGGAATGAGCTGCCAGAAGCAGTAGTAAAGGGGGTACAATTACACCATTTAAAACACATTTGGACAAGTACATGATTGGAAAGGTTTCAAGGGATACGAGCCAAACACAGGCTAGTGGGACTAGTTTAGTTTAGGTATGGATGAGTTGGATGGAAGGGTCTGTTTCTGTGCTGTATTACTCCATGACTGTATTAGTGCAGATGCTGAAAAACTAAAACAAAAAACAGGAATTGCTGTAAGGGCTCAGCAGGTCTGGCAGCATCAAGCAGAGTTAGCATTTCGAAGCCAATGACCCTTCTTCAGAGCTGGGTCTGTGCAATTAACCAGGAAATACTTCCTAAAGGGAATGTTGTTCCCCACCATTATTGCTATGTGGTACCGTGACCTCTGAGGGTCACAGTAGGTCATTGGCCCCTGAGACATGGTTACTCAAAGAAACAAGCACATGAATAGAGTGTGGCTTCAGCAAAAAGAAAGCTATGAACTGTCAATTAAAATGCTCATCTCACTACCAAAGTTAGCTTAACTGTTAAAAGTTTGATCTAGGTAAGGCAAGAGATGTAAACCATCATCCCTTGCTAAAAAAAAACCTTGGAAACCACATGGATACAGCACATTCTGGATCCCCACCCAACTGTGCATGAAACTGATCAACAAATGGACTTACCTGCAATTGGTATGAACATTGTAAATGTGATGTGCCACATAAGTGTTTGCAACAATATTTAAAAAGTGGACTTGAGTGGTCCTGGGATTCACTTTTTCCAAAAGTCAATGCTTGATAATTTGTTGATGGCGATCAGCCAGATCACGAATACCCAAGAATTTAAAGCGATGTTGGCAACAAACTAACTGCTGCAGATATGCAATGCACATACACGCACACGCACATACACACGTACACACACACGCACACACACATACACACATACACATACACATTCACATACACTCACACACATACACACATACCCATACACACACACATACACACATACCCATACACACTCACACACACACACATACACACATACCCATACACACACACATACACACATATCCATACACTCACACACATACACACATACCCATACACACTCACCCACACTCACACACATACACACATACCCATACACACACACATACACACACATACACACATACCCATACACACACATACACACATACCCATACACACTCACACACACACATACACACATACCCATACACACACACACATACACACATATCCATACACTCACACACATACACACACATCCACACATACCCATACACTCACACACACACCCATACACACTCACCCACACTCACACGCATACACACATACCCATACACATACACACATACCCATACACACACACATAAACATACATACTGATACACACATACACACACACACACATACACTATCACACACACACCCATACACACTCACCCACACTCACATGCATACACACATACCCATACACATACACACATACCCATACATACACACACTCACACACACACATACCCACACACACTCACACACACACATACCCATACACACTCACACACACGTACCCACACACACACACATACACACGTACCCATACACACTCACACACACACGCACACACACATACACATACCCATACACACTCACACACACTCACACACATACACATACCCATTCATACTCACACATACATACACACACACATACACACTCACACACACACGTACACACACATACACACACTCACTCACACACACTCACACACATACACACACACTCACACATACACACACACATACCCATACACACATACACACACACTCACTCACACACATACACACTCACTCACACATACACACGCACTCACACACACACACACACAGTTGTAGAGATGTACGGCATGGAAATAGACTCTTTAGACCAACTTGTCCATGCCAGATATTCTAAATTAATCTAGACTTGTTTTAACAAGTAACCTTACTGTGGCAAATATAAATACACTGACATGTCAGGAATTACACAGTACATAGGAAGCTATTTGAGCCATTGTTCCATAGCAGTGGATAAACTAGTGCGATAGACTGATTCATACAGACATTCATAAACGAATACATATGAAACTTAATAAATATTCACAGCCTTATGTATGCATTTGAGAATTGGTTTAGCTCAGTTGGCTGGATTGTTGCTTTACAGAGCAAAATGATGCTACTAGTGTGGGTTCAATTCCCATCGCTGGTTTCAGGTTACCATGAAGGGCTCTTCTTCCCCGGTCTGATGGCCATCAGGTTATGGTGACACAATGCACATGTTTATTTTATTTACACATGCTGATTGAGTTGAAGCCCAAACAAAATGAATTTAAGACCAAGCAATCTTCAAACAGATACATCATTATCTTTAAATTTATTTTTGTGTTTTGTTTACAGGACACTGCATTTTTGAACAGCCGGGAACCAGTGGCATGATGACATTACAATTTTTTGGATGGGAGACCGTTTATGACAATAATCATCATTTGCATTCAAATCAGGAACCAGTGAATGGCAGAGAATACATCATGTACCATGGTACCTCAGTCAGCAATGCAAAGTCTATCATACAATCAGGTTTCAAGCAATCAAGCAAAGGCATGCTTGGTCCAGGGGTCTATGTCAGTAGAGACAGGGAGAAAGCCAGAAGATATCCCATTAACACTCCAAATGATAGAGTTATTTTAATGTTGAAAGTACAAGTAGGAAAAGTCAAGAAAATAGATAAAGAAAATCATCCCATGTCAACAACTTGGAAACAACATGGATATGATACAGCATGGGTTCCTCCAAACTGTGGGATGAGAAATGTCCCCAGTGGATTAGAGGAAGATTGTGTTTGGGATCCACAAAGGATCCAGGTGATTGACGTAATAAATTCCCCTGATCCTGTGACAACACAGCAGTTGAAAGACTTGCTTCAAGCAAACCTGAACAGCAATCGTGTGCCTGGGCCAGAGTTGGTGGAGCATTGTCAGGCCTGTAAAAATACAATGGTACCTTCTCATCAGTTACAGCTCTGCTGGGGGTGTGGACAGACCATCTGCCCTTGCATGGCAAAACACATTTGCAGCTAAACATTCAAAAGTGAAACCACATCAACTTGACATGATTGCTAACTTCATTTATTTTTCTGTCTCATGTTTCTCTGTCTCATATTAACTGCCTTGTTAACAATATACTACAGGGAATTTTCAGCATCAATTGTTAAAAATGACCTTATTTTATATTTTGAATTATTTTTGTGTTGAGAAAGGAGAGACATTAGATTAGATTAGATTAGATTACTTACAGTGTGGAAACAGGCCCTTCGGCCCAACAAGTCCACACCTAACTGCCGAAGCGCAACCCACCCAGACCCATTCCCCTACATTTACCCCTTCACCTAACACTATAGGCAATTTAGCATGGCCAATTCACCTAATTGAATTAGTTTCATTTTCAGACTTTTTTTAATGCTTCTGATGCCAGGAGGTCTGGAGGCCTCTTTGCATACATGCACTTTAATAAGTTTTTACAACCCTGGAAATAAAAATATTGGGGACTGGTAGCTAAGTGCATTAAAGAACTCTGATGGAGAGTCATCTAGACTTGAAATGTTAGCTTGCTCACTCTCTATGGATGCTACGTGACCCACTGTGATCTCTAACATTTGTTGTTTTTTAGTAGAGCGACTACATTGAAAACAAAATACTGGAGATCATAGTGGGTCAGGCAACATCCATGGAGAGAGAGCAGGCTGATGTTTTAAGTCTAAGTTCATAAAGTATAGGAGCAGAATTAGGCCATTCGGCCCATTAAGTATGCTCCACCATTCGATCATGGCTGATATGCTCCTCACCCCCATTTTCCTGCCTTCCCCCCATAGCCCTTAAACCCATTACCAATCAAACATCTGTCTAACTCCTCCTTAGAATGACTTACTGTCCCACCATCCACCGCACTTTGGGGGAGTGAATTCCACAGATTCATAACCCATTGGAAGAAGTCATTTTTCTTCAACTCTGTTTTAAATTTGCTATCCCTATCTTAAGACAATGACCTCTCGTCCTAGAATGCCCCACAAGAGGAAGCATTCACTCCCCGTCTATTTTATCCACACTGTTTATCATCTCGAATACCTCAACTTGATCTCCCCTCATTCTTCTAAATTCCAGACAGTATAGGCCTAAACTCTTCATTTTCGCTTCATACGACAAACCCCTCATCTCTGGGATTAATCTAGTGAAGCTTCTCTGAACTGCGTCCAATGGCATTTCATCTTTCCTCAAATAAGGGAACCAAAACTGTGCACAACATTTTAGGTACCGTCTCACCAATACCTTGTATAGTTGCAACAATACTTCCTTACCTTTATATTCTATTCCTTTAGCTATAAGAGCCAACATTTCATTTGCTTTCTTTATTATCTGCTGCACTTGCATGCTAGTTTTCTGTAACTTGTGAATGAGTACACTTAGACCCCTCTGCATTGGAGCATCCTGAAGTCTCTGCCCATTTAGATATTAGGTTGCCATCCCATTTTTTTGACCCAAATGCATGACTCGTCATGAGAGCTGTTGGCTTGGAACATGGAGTTAAAAAAATCCAGGCCTTAGTTGGCATTGCCAGTTTCTGCAGTACTGTCAAAAACTGAGTTTAGGGAACTCATGTTTGTTCTGCTGACTAAGTAATAGAGTTTGTTTTAAGGGTCTCAGAGACAGATAATCAGCTGAGGAAAAACATCTAGTCAGAAGCTTTGTTAACCTGATAAAAAAAATCTTTGCTTGGGAATACTGGTGAAACTTCACTGTGGTTTGGTGGTTTGTATGGATAAAAATGAATGGAATTAATTTGAATTTTTTTTGGTGTTTGTACGGAAACTTTTCCAACCTTTCTGTCTCATATAATGTAGTTCATTCTTTCTCCTTGTTTAATAAATGCTGAATTAAATGTTGCGTTAAAAGTACGCATGCAGGCTCTTGTGAAAGTAATTGAATCCCACTGTGGTACACTGGAAGAATAAGCTATTCAGGACTGAAAAATGAGGAAAAGATTTATTTTCTCAGAGAGTAGTTAACTAATAGAATTCTCTCCCACATTAGGTGGTACATTCAAGGGGGAGCTGGATGTAGCCCTTGCAACTAAAGGGATCAAGGAGTGTGGAAAGAAAGCGGGAATGGGATACTGAGACTGTATGTTCAGCCATGATCATATTAAATAGTGGAGCAGGCTCAAAGGGCCAAATAGCCTACTCCTGCTATTTTCTACGTTTCTAAGTTAAATGCTTTTAAACAAAGTTCATTCTTGCACTTTCTAATTAGAATTTTATTTCAATCAAACACATGCCATAATACAATAAACTAATTAATTCACTTAATGTTTGCCCTATTAGCATTAACTTCGAGGTATTGTTATCATCCCATGCTATTACTGGACAATTCAGATTTCAGACTGATGTCTGGCTTGATAAATTGGTTTTAGCAAGGTGTTCTCTCACTAACAAACACGCATGCAATATTACCAATTTAATTTCAAACAGAAAAGCATTCATTGTCCAAAGTAAATGAATAATCAATAATGTTTTTAAAACTATGTGCATATAACATGCATTTAAGGATTTCAAAACACATATTAAAGTTACAATCCCATTAATCCTGACAACATCCCATTATAGTACTCAAACCAGAGGGAGTTCCCTTCTCCATCACACAAAGCGTTTGATTTGGCTGTGCAAAGTTAAAAATTACACAACCCCAGGTTATAGTCCAACAGGTTTATTTGGAAGCACTAGCTTTCGGAGCATTGCTTCTTCATCTGATCACCTGATGAAGGAGCAGCACTCCGAAAGCTAGTGCTTCCAAATAAACCTGTTGGACTATAACCTGGCGTTGTGTGATTTTTAGCTTTGTACACCCCAGTCCAACACCAATGTCTCAAAATCATGGTTTGGTTGCGCTTGGTCATGAGACTCTGATAGCCCCTTCCTTGATTCATCATACAACTGAACTTAAACTTTCTCAGAATTAAGATAACCCCTTCAGAAGTTTAAGTCTTTAAAAGAACACTTTTGGTCTGTAACCTGTAACCAAACTCCTTGGATTAAAATAATCTATTTTTGGAATTCTATCTATCTTCTCCCTTCCTTAGGAGCATCTGCTTTACATATCCATCTTCAGCTAAGAAACTTGCAGAACTGTTCCAAACTGAAACTAAAATGCTATTTTCCATGAGATGGGTGTTTCCCCTCAGCCCCAAAAATAGTTCGACCTGAAGGCCTAATTACTGTTTGCTTTGTTTATAAACCCTCCCAATATAAACAAAATCCCATTTCTCTCCGGGAAATCTCCCTCTCATACAATGATTTAAAATAAGTCACCATGGCTACAGAACCATTCAAATCTTAATCATTAAACCCCTTCAGACACAAATCTCCTATTTGTAAATTCAATAAGGAGCATGGTCAATGCAAATGGAGGTTTGTCTGACTGAGACAAAGCTGGAATGAGTGAAGTTGGGAATTTGCTTCAAAGTTGGAATTTGGTGGAAAGGGGAAACCAAGGCATTTGAACTAAGTTTCGCTGCACAAAATAAACTCTCCAGTGTGAGAGGTAAGTGAGGAGGAGAGAAGGCATGGATTGAGAATCTATGCCACAGTGAGACCAGTGGCCGTGTGACATCATGAACCAAAATAAAGATGCATGTGTAAGTAAAGCAGCTGATTGATGAAGAGGAATAATGAATGTATCTAGTCTAAAGGAGTAGTGAGGTCTTCAGCTCATGTTTTGGTTTCTCATTATTTTCTTCTTTTCTGAACAATAAATTCTTAAGTGTAAGATTGATACTGGTGTGTTTACTTTTTTAAGATTGCACGAAAACACAAAGGGCGGGGAAAATAATATAATTACTTCATAAGCTAAAGTAATACGATTGCGGTAACAGGATGGATGATGTGGACATGTGGGAGCTGTAAGAGAGCAGGGTAATCCAGAGCAAAATATCTGCTTGAAGTGCTTGCAGCTTGAGGAATATTGGATCCGAGTTAAGAAGGTGGAGTCCAAGCTGCAGATTTTGCATCATATCAGGGAGTGGGCATGTTACCTGGACAGGGCGAAAGTGAGGATTGCAAATGTTGTCATATCTGATGAAGGACTCGATCTTCCTGCTCCTCGGATGCTGCCTGACCTGCTGTGCTTTTCCAGCACCACTCTAATCTAGACCATGTTAGCCGGACACTTTGCTTCTGGAGTTTCTCACACCCCTTCAGACTCGGTAAGTCTAATTTAGTTTGTGATTGGGAATAAGTGGGTGTGATTACAGGTGAGGCAGGTATGGGGATTCGGGGAGATACAGTTAAAGAGCCTGCAAGGGGGAGGCAATGGTTTAGTGGTATTATAATGGTGGCTCAGTGGTTAGCTTGCTGCCTCTCAGTGCCAGGGACCCAGGTTTGATTCCAACCTTGGATGACTGTGTAGAGTTTGCACATTCTCCCCGTGTCTGTGTGGGTTTCCTCCAGGTGCTCTGGTTTCCTACAACAATCCAAAGATGTACAGGTTAGGTGAATTGGCCATGTTCAATTGCCCATAGTGTTAGGTGCATTAGTCAGGGATAAATATAGGGAATTGTCTGGGTGGGTTACTCTTCAGTGGGTCGGAGTGGGCTAAAGGGCCTGTTTCCATACTGTAGGGAATCTAATCTAATTGTCCAACAGTTTCAAAGTTCTTGTTTGCTGTGTGGACCAGAGTATGGACTATCAAGAAGATGAATGAATTGGCCGAGCAATGTCATTGTTGGGAAATACTGAGAGAGTGTCACTCATTAGCTGAACAGCATTGTACCTCCTCTGGGTCAGTTCGATAAGGACAGTGCTGTGGATTGTCTAACTAACAGAGGGCAGAGCATTGAGATAAAGGGTGTGTTCAAGAAGACAACCTGTAACTAGTGGAACACCACAGGAATCTGTGCTGGGGACACAATTACTTTATATTATATAGGAATGACTTGAATGAGAGAAATTAATGTAATGTCACTAATTTTGCCAACATAGGTGGAAGATGGGATATAATATCAGAAAATGTAAGGTTACACAATTTGACAGGAGGAATAGAGAAGCTCAACATTATGTAAACAGATACAAACCGAAAAAAAATTATAGCACAAAAGGTTGTGGGAAACCTCGTGCATAAATCTTAAAAAGCTAACATCCAATTTCATCAGGCAGTAGGGAAAGCAATTGGGATTTGGCTTTTATTTCAAAGGGAATCTAGTAAAAAATAGGGAAGTCTTGCTAAAACTATACTCAGCACTAGTTGGACCGCACTGAGAATATTGTAGATAATCCTAATCCTTTTATCTAAGGAAAGACAAACTGACATTGGAAGCAGTCCAGAGAAGGTTCTTCTAGGATAATCTCAGGTATGGAGGAATTTTCTTGAGAGCTAGGTAGGTCATCAATGTTGAAAAGAATGAAATACAAACTTATTGAAACATACTAAAACTGTTGACAGGGCAGAAATGGAGAGAGAAACAGAGTTAACATTTCCTATCTGATATTACTTCTTCAGAATTGATGTTGACACTCGCTGCATCATGCCTAGGATCTGACCTGCTCTTGTAAGCCACTGTGTTAATGTGATGTGCTTAGTTGAGTTTCTGATCAATGGTAGCCCCCAGGATGTTGACAGCGGGAGATTCAGTGATGGTAACACCATGTCAAGGGGCGGTGGCTAGATTGTCTGTTATTGGTGAGGATCATAGCCTGGCATTTTTATGGTGGGAAATATGTTACCCTTAAACTGATGTTGTGAAGGGTCTCAGGAAATTCAAACATCTGTGATGTGATGTGACAGCCACCTTATCAAGTCAGGTGCTTTTAATTCATTGTAGATTGAGTGTAGCAGGTCAGGCAGCATCTGAGGAGCAGGAGAGTCAGACAGATGAAGGGTCCTGCCTGAAACGTTGACTGTCCTGCTCCTCAGATGCTGCCTGAACTGCTGTGCTTTTTCCGGCACCACACTCAATCTGCTCTGACTCTCCAGCATCTGCAGTCCTCACTACGTCCTTTTATTTCAGTAAAGGACTTTCCTTTATTGTCACCTGACAGCACTGAAATAACTTTACTTCAGAATAAAGTTTCTACTTTCAAACTGAATTGGAGGGGATAATGCATTGTAGAGAAAAAAATGGAATGTTTAAAATCCAACTTTTTGGAATATGTGACTTGGAAAAATAGAAGAATTAACTGAGATGAAATAATGGAAGTTACATTGTTAGATGGAGCTGGGTATTAAAACAAAATGGAGGAGAATGGCAGAAAGAAACAGTGCTATTCCAAAGAGTTCAAAATGTTAACCCAGTTTCTTCATTCAGAGACGCTGCCAGACCTACTAAGTTTCTCGAGCATTCTGAGTTCTGTTTATTTCAGAAAAGATGTGGTGTTTTTCATAACCCAATAAACATCAGCCTTCATTGGTTGGTTCAAGAGGAGTAAGGGAATTCCCACAGTCTGGGAGTCATGGATACTATTTAGCCCTTGATTAACATTACTTAATATAGATGACCTGGTCTTTTATTTCATTGTTGTTGTGCAATCTTGATGTTGAAGAAATGGCCACCGTGTTTTCAATGTTATGATAGTGACTGCACTTCCAACATGTTTTATTGGGATGCCCTGAAGATGCAAAAGGTGCCATATCAATAACAGCATAAGAAAAGGAGCCAGGGAAAATGCCATTCAGCTCCTCAACACTGCTCTTCCATTCAATATGACCATGACTGGGTGATAATGGTGGCTCAATGGTTAGTACTGCTGCCTCCCAGTGCCAGGGACCTGGGTTCAATTTCACCCCTGCGTGAGGTTGCACATTCCCCCGTGTCTGCCTGGGTTTCCTTTGGGTGCTCTGGTTTCCTCCCACATTCCAAAGAGTGTAGCTTAGGTAGATAGGTAATGCTAACTTATCCCTTCATGTCAAGGGGTGTGTAGATTAGCCATTAGAAATACAGGGATATTAGGCAGGGTGGCTGGGTCTGGGTAGGAGGGTAGTTGTGGATTTGCTGGCCAAATAGCCTGCATCCACACTATAGGGATTCCATGACTGATCTGATTGTGACCTCAACCTTGGTATTCTGTCTGCTCTCCCATAACTCTTCACTCATTTATCTATTACAACTCTGTCTACCCACAGCCTTGAGCATGCAAGTCTGTCCGTCCGCAAAACAATAGGTGAGAAATAACTGTCAAGTCCATCTTAATCATTAGGTGGTGCAACTCTCTGCTTTTCTATCTAAAAACTTATCTGCAACCCACCTGAAATCAATTTACACACATACACACACTTATTTCCAAATGGATAATGTTAATAAATCTGGCTGGGTTTGCATGCCACTTCTTCAATTCCAACCAACATTCCCCTCCAATCCAATCCACCTCCATAATATCTTGAGCTGGTCGGAAGGGTTCCAGATTTGCGCAAGAAGATTCCACTCTCAGATTTGGGAATTGTCGCTAATTCTGAACTGAATTTCAGCACATCTATTAGTTCTTGCTGTCATTCTCCCTCTGCTACTGCCCCCACCTCTCATCAAGGCTCATGGTCTATCACCGTCACTGTAGATAAACTGTAGATCGTCTGAAGATCCTACCATGTGCACCCATCACACTACCCTCATTAATATATATTGGCTCCCGTATCTCCTCACCAAACATTTCCATTTAAAGTTTTCATCTATAATTGATCATCTCGTCAAATTCTTCCTTGGCTTCACTTCTCCTTGTCTTTATAGTCTCCTTCAGCCCCCCCAATACCCTTCAATCCTCTGTGTCTCTAACTCTCTGTCTCTCCAACTCAGGCCTTCATTCATCTCCCTGCCTTTGAAGGCAACAAACCATTAGCATAAAAGCCAAGCAACCAATAGTCTGCTCAATGTAGTAAAGTATCGTAAGGAGCATTGGAGGGCTATGAAGCAAAATTAAGATTAGAGTCAAAGGGCGCAAGCCAACTTGCCCCAAACAGTAATGAAATGAATGACCAGACCATCAGGTTTAGGTGAAATTCATTATTTAATTATAAATGAAGAGACCATTCAGTCCATCATTTATCGCCCATTAGAAATATTCTGGGCCCTCTTGTGGAATAGTGGTACTGTCCCTACTCACGGAGGCCTGGTTTCAAGTACCATCTAATCCATGGCCAGTCATAACATCTCTGAATGGGTTGATCGGAAAACTAGGTTAAAATATAAATATTCTAATGCTGCTCACTGCAGAATCAAACTGGAACTAATTCCAGGTTTTCACTCCTTTCTAATTGGATGTCCAGCTCATCAGTTTGTGCTTTCATGCTCTGGAATTCCGTCTCCTCCTGCTTTGTCATCCACCTCTTTCATCAAATGCTTATTCACCCCTTCCTATTTTTAAAATAAATTAATTAGTTTACAGGATGAGTGCATCACTGGATAGGCCCACTTTTATTGCCATCCCTAACTACCCAGAAGGCAAGTGAGAGGCTATCACATTGCTGTCTATCTGCAGTGACATTTCGACCACACCAGGTGAGGATGGGCATCATTAGACTCTTAATTCCAGATCTGTATTTAGTTCAAATTCTACCATCTGCTGTGGTGGGATCTGAATCTGAGTTCCCAGAACATGACCTGGGTCTCTGGATTAACAATCCAACAATAATTCCATGGTCTGAACACACCTCAGAACGCAATGGAAATAGGAGGAAGGAAGATTTGAGGGAAACGTCTCCTCATTGAGAAGAATAGAGCTGAAGGAATAAACCTGTGAACGAGATGAGATGTTCTGCTTTCAAGTTGAATTAATGAAACAAGTTAGGACGAGCAGATTATTTCAGGCATGGGCCACCAGACTCCGCTGTGAGTGCAAAAGCAGTGACCATGGAAGGATACGATGTTGCACCTTAGAAAAGGTGCAGAAAAAATGTGCAAGGGTGTTGAAGGGAATGGAGGTTTGAGTTATAAAGAAAGGCTGGATACACTGGGACTTCTTTCAGTGGAGCGTTGGAGGCTGAGGGGTGACCGTATAGAGGTTTATCAAATCATGAGGGGTTTGGATAAGCTGACTAGCCAAGGTCTTTTTCCAAGGGTAGGGGAGTTCAAAACTAGACATCATAGGTTTAAGGTCAGAGGGGAGAGATTTAAATGGGACCTGAGGGGCAACTGTTTCAAACAGATGGTTGGTGCGGGTATAGAATGGAATATTGGAAGTGGTAGAGATGGGTACAATTAGAATATTTAAAAGACAAATGGACAGGTACATGAATCAGAAAAGTTTAGAGAGACATGGGCCAAACACAGGCAAATAGGACTAGTTTTGTTTGGGATACTTGGTTGGCTTGGATGAGTTGGACCCAAGGATCTGTTTCTGTCTTGTATGCTTCTGTATGACTTAGTGCTACGAAATGAGCCAGACTTTATAAAACATCTTAAAGTAAGGGAACACTTAGGAGGCAGTGACCATAATATGGTAGCGTTCAGTCTGCAGTTTGAAAGAGAGAAGGCAAAATCGGATGTAATGGTGTTACAGTTGAATAAGGGTAATTACGAGGGCATGAGAGAGGGGAACTGACAAAAATAGACTGGAAGCAGAGCCTAGTGGGGAAGACAGTAGAGCAACAATGGCAGGAGCTTCTGGGTGTAATTGAGGACACAGGGCAGAGGTTCATTCCAAAGAAGAGAAAGATTATCAGGGGGGAATTAGACAGCCATGGCTGACAAAGGAAGTCAGGAAATGTATCAAAGAAAAAGAGAGAGCCTATAAAGTGGCCAAGAGCACTGGGAAATCAGACAATTGGGAAGATTACAAAAACAAACAGAGGATAACAAAGAGAGAAATATGGAAGGAGAGGATCAACTATGAAGGTAGGCTAGCCAGTAATATTAGGAATGATAGTGGAAGTTTTTTCAATACATAAGAAACAAACGAGAGGCAAAAGTAGAAATTGGGCCACTTCCAAATTGATGCAGGAAGGCTAGTGCTGGGAGATAAGGAAATGGCTGAAGAACTTAATGAATACTTTGTTGTCAGTCTTCACAGTGGAAGACATGAGTAATATCCCAACAATTAAGGGGAGTCAAGGGGCAGAATAGAGTATGATAGCTATTACAAAAGAGAAAGTGCTAGAAAAGTTAAAAGGTCTAAAAAATTGATAAATCTCCTGGTCCCGATGGGCTATATCCTAGAGTTCTGAGAGAGGTGGCTGAGGGAATAGCGGAGGCACTGACTGTGATCTTTCAAAAATCACTGGAGTCATGGAAAATCCCAGATGATTGGAAAATCACTGTTGTAACCCCCTTGTTCAAGAAAGGATCAAGACAAAAGATGGAAAATTACAGACTGATTAGCCTAACCTCAGTTGTAGGTACAATTCTAGAATCCATCGTTAAGGATGAGATTTCTAAATTCTTGGAAGTGCAGGATAGGATTAGAACAAGTCCGCACGCATTTAGTAAAGGGAGGTCATGCCTAACAAACCTGTTAGAATTCTTTGAAGAGGTAAAACCCAGTGGATGTTATCTATCTAGACTTCCAAAAGGCCTTTGATAAGGTGCCTCACGGAAGGCTGCTGGGTAAGGTGAGGGCCCATGGTGTTTGAGGTGAGCTACTGGCATGGATTGAGGATGGGCTGTCTGACAGAAGGCAGAGAGTTGGGATAAAAGGCTCTTTTTTGGAATGGCAGCTAGTGACAAAAGAGATGTCCCGCAGGGCTCAGTGTTGGGACCGCAGTTGTTCACTTCATATATTAATGATCTGGATGAAGGGACTGGGGGCATTCTGGCGAAGTTCGCCGTTGATATGACGTTAGGAGGACAGGTAGGTAGTACTGAGGAGGTGGGGAGGCTGCAGAAAGATTTAGACAGTTTAGGAGAGTGGTCCAAGAAATGGCTAATGAAATTCAATGTGAGCAAATGCGAGGTCTTGCACTTTGGAAAAAAGAATACAAGCATGAACTATTTTCTAAACAGTGAGAAAATTCATAAAGCCAAAGTACAAAGGGATCTGGGAATGATAGTCCAGGATTCTCTAAAGGTTGACTTGCAGATTGAGTCCGTGGTTAAGAAAGCAAATCCTTCAGGTGGGGATACTAGGACCCGTGGGCACAGCCTTAGAATTAGAAGGGGTCAAATTAGAAGAGAAATGAGGAGACATTTCTTCAGCCAGAGAGTGGTGGATCTGTGGAATTCGTTGCCACGGAGCACAGTAGAGGCTGGGATGTTAAATGTCTTCAAGGCAGAGATTGATAAATTCTTAATCTTGCAAGGAATTAAGGGATACGGGGAGAGTGCGAGTAAGTGGCATTGAAATGTTCAGCTCTTGGAGCATTTCGATGGTCCATTCTCTGTATGAGTACTTGAACTGATTGGTTAAATGTTGTTTAATTTACTTTATAGCTGATCCATCCACTCTGAGGAAGGGTCTCTCTATCTGAAACGTTAACCCTGATTTCTCTCCACAGATACTGCCAGACCCACTGAGCTTTTCCAGCAATTTCTGTTTTTGTTTCTGATTTCTAGCATCCTCTGTTCTGTCAATTTTATTTATAGCTGACCCATGTCAGATGCCTTTAAGTACTCCAGCATATTGTCTTTGGATAAGTGTCTTCCTTGTCACCTTTTCTCAGATTTTTCTGTGTAATGTGTTTACCATTCCCAATGGACAGAGCACAGACGCTACAGGATTGGCTGTTGGAAGAAATTGGAAAATACCACAGTGAAACACTAGATGGTGCTCTCATGAGGTTAAAAATCAGGTTATAGTCCAACAGATTTAATTGGAAGCACATTAGCTTTCGGAGCGACTATCACCTGATGAAAGTGTGTCGCTCTGAAAGCTAGTGCTTCCAATTAAACCTGTTGGACTATAACCTGGTGTTGTGTGATTTTTAACTTTGTTCACCCGAGTCCAACACCGGCATCTCCAACTCATGTGGTTAGTCATGTAACATTCCTTAAGACAATGCAGAAAGCATTTTGGTCTGCACACAATCTCCTGTTTCAAGTCTCAATTTTAATTTATACACCCCCTATAAGTTTGGGGCATTTTATTACATTAAATGTACCATTAACAGATTTTGTTGTTACTACATAGAGCAGTTGTGGAATTTTCACAAGTTTCAGATTAGATTACTTACAGTGTGGAAACAGGCCCTTCGGCCCAACAAGTCCACACCGACCCACAACCCACCCAGACCCATTCCCCTACACCTAACACTATGGGCAATTTAACATGGCCAATTCACCAAACCTGCACATTTTTGGACTGTGGGAGGAAACCAGAGCACCCGGAGGAAAACCACGCAGACAATGTGCAAACTCCACACAGTCAGTTGCCTGAGGCAAGAATTGAACCCGGGTGTCTGGCGCTGTGAGGTAGCAGTGCTAACTGCTGTGCCACCGTGCTGCCCCCCCCAAGTTTGCAGTCGATAAAAAGGATTTGTATTTGTAAAGTCAGAGAATGCTGGAGAAACTCTGGCAGCCTCTCTGGAGAAAGAAGGTTAGTGTTTTGAGACTGGGATGACTCTTGTTTGGAAGAGAAACCCTATCCTTGATTGAATCTTGGCACCAGATCTTGAAGGCCAATGGTCCTCATAAAAGCTATGATCAGTGAACACTCACCTTGTGAGCAGGCTGTGTATATTTTGAGATGATGGAGACCAGGGAGGGATCCATTACCTGTAAAAGTGCCACACTTCTTAAATTTTCATGTGGTGTGACTAGCGGTAGACAGTTCAATGGAATTACACTGCAGTAAAACAGCAGGAAGTGGCATTATGAAGATTGTGGTAGTTTCCAAAATAGCAAACAACACTGCATCAGTAGATGTTTGAATGTTAGCCTTACTGTCATATTAGTCAAAACAATTTAAGATGCAAATGTCACACACTGGTCAAACTCATCCAGGATGCTTCAAAATGGAGCTCCAATATACTCAGCATGTTCAAAGAACAAAGAACAGCACAGCAAAGGAACAGGCCCTTCGGCCCTTCGGCCCACCAAGCCTACGTCAACACATGACATCTTTCCAACCTAAAAAACTTTTGCCTCCTCACGGTCTGTATTCTTCTACGCCTGCCTAGTCATGTAATTGTCAAGGTGCCTGTTAAATATTGTTATTGTATCAGTTTCATTTTCAAGTATTTTCCCTTTTTGGGAGTGGTGCCAGGAAGTATGATTGGACAGTGGAGTGGTTGATATATGGGGAGGCTTGTGTCATAATTTTCAAAAGTTCAACTCCAACTTGAACCCTCCTCCAACCGGTCCCAGGTGGGGAGGAATTTAAACCTTTTGACAAGGCTCACATCCTCTGATTTAATCTGGTCGAGGGTTTCCTTGACCCTGCGAAAGCTGCCACTGGGCTGAGGTGAAGGCAGCCAAGTCCAACAAGATCCAGAATGCATCCTGTGCTCCTAATATGCTCCCCACTCTGAGACCTACCCTCCTCCTCCCCTCCCAGTTTCATCCCCTCATACAGGTCCCAATGTCAAACTTACTCCTGCTGGGAGTCATGAATTTGTATTCTAGTACCTGGTCTTGTGGATTGCTCCAGAGTATTCTGTGCCCATTGGAAGCCAAACCCATCAAGCAAGCTGATGTCGAGGGAAGGGAGCCATTAGAGGCTTAGAGGTGCATGCTGTTGAGTTAGATCACAAGACCATATGAAGTAGGCCATTCAGCCCATTAAGTTTGCTCTGCCATTCAATGAGATCATGTTTGATCTGATAGTTCTCAACTCTACTCTTCTGCCTTTTCCCTGTAAATCTTGATTCCCATACAAAACTGTCTATCTTGGAATACAGGGAGAAAGTGAGGACTGCAGATGCTGGAGATCAGAGCTGAAAATGTGTTGCTGGAAAAGTGCAGCAGGTCAGGCAGCATCCAAGGAGCAGGAGAATTGACATTTCGGGCATGAGCCCTTCTTCAGGAATTCCAAATATCTTGGAATATATTTGACTGTCTAGCCTCAACAGACCTTAGGGTGGCATGGTAGCTCAGTGGTTAGCACTGCTGCCTTACTGTGCCAGGGACCCGGGTTCAATTTCTGCCTTGGGCAACTGTCTGTGTGGAGTTTGTACATTGTCCCCGTGTCTGCGTGGGTTTCCTCAGGGTACTCCGGTTTCCTCCCACAGTCCAAAGATGTGCAGGTTAGGTGAATTAGCCATGCTAAATTGCCCGTAATGTTAGGTGCAGGAGAATGGGTCTTGGTGGGTTGCTCTGCGGAGGGCTAGTGTGGACTTGTTGGGCCGAAGGGCCTGTTTCCACACTGTAGGGAATCTAATCTTTACAATGTAAAGAACTCTGTAGAGAATTCCACAGATAATCCACCCTCTGAGACAACCAATTCCTTGTCATCTCTCTCTTACATGTGCAACCCTTTACTCTGAGATGATGCCCTCACGCCCTAGACTCACCCACAAGGGGAGACAACCACTACACATTTACGCTGTTAAGTCCCCCATGAATCTTAAACAAAAACAGAAATTGCTGGATAAGGGAATTTGTGTTGCAAACATTTCGTCCCCTGTCTAGGTGACATCCTCAGAGCTTGGGGGCCTCCTGTGAAGCGCTTCTGTGATCTTTCCTCCGGCATTTATAGTGGCTTGTCTCTGCCGCTTCCGGTTGTCAGTTCCAGCTGTCCACTGCAGTGGCCGGAATATTGGGTCCAGGTCGATATGTTCGTTGATAGAATCTGTGGATGAGTGCCATGCCTCTAGGAATTCCCTGGCTGTTCTCTGTTTGGCTTGCCCTATAATAGTAGTGTTGTCCCAGTCGAATTCATGTTGCTTGTCATCTGCGTGTGTGACTACTAAGGATAGCTGGTTGTGTCGTTTCGTGGCTAGTTGGTGTTCATGGATACGGATCGTTAGCTGTCTTCCTGTTTGTCCGATGTAGTGTTTTGTGCAGTCCTTGCATGGGATTTTGTACACTACATTGGTTTTGCTCATGCTGGGTATCGGGTCCTTCGTTCTGGTGAGTTGTTGTCTGAGAGTGGCTGTTGGTTTGTGTGCTGTTATGAGTCCTAGTGGTCGCAGTAGTCTGACAACGGAACGAGGACATGCCGCAACCCAAAGGACTAGCCACACTACCATACATCAGGAGCATTTCCGAACTGACAGCCAGACTACCCGTCCGACCTAAAGAAAGTGGGAAGAGTCAAAGAGAAGTTGCTGAGGGTGAGGACAAGCTCGGCCAGGCAGAGGAGGTTGGTGGTGGGTAGGGACTGTTCAGGTCTTTGTTGCAGGAAGAAGTAGACAGACCTGAGACCACCCTAGTGGGGAATGGACTTGTCCATTGCTTGTCCATAGTAAAGAGAAACCAGCTGGAGTCCTCAAACTGGAAATTCTGAAACTGATGCAAAGCATCAGAGGAATTGTGGATATAGCTGGGCAGGGACTGGACCAGGGGAGAAGGGACTGGGTTAAGGTAGGAAGAGATGGGTTCTGTGGGACAGGAGCAGGCAGAAACAATGGGTCTCCCCAGGCAGTCCTGTCTGTGGATTTTGGGAAGGAGGTAAAAGTGGGGGGTTGGGTGACTATCAGCTTGGAGGCAGTGGAAGGGGAGATCACCAGATAAAATGAGGTTAATGACCGTAGTGGACACAATGGCCTGATGTTTCATGGTGGGGTCATGGTTCGGGGGAGATAGGAGGAGGTACCCGAGAGCTCGCATTCAGCCTCTGAAATGTAGAGGATGGTCCACCAGACAACAGTACCATTGTCTGCAGGATTAATTATAAAGTCAGGCCCCTTACAATCTTGTACATTTTAATAAGACTGCACTATATGTGTGAAAACCCAGATGGTACAAAATACGCCCACATATTCCACCCCCCTGTTAATATCAAGGCTATGGTTTCCAGACATAGTAGGGAGTGTTTTATCTCTAATAACATTCAGCAGAAGGATAATGCTCAATTATCCCAATTATATCTATTCTCCACTTTTTAACACCAATTTAATTGTCTCCAACCAGAGCAGACGTTTTCAGAGCTAATTAAATTTAGGCACCTTGAAAGTAAAAAAAAGACAGAGATTTTAACACCACATAAATCTTCAATTTAATTGATCTTCAATTATTAAAGTGTTAAGGTACATCAAAGTCAATGTATGTGAAGATCTGGACCCTGGGGGTGGGAGTTGGGGTTGGTGAGGCATCTCTCTGTTCCGTGATCGGTCAATAGGCATTCACAATGAGTCTGGTTCTTTAAGACTTTATTCTTTATTCCTTCATAGGGCTGGGTACAGAGCATCTGCAAACACAGAGGTTATACACTTCCGTGTTCCTCAGAGGAGCTGTGCACATGGCTGAAAACAAAGACATTTTATACTTGTCTTAAAGAAAGTTACAGGCCATGATCACATAGTACATTCAGACAATTACCAATCAATACACGATAATGTTTTATTTGACAGCTACTTGGTCCAATGATATTTCCTGGGAACCAACTTTGTTTTCCAACACTCAGGCCAACCTTATCTCACTTACCAAGCCTTTGCCCCTGCATCTGAAGGTCAGTTCAGATGGCCAGTAATGTCTTATCTAGTCTATTTATTTCTATGCTGTAAAGGGAGCTTTGTCCGTTAATCTCTGTTGAAGCAGACTGTGGTTAGTCAATTATGCAGCTATAGCAGAATTGTTAATTTGCAGCCTTGAAGCCATTTTGTCATGTTATTTGTATCGAGAAGCCATTTTACTGCCACCTAAGTTATTAAGAACATCTGTTAAGCGGTTGTTCCTGACAACAACTAGTTACCTCAGCCTGTATTCAGGTTTCAGATCCTCATATGGGGAACTTGAGGCCTCTTCCCAGATTACAGCATGAGCTGGCATTTTCTGGAATTCCCCATTAATTCCTGGAGTGTGATTGGACTCTTCTGCCTGACGACAACAATCTCATTTATTTTCCTTAGATTTTAATAACCAGCCACTGACAAGTTTCTTTCTTCAATAAATCTTGGAATGATTCAGCAACGAAACAGGTCATTCTGCCTAAGATGCCTTTTGACAGTTCTTCAAAAAAGCTATTCAATTTAGTCACAATCCATGCGTTTCCTTCCTATTCTGTAACGTTTTCCCTTCAAGTTTTTATCTGTTTGTGAGTCACTGTTGAATTTGCTTCCATGACTCCTCTGCACAGTATTCCACATTTCCTCATGTTGTTTCTCATTCTTTTTCCAATTATTGTTACACTTTGCCCTTATGTTCACTGAGTATTACTCCTTGTATGCTTTATGCATGAAAAAGTATTGAATATTCAAACTTTGCTTTAACCAGCACCTTATGAACCAGCACTCTTGATAAAATTTTATATCCCTGAAATGCTGCAAAGTTTATTTATAATCATGACCTTCACAACTTTTAAGTAGTAGGTTGTGGGTGTGAAGTTGCATTATTATTCAAGCGGTTGATGCTGCAAATAATGTATAGAGCAGGTCTGCTTCAGGATATGAAGGGCTTCAGGGCAGAGGAGATGACCTGGGGGGAGGGGTGCAGTGAGTAAGATCATAGTGGAGGGAGGAGGAGAATTTCTTCAAGGTGGGCATCCTTGGAAGAGGTTCGCAGTAAGGTGACAGCGACTAGGAGACAGTAAGGGCTGCTGACACTGGAGAGTCACAGTCGAAAACTGTGGCCACTTTCAGCAGCTGTAGTCCTCACTTTTTCCAAATAAAGTAGAGCAATCATGTGTATACTTCCCTGCATTATACACCTATTAATTAGTGTGCATTTTTACATAGGGAGGTGATGGCTTAGTGGTATTATCACAAGACTATTAATCCATAGACCCAGCTAATGTTCTGGGGATCTGGGTTCTGAATTCACCATAGTAGATGGTGGAATTTGAATTCAGTAAAGAATCTGAAATTAAGGGTCTAATGAGGATGATCACTTGGGGGAAAAGTTCCATCTGGATTCCCTAATTTATTTTAGGGGAGGAAATCTGTCATCCTTACCAGATCTGTGGTTAGCTCTTAACTGCTTTCTGGGCAATTAGGGATGGGCAATAAATGCTGGCCTACCCAGAAATGCCTACATACCAAAAGTCAATATATTAAAAAATGGATTATGTAGACCTCTTGATCAACTGGATATTGATCAACCAGCACACTCCTGGTCCCACAGGTTAATAATGTGTTTGCTGTGAATGCACTCATGATTGTGTTACCGTGTACCCTGCCAATATTGCACTGCATCTTGGAGTGTGTGGACAGATAATTGTTTATCTTATACAGTCACGAATATCTCTTCACTTCAGTGGTCCAGGACATTCAGCCTCGGACCTTCGGGTGACCATCCTCCAAGGTGGACTTCGGGACAGGCAGCAGAGGAAAGTGGCCGAGCAGAGGCTGATAGCTAAGTTTGGTACCCATAGGGAGGGCCTCAACAGGGTCCTTGGGTTCATGTCACATTACAGGTGATCACCATTGCACTACACACACACAGATATTCCTACACACACACACACTCTCACATACTGACGGACACAGGTACACACAGACGCGCACACAGTCACCCACACACACCCTTATAGACACACACACTCCCACAGTCACACATGCATCCCCTCACAGACTTAAGACACTCTGCACTCACTACACACACACACACACACACACACACACTTTCTCACATCCACAACCCCCACCCCAGACAGACAGACACACACACACAGACAAAGACCCACATGCACACATACATTTTGTGGGGTGAATTTGTACTTGCAGAGTTACATTGCACTTTGCTAAAAAGCTGCATACATTCATGTAGAACTCTGAGCTCAAAAACTGCATGAATTTATGTAAAACTCTTGTTATCTCACTTTTTAGATTAGAATCAATCTATACATCAGGTGATAGACAGAGAACACAGGGGGCTAACACCTTCAACATATTGTCTAGCTATCACCATTGTTAACAGCTAACCCAAGAATGCAACTTAAAAAAAAAGGTTTTGTGAGTTACACATGAAAGAAGTGAAACTATCACTGTATTCTAACAGATGAAAGGCTTAACAGACAATCAATTTTTCAATGTATAATTTCAGTTACATCACACTGCAAATCTTTGCTATAAATTCTGTGTTACAATCGAGCCCTCCATCATCACCTGATGAAGGAGCTTCGCTCCGAAAGCTAGTGTGCTTCCAATTAAACCTGTTGGACTCTAACCTGGTGTTGTGCGATTTTTAACTTTGTACACCCCAGTCCAACACCGGTATCTCCAAATCATGAACATCTCTGACATTCTGTACTTCCTCCTTCACGTTTCTCAACAGTGCCAAGTGCATTTCTCCATATATGGATGGGTCTCCTAACGTTTAAACTAACCTCAATGTTTTTTGGTTTGTTATCAATACTTTTTGCACAATCTCATCATTGAGTTCCAGCACTAGACTTAGTTTTTCTTGGACTCTAGGGAATGATGTATCACTCCTCAAGTTGATCCTCCTCAATGTTCTAGTGATTGAACCTTGCTTTGTCTGCGATGATCAAATTTCTTTCTCAAGACTGCTTCTAAAACCTTATTAGATAAAAAGTGAATTTTCATCAGACTGTACAAAGACACTATTCATATATATATGATAGCAAAGCAGAAAGTCATTTCATAACAAATGACTGAACTCAGAACTCAAATACTTTATCTGACAGTCCACTACTAGCACTAAGTAATACATTTGTTTTAAATGAATATAATTGCTTTAAGCAATTCCAAGCATGATAGAAAACATAATTTTACAGTATGGAAGTTTGTTACAGTGTGCGCACATTATTTGTTTTCAAGGTCATGTACTTTTTAAATTGGCATATTTATTTCAGCCTTTCCACAGAGTTCAGTTTTGCAAAAAGCTTAATTTTAGTTAAACAGAGCACAGTGATTCATAATAAAAACACAAATTTAATAACATACAAAGGGACGCACAACGAGGGGTGATGCTATTTTCAAATGAAAATTCTGGTACAACTATTAACTAGCAGAGCTGATTGGGCCACTTAGTCTTTGGGTCTGCCCTGCTATTCAGTAAGATCATGGCTGACCTCAACTTTACATTCCTGCATATCCCCGATAAGCTTTCACCCCATAGTAATCAAGAACCTATCTAACTCTGCCTTAAAAATATTTAAAGCTCTGCATCCACTGTCTCTTGTAAAAGGGAATTCCAAAGATTCACAAACCATCCAAAAGAAAAAATTGTTTCCTCATCTCTGGTGACTTTTTAATTTTGAACCATAATGCATCATTCTAGATTCTCCCACAAGAGGAATCATCCCTTCCACATCCATCCAGTCAAGTCCCCTCAGGATCTTATATGTTTCTATTAAGTCCTCTCTGGCTCTTCTAAACTCCAGAGGATACAAGGCCAGCCTGTCTAGCCTTCCATCATAAGGTAATTCATAAACATTAACTTTCAAAGGTGCACCATTCTGTCTGGACGTATCACTACCTGGTAATGGCAACTGTACCATTCAAGATCAGAGACGGTTACAAAGAGTGGTGAACTCGGCCCGGAAATCATAAAGGCCAACCTCCCATCTATAGAGTCCATCTACCAGGCTCGCTGTCAAGGAAAGGCCGCTAGCATTCTTAAAGATCCATCCCACCCTGGCAATGTTTTCCTACAACCTCTACCATGGAGGAGAAGGTACAGATGCCTGAACACACGCACCAGCCGGCTTCGCAACAATTTCTAACCTACTGTTGTTAGAATACTGAATGGACTCACAAACTCTTAACATCCACCTGTACTTGTGTTTTTGTTTTTGCTGCTGTTTACCTATCACTTACTGTCTATGTTACTTAACTCTGTGATCTGCCTGTATTGTTCGTAAGACAAAGCTTTTCACTGTGCTTCGGTACACGTGACAATAAATTCAATTCAATTTAATTCAATTCAATTCAATTACACAAAGATCTGCACCACAACATCACCTGGACGTGAAGTCTATATCAGACTAAAATCCAGTCTTTTTTCATGAGGAGTAATTGCTGGAGAAGCTTTGTGTGTAAGGCAGTTGAAATGTAAAAGTGAAGACCTCTTGGTATATTAATACAGGACTGAATCTAATCAGAAATTGGCTAATTGTCATTTTCAGTCAATTGCATGGAGGACTTCTCTTTGTCAGGTTTTCTTGTGCTATTTTCCAAATTTGCCTTATTACCCATGCACCCCACCAATGTGAAGCCCTGCTTATCCTATTCTCTCACTCTCAGTAGGTGGACATATTCATCACTACTGTGGCTTGCCGGGACTCCTGGTGCTTGTGCCATCCTTAAACAACCATTCTGTAACTGGTCAAGGTTGTCAGTCCAAACGCTGTCCAGCATGGTTCATGTCTTTCCCTGGACGTGGCTGACGAGGGGAAGCTGGCATCCCGCTTCACAGAAAGGGATTTGGAGATCCTGGTGGATGGGTTGGTGTAGAAGAGGGCGATGCTCTTTCCCCAAGATGTCAAAGAAAGCCATAATAGTAAACCCCAAAAACACAGAACTGTGGATACTGTCAATTTCTAACAAAAAACTGAAATTGCTGGAGAAACTCAGCAGATCTGGCAGCTTCTGTGGAGACAGAAACAGAGCTAACATGTTGGGTCCAATGACAGAACAGTCCTGAAAGGTGACGTGGTTCAAAATGTTAACTCTGCTTTCTCTCCACAGATGTTGCCAGACCTGCTGAGTTTCTCTAGATCCTGTCAACTTGGTACAAAGCTGCCACCCAGGTGAATGTGGTCTCCATGATTTGGAGAAAGGACCAGATCAATAAGATTCTCTGCTTGGCCAAACACTGTCTTCTTTCTGTTACCTTACATTCATCCTATCTCTGCTATCGCATTCACCTTTCACAAAGGCTCATGTTCTAACTCTACTGCATGCAACATCTTCCCTCGCTCTCTATTACCCATCCTAATATACCTCACTACTAATGGCACGTGGCCTCTATACATCCCGCTCACTCAGTGCGGACACCACACCACCTTCTCCCACTGACGTCAGCACTAACAGCTGTGCAAGCCACTTTCAGCTCACTCAATAAAAGACTCAGGAGGCTCAAAGAGTTGAATTGCCTACTCCTTCTCCTAATTCTTATGCTTTTAGTCCCTCCCTTTGAGTCATTTTATTTCATTCCAGGAGAGAATAGTTCACAATAGTGCAAAAATAGCCAAGGCAGATGGTAGGGTATCCAACATTCAAATTCTCATCCCCTCTGAGGGGAGGTTCCCAGGATCTGGCTGGTAAGGAAGGGCCTCATGTAGAAATGTCGAATCCTCTGTGTCCTGACAACCAAATAAGAAGCATTGTCCATTGCTCACTCTGAATGGATTCACACGCCCAAACTTCTGCACCCTGCCCATGATGCATTCTCTCCTTGATCTCCGACAGGCACCAGTTTCAATAGCACAGTCATAGCAGTCAAGAGGCAGGTCCCACTCGACATCCACTCCTCTGACTCTGAGGAAGAATAGACGGAAGCCTCAGGGAAACGCGAGTAAGCAGCTTGCCTCCTGTACCCACTTCACCAGCTCGCATATTGACAGTTCCACACCTACGTTCGATAGTTTTGAATGTTGATGCCAACAGCATGGGGTCAATTCCTGTGCTGACTGAGCTCACCATGTGGGGCCTGCTTTCTCAAACTCATTCCTGTACTTGAGGTGCAGTGACCCCCAGCTTAAACTCGAATGCGAGAGTGACATTATGGTAACTTTATTAGATTATAATATAAAACATATTTTTTGGGTTACCAAAGTGAACAATTAAGTACTTTTCTCTACCACAGTTTCAATAACAGGATTTAATAACTAGGTTTCAATTATTGTTGATTATCAAAAGAAAACTTATTCAAAGGTGCAGCCATAATTGGTTAACACACAGTCAATAATTTCAAAGCAAAAATGCTTATTCCTCTCAATATTACCAAACATATGCGCAAACACATACACAAATCAAGACATACACATAACACTGCTTGCTCAGGAAACACAATCTTAAAATGTTTCCTCAGTCACTCCTTCAAAAGAAGGATTAGTTTCACCCTGAACTCAAAAACTAGGTTTTATTTTTAGAAGCAGGAGAGATCAGATGGGCAGCTTGTTCTTAACAGACTTGCCTCCGACTGTGAGAAACCGAGAACTGCCAAATGCTGGAGATCAGAGTCGGAAAGTGTGGTGCTGGAAAAGCACAGCAGGTCAGGCAGTATCTGAGGATCAGAACTATTGACGTTTCTGGCATGAGCTCTTCATCGGAAACTGAATTATGAAGAGAATGGATAAGATAGATGTAGAGAGGATGTTTCCACTGGCAGGTGAGACGAGGACAAGAGGGTATAGCCTCAAAATTAGGAGGAGCCAATTTGGGGGCTGAATTGAGAAGGAACGTCTTCACCAGTAGGTTGTAAAACTATGGAATTTCCTGCCCAGTGAAGTAATTGACGCTATTTCAGTAAATGTTTTTAAAGCTAAGATACTTGTTTTTGAATGATGAAGAAATTAAGGGTTACGGTAAGCGGGTGATAAATGGAGTTAAGGCCACGAATAGATCAGCCAGGATCTTATTGAATGGCTGAGCAGACTCGAAGGGCTAGATGGCCTACTCCTGCTCCTAGTTCTTATGTTCATATATTCTAACTCTTTAGAGTTTCGAAGGATGAGAAGATATCTAATTGAGGGATATAAGACGTCAAAGGGGATTGACAAAGTAGGCGTGGAGTGGATAATTCCTCTTGTGGGGTAATCTAGAATGAGAGGGAATAGCTTTGGGCTCAGGAATGGCAGGTTTAAAAGAGAGATGAAGAGGAATTGCTTCTGTCAAAGGGTCAAGAAGCTGTGGAACTCACTGCTCCAGAGTGTGGTGGAAGCTGTGATTAGGTTAAGGAGGAGACAGACAGATTTCTAATCAGTAGTGGATTAAAGGGCTATGGACAACAGGCAGGGAAGTGAAGTTGAGGCCTGAGATTAGATCAACGTGATTGTATTAAATCGCAGAGCAGGCTCGGAGGGCTGAATTATCTGCTTGAGCAGGCTCGGAGGGCTGAATTATCTGCTTCTGCTCCTCGCTTTTACATGCAGCTGTCAAATGGGTGCAACTTAACCATCTCTGACAGTGACAACTACACCAGAGCAGACATTGTAAGAGTGCTCATGCCTTATTCAGTTACAAAAATGCAAGATAACATGCAATGAATGTGTCATCTATGTGCCCCTCTGTTAGTTTTGTTCTCTCCCTCCCATTGTGTCCAAGTGCAGTCCTGAATCCTGCAACTGGGGTGGAGGGAATCTACTGTACATTTGGCCGCTCACATCTCCCCTCCCCCTCAGAACACACTGTTTGCCAATAGAAACTGCAAAAAGCATTTCCTGTCTTGCTTTTGGGTTAAACACTGCTCTACCAGATGCTCAAGTATTTAGCTGCCGACAAAAACTCAAAAACACTGAAGGTCAGCTAATAGCAGAGGGGTCATAAGGAGCTGTCTCATGTTTTCTGTTAACCAGTTGCCTGCATAAAGGGACTTTCCTGCATAACACTCAGATAACAACTGCTGACTGAAGCCTTCAAAACTGCTTTGCCCTAGTGCCATGCAACATTAGTGTTCAGTTTTAGTGATTGCTGCTTTTTCTTTAATGATGATTCGGAGTGTAATGTGTAAATACTTTGAAATCCACTTTTAGCATCCAATAAAATGGCTAATAAAACAGTTATTCAGCATCAGGGGAGGGCAAGAACTGTAAAGCCAACCAGGTCTGTGTGTACTTTGGATAGAGCAGGAGCTCCTTGGCATGTAACCAACAGAAACTGAAACAGTCAAAGAAAGTCCAAACTATTTATCTTAGAAGCAGGTTTCAGCTAAATCTCTCTGGCTTCTCACTCTCAATGACAGATAATGCTGTCATATTCTCTTGGATATCCTTCCTGGTCAGTGCCTTATTCCTCATCCTTGCCATCACCTTCAGAAAATTGCTGTTGATCACCCATTCCCTCCGCATCCAAGGCATTACAAAACCCCCTCCAGCTTGTAGATTCCAGTTGTGAAGGGTCTAGCATGGTATAATGATGCAGCACCCACTGTCTGGGCCCATATAGTAAGACCTCTGTGGAGCCTAGAGAAGCCCAGGCTTCGAAGCCTCATCTTCAGGAGACCAACCATCTGTTTTGGACAGCAGTGTATCCTCATTCCCCTTCGGTCTGAGGGTTTTGTGAAGTTGAAAACACCATATTTGGAGGTGGTAGTCTTTGTTTTACAGCAGCCATCCTGCTATGGGTTGAGGGCACTGGAATGTATCCATTCTCAAATGCATCCTGTCAGCACAGAGGATATGGCATCATAGTCATAGAGATATACAGCACGGAAATACACCCTTCGGTCCAACTCATCCATGCCGACTGGATACCCCAACCTAATCTAGTCTCATTTGCCAGCATTTAGCCCATAGCCCTCTAAACTCTTTCTAGTCATGTACCCATCCAGATACCTTTTAAGTGTTGTAATTGCACCAGCCTCCACCACTTCCTCTGGCAGCTCATTCCATACATGCACCACCCTTTGGGTAAAGAAATTACCCTTTAGGTCCCTTTTAAATCTTTCCCCTCCCACCTTAAAACTATGCCCTCTAGTTTTGGACTCATCTTCCCTGGGAAAAAGACAATGGCTATTCATCCTATCCATGCTCCTCATGACTTTATGAACTTCTATAAGGTCAACCCTCAGCCTCCAAATGAGAGATGAGAATTAGAGAATGAGAGGTGACCTAATTCTTAAGAGACTTGACATACTGAGAGGATGAGACCACCAAAATCTGGCAACTTAGACCATAAAACCATGAGAAACTGGATCAGGAGGAGGCCACTCAGCCCATCCAGCCTACTCCACCATTCAATAGAATCAAGGCTGATCCAACGTTCTTCATATTCACTTTCCTGCCCTATCCCTTGATTTCACGACTGATCCAGAATCTATCTCAGCCTTAAATATGCACAAGGAACCTGCCCCCACATCTCTCTGTGGTAAGGATTTGCAAAGACTCTTAACCCCCTGAGAGAAAACATTCCTCCTCATCTTAGTTTTAACTTGGTGCCCCTTTATTCTGAGATGATGTCCTCTGGTCCTAGACTCTCCTACAAGGGGAAACATCCTCTCACCATTTACCCTATAAAGATTGTTAAGAATCCTACATTTCAACGAGATCACCTGGACTTGGAGTAGAGTTCCAACCTGTTTAGCCTTTGCTCATGAGACAAGCCCCCTGTACTGGAGATCGTCCTAGTGAACTGCCTCCTGTGAATTAATTTCCTGAAATAAGGGGAACAAAACTTCTCACAGGACTCCAGATGTAGTCTGACAAGCACCTTATATGGTTGCAGCAAGACTGCCCTATACTCTAATCTCTTTGAAATAAGGGCCCACATTCCATTTGTCTTCCTGATGACCTGCTGTCCTGCGTGCTAGCTTTCTGCGTTTCATGGACAAGTCACCCCAAGTCACTTTGTGTTGCAGCTTTCTACAGCTTTCTCAATTTAAATAATATTCTGTTCTTTTGTTCTTCCTTCCAAAATGAACAATTTCGCATTTTCCCACACTGCGTACCATTTGTCTATTTTTTTCCCCTTCTTACTTAACCTATTAGCGTCTAATCGGAAGGTGATGGTCCCACTGTCTGGCTTTCCTTGTCATGGGAAAGGATGTTAGCGGCTGTAATCTGGAGAAAGTAGCAACTGTGACATCCCAAATGTGACATGTCCGTGCTCAGTGATTTAAGCATGAGCCTCTCCGTCTGTGCTAAAAAGGAATATGAGCAATGGACTCTGGCAGCTTCTTAGTAAATACAAATTGATTGAGTGTGAAAATATGAACTAAACTAACACTGTCTCTTGACATACAATGGTGTTACCATCACTGAATTTTCCCCACTATTAACATGATGGGATTATTATTTATTAGAAACTCACCTGGACTTGCCACATATATAATGGCTACAAGAGACTCGGAATAAGTAACTCACTTCCTAATTCTACAAGGCACAAGTCAGGAGTGTGATGGAATACTCCACACTTGCCTGGATGGGTGCAGTTCCAACAACACTCATGAAACTTGACAGCATCGAGGACAAAGCAGCCCACTTGATTGGCACCACATCCACTCCCTCCATCAGCAATCCTCAATAGCAACAGTGTGTACAAGGTGCACTGCAGAAATTCACCAAGGATCCCCAGATATCACCTTCCAAACCCATAACTATTTCCATCCAGAAGGACAAAGACAGCAGATATATGGGAATATCATCACCGACAAGTTCCCCTTGAAATCACTTGCCATCCTGACTTGGATAGCTGACCCCACTTGATAAGAGAACATAATGCCTTAGAGGAAGCACCAGCAAGACTGGGCTCTGTGCTGCCTCTTCTCCCACCAGCTCAGATATTGACACCTTGATGGGTACACTAGACAGGGTTAGTGTGGGGAGTACCTGCAGCTGACTACTTCACTGCCATGTTTCTGCAGCTGGACAGGAAAGAAACATCTTGGGCCACTGGCACTCGGAGACTGCTGGAGACCAGGCACCTGGTCAGCACCATGCTGGAGAGGATCCTATGGCTTCGGCAGTTCAGGACTCAGCTCAACTGAGAACCTATACTGTGGAACCTTTAGAGATTAAGGATACAACTTCTGTTCCGGGGTCTTCTGAGAAGCAGTTGGTTCAGTTCCCACTGATTGTTGTAGAAGACTTGGGCTCAAGTTTGATGGGGCAAAATTGGTTGAGAAAGATTCACCCAGATTGGCTCATCACATTTTGATTAAAAAATGGCTGCCTGAGTGAAGTCCTAATTAAATACCTGGAAGTTTTTTCAGGAAGGGCTAGGGACTACTGAAAGAGCCAAGGCCACCTTACACATTGAGCAGGAACCAATTCCATGGTTCTGCAAGGCCCACACCCTGCCATTTGCAAGTCGAGGCAGAAATCAGAAGGCTGGAACGCAAAGGAATCATCAAAGCAGTCCAGTTTGTAGAATGGACAGTTCTGGTTTTACCGATTGCTGGTGGGTTGGTTTGCCTTTGTGGGGATTTTAAACCAACAGTAAATCGCATTTTGCAGTAGGATAAATACCCAAGCCCTTTCATACAGCAAAGCTGGAGATGAACCATGTGTACTTACAATTACGGTTGGTACCAATATTCAAGACTGCCATCTTAGCTAGCATCAGCTGGTGCAATTTTTCAGCGGACAATGGAGAACATTTTACAAGGTGTACCCCAGGTTACCATTTAACTAGATGACGTGCTAATAACAGAGAAGATCAATAAGGAGCGCTTAGAGAACTTGGACAAGACCTTAGACGTTTTTCACAGGTGGGCATAAGCAATGGGGGAAAATGTGTGTTCTAGACTCCCCAGTGATCTACCTGGGCAACAGGGTTGACAAGACTGGGTGACACCCATTGGAAGATAAAGTGAGGGCAATAAAGGCTCCCATGTCTGTCTTCCCTTGGGCTGGTGAATTATTAAAGAAAGTTCATATATAAGCTGGCCTCCATCCTGGCCCCTTTGCATTAGCACTTAAAAAAGGGTCAGCCTTGGAAATGGTTGCGTAGCCAAACCATAGCTTTTGGAGAATTGAAGAAACAGCTGTCATCTTCTAAGGTAATGGCATTCTATGAACCCAAGCGAAATCTGGTATTGACACACAATGCCTCCCTGCGCAGCATCAGCTTATAGCAATGGAGAGGAACTCCCAAAGGTATATGCATCCAGGACTTTGGCTAATGCAGAACATAGATACACCCAGCTAGAGAAGAAAGCTCTGTTGGTCATACTTGGAGACAGGAAATTCCACCAATACCTTTAAGGCGGTTATATTTGTAATAATAACAGACCACACACCCCTGCCTGGTCTACTTAAAGAGGACAAGGCAGTGCGCCCAAAGCTTCAGGTTGAATTCAGTGGTGGGCTCTAATACAAGTTGGAACACTGTCTGGGAGGTCAGGTAGCAAATGTGGATCCATTGAGCTGCCTTCTGCTGGCAGATACACCATCAGTGGTACCACCACTGGAAGATGCCGTAATGGTTTTAAAGATTCTGATACATTTCCCGTCACAGCTGACAATATCAGACTTTAGATGCAGAAAGATCTGGTCCTGGCAAAACTGAAACAGCTGGTGGTGATGGGGGAAACCAAAGGGCCATCACAACCAGAATTGAAACCTTTTTGGACCCAGAGAGAACAGATTGCATTCGAGGATGGTGTATTATTATGGGGAGTGAGAGTGATTGTTCTGAGCCAAGGTCACCATCAGATACTGGCTGAACTCCTCCAGGGTCATCCAGAGTTTCCAAAATGACAATGTTGGTGAGAAGTTTTGATTGGTTGTCAGAATTCGATGCAGACATAGCCATGTGGGTAGGCAGTGCCCAGAATGGCATCAAGGTCAAAAATTACCACCAGCAGCTCCCCCACATTCACAGGAATGGTTAGGTAAACCCTGGACTCGGTTACACATTGACTATCCAGGTACTTTCATGGGCTCAATGTTCTTGGTCATTGTGGACGCCCACTCAAAATGGCTGACGTGCACAGCATTCATTCATCAAACACGGGGTCAAGGACAGAAAAACTGCATGCATATTTTCCAACAACCGAACTCCCAAAAGTATTGGTCACAGATAACAGGTCATCACTTACCAGCAGGGATTTTGAGTATTTTCTATAGTTGAATGGTATGCATCATAGAAGGACAACTCCATATCACCCATTATCGAATGGTCTGGTGGAAAGAGCAGCCCAAACTTTGAAGACAGGCTTAAAGAAACAGCCTGTAGCTTCAACAGATACCAAACTATCCTGGTTCCTGTTTGATTATAGGGCCAACCCTCATGCAACTCCAGGAATAGCTGTAGTAGAGTTGCTAATGGGGAGAAGACTCCACACCAGGTTAAATCTGATCTTCCCAGCCCTGGGGAAGTGGGGCTGGACGAATCAGCATTACGAACACCAATGCTGGACACAAGACTCCACAAAGCAAAAGAGACAGTTTACTTCAGGGAAGATTGGTATAGAAACCATGGGAATGGCCCTGCATGGGTAAGAGGCATGGTCAACATGAAGTCAGGTCCGTGATGTTTGAACTTCAGGTAGGTTTGATGGTCCTGAACAAGCACATGAACAATCTGAAAGCTGCAAACTGGCAAACAGTGTGGGAGCAAAACATGCCCGGTTCCTCACCAGCCTTTCAAACCACTGGAACCCCTGGATTCTCCCTCTCCATCAAGTGCTGAAGATACCTTGCAATCTGAGGTGGACACAGTGGATGACACTGCTTTAACACCTTTGCGTCCTGAAGAAAAGAATGAATTTCTTCCAAGATGCTCCGGGCAAAAGAGGAAAGCTATTGTGCGTTACTTGTCACCTGTGCCATAGGCAGAGTTGGAGAAACCTGACCCGGTGCTAAAACACCCCAGGAGGATCTACAAAAGAGAACCAGCCCATGTCCTTGGACTTAGCATGGGCAGCACAGAGGCTCAGTGGTTAGCACTGCTGCCTCACAGCACCAAGGACCTGGGTTCGATTCCTGCCTCGGTGACTGTCTGTGTGGAGTTTGCACAATCCAAAGATGTGCAGGTTAGGTGGATTGGCCATGCTTAATTGCCCATAGTGTTAGGTGCATTAGTCAAGGATAAATATAGGGTGGGAGGTTGCTCTTCGGAGTGTCGGAGTGGACTTGTTGGGCCGAAGGGCCTGTTTCCGTATTGCAGGGTATCTAATCAGAAGGACAGGGATGTAGTCATTTTAACAAGGGCTGCCAGGTGGACCTCATAGAATAGGAGTTCCCTGATTGGGGGCTGTTAATATGGCCCAATCAGGGAGCCCTGGCTGTCAGAGGTTCTGTTCACTTTGAGGGAGCTAGATCAGTGTGAAGGGCTCTCTACATGTAAATAAACAGTGGCTTTGTGACAGGATATGGGCATCTGTGCAGTTATTTCAAATGCGGTGATTTAGTAACTACTGAGAGGCAACAATCTAGACGGATAGACCATATCCCCACGAACAGGGTTAACCCTTCCAGACTAAGATGAAGAGTAATTTCTTCACTCAGAGAGATCTGGATCTTTACAATTCTCCAGAGGATTGCTGAGGCATTAATAATTCTGGATTGAGACTGTCAGATGCTTGGCTACTTATGGAATCAAGAGGTAAAGAGAGCAGGAGGAAAATGAAGTTGATGTAAAAAATATTTCATTGAATAGCGATGGAGGATCAAAGGGGCCAGTGGCCTACACTATATTACCTACATTTTAAAATTTCTGTTAGCTGTGCAACATTTATCTCTTATTAGTTAAAACTAGTATTGCCTTGTCCGTTTCTCATTGTTTTGTGTACAGCCCTTACTCAGATTTATTTCATATTGTTTCACTATCTTGTAAACCTCTGTGGTGTTACATCTCAGGTTCCTCCCTTCAATATTGAGATGTTAAAGATTTTTTCCATTATTCTTCACACCTGACATCTCTAACTAATTATGGCAGGCTCAATAGCTCTTCTGATTGCCAGTGCATGCTCTATGAGACTGTGAGCTGAATGCACCACTGAGGGAATCCTGCATCGTAGGGGGAGCCAATGTTTGGACATGACTGACAGTCACAAAGGAGGGCATGTGATAAGAAAACAGAAGTGGAATGGCAAATTATTGAAGGATAAAATGCAGAAATTGTTGTCAAGTGCCTGTATTTATTACAGCAATTAAGTGAATATGTCAGTATTTGAAGGCATTTTTGAGCCCATATACAGCAAAGGTTTTCACACTGCAAAGGAAACATATAAATATTCACAGTTTTGCTGAACAAATAGAAGCAAGTTACAATGTATGACATCCGAAGAGGTTGTAATTCTGCATGCTTTTGGGAAGCAATTATCTTAATGAGTAAATTAATGGTTGTAACTGGAAAACCTCTGTGAGACCTCTTTGTCAGAAGTCACACAAATCTAGTTTATCATCCAACATGTTATTTTGAAATCACAAGCATTCAAAGCACTGCTCCTTCAGACAGAGGTGAACATCCCAGAGGGAGAAACTAGTACAAAACTTAATCAGAGTTTGACATAAGTGCTCTGGTCATACTGAAGCTCCATTCTCAGTTACGCAAGGCAAACCAGATTGGCTTGAACTATTACTGGATTTTCATGTCAGGGTGTGTCAGAATACTTTCAAACAGATTGATTAAATTAACTTGTTTGATTTGTCAATGACTATTGCCACATATATCTTGATGAAATGTTTTGTTTTGCATACAGTTCCTTCACAGGATGGAATGAGTTTTGTTTAAGTCTGAAAGGGGAATTTCACTTTTGTTTCTGCAAAAGTGTACCAATATCATATCTGTTTCAGGATGATTGTCAGTTCACGTGTTGACCATTTTTGGTAAATTGAAAACAGGAAGGAGCAACTGCTAAGCACTATTTTTATTTGGGGAGCGGTTTGCACACTAGCCTTTCATGGTTATGTTTCCTCACGGGGGTGGAATGCCCAAGGGGACAGTCTTTATCTGAGTGTTCACAATGCTGTCAGCCGACACTGGTATGTACTATAGCACATTGCCTGAGCCTCATTATCTTTTAATATCTTTTCATGAGTTAAGGTCAGGTGTACGCCTTCAACCCCTCATGGTTGTTCCAGTATTCAAACTGGCTGACGCTTACCTCACCTCTACGAATCTACTTTCTTCATATCCTCTGAAACTGTTATAACTGAGATTAGGGGAGTGCCATATCACTGTAGCCCAGTTGGCTGGACAGCTGGTTTGTGATAATCAGTGGTGTCAACAGCATGGGGTCAAAAGCATGGGGTCAATTCCTGTACTGGCTGAGGTCCTGCGTTCTCAATCACACCCCTGTAACCTGTGCTGTGATGACCCTCAGCTTAAACTATTTAATGAGAGAGTGGGGGTATGGTAACATCACTAAATAATGTCATAAAATATTTCCTAGATACTAAGATGTACAGTTAAATACTTCATCCATATCAGATTTTCAATAACAAGATTTATTAATCAGGTTTCATATTCAACATAATTATTTGCTGATTATCAAAAGAATACTGATTCAAAAATGCAGCAATAATTGGTTAACATTCACAGTCAATAATACAGAAGGAAAAATGCTTATTCCTCTAAATATCCTGATGAAGGGCTTATGCCCGAAACATCGATTCTCCTGCTCTTTGGATGCTGCCTGACCTATTATGCTTTTCCAGCACTACACCCTCAACCCCTCCTTCCTCGAAATATCCCCAAACACAGTTATTTTAGTTGCATATTGCAGAAATACAACATTCAAACTATTTTCTTCTTACTTCTAAGATTTCCAAATGCTTGGACCAACATTTATCCTCCAACCAAAACCACCACAGAGAGAGCCCTGTGAAGGACAGTGTCTGCGTGGGTTTCCTCCGGGTGCTCCGGTTTCCTCCCACAGTCCAAAGATGTGCAGGTCAGGTGAATTGGCCATGCTAAATTGCCCGTAGTGTTAGGTAAGGGGTAGATGTAGGGGTATGGGTGGGTTACGCTTCGGCGGGGCGGTGTGGACTTGTTGGGCCGAAGGGCCTGTTTCCACACTGGAAGTAATCTAATCTAATCTAAAAGGGACAGTTGCAAATCAGCACCCTTTGTATTGACTCCCGTGAGGATGAAAGTGGTAAGAATAGAAAACCGACTGCAGGTTGGCTATAACCCCTCTTTGCATGACTGCTTAAGAACAATCTCACGTTTAACGTCACATCATTCACCAACCTAACCCTGGGATCTTGCTGTGTACAAATTGTGTACTGATTTCTATCCATGAGAGCGGCAATTATGCTTTGAAAAGTATACCATTTGCTACCAAGTTCTTGAAGTCACTCTTTTTAAAATTCTTTCATAGAATGTGGGTGTCACTGGGCCAGCATCTATTTCCCATCCCTAATTGCCCTTGAGCTGAGTGGCTTGCTCAGACAGGCAAGAGTGAACTACATTGCTATCGGGGTCTGGAGTCACATATAGGTAAGGACAGTAGGTTTCCTTCCTTAAAAGGGATTAATAAGCCAAATAGACTTGTTCAATAGCTGTGACAATTAGATTGGTTTTAATTCCAGACTTCTATTGGATTCAGATTTTCACCATCTGCCAGTGTACACTGTGCTATGCCCCAGAATATTAGGTTGATTTACTAGCCCTATAACGTTACCACTGCACTGTCATCTTTAATTCATTTTCTCTTTCAAGACAACTGTAAGTGAAGGGAAATATCATGTTCTAGGTCCTCATTATATCACTCCAATCTGCTTGGGATGGTCTCTGCTGAAAGACTGGATGTCATTTTTGCAATACAAAAACAGAAATTACTGCGATTACTCAGCATGCCTGGCAGCATCTGTGGAGAGAAAGCAGAGTTAACATTATGAGTTAGGCGACCTTTCTTCATAGCATCCTGAAGAATTGGTCACTGGACATGAAATAGGCAAAAGTGAGGACTGCAGATGCTGGAGATTAGAGTTAAGATTAGTGTGGTGCTGGAAAAGCACAGGAAGTCAAGCAGCATCTGAGGAGCAGGAAAATCGATGTTTCGGGCAGGAGCCCTTCATCAGGAATTCCGATTTTCCTGCTCCTTGGATGCTGCCTGACCTGCTGTGCTTTATGCACCACACTAATCTTGACACTGGGTATGAAATGTCAACTCTGCTTTCTCTCTCCACAGATGCTGCCAGACCTGCTGAGCTTTTCCAGCAATTTTTATTTTTTGTTTCTGATTTCCAATATCTGCAGTTCTTTGTTTTTTTGTTGTCATTATTGGTCTCCTCTCTTCTTAATCCCAATTTCTGATCTTTAAGTGATCACAGTTGGATGGGTCAAGAAAGGAGAAACCATTCTTGATCAATGAAAATAATATCAATAATTAATATCTGAAAGATAGTGAAGGCTTGCAAACCTGACTTATCGGAGCGATTCCTGAGGACGTGAGGGGAGGACAGGAAGGTCCATTACAAACAGTAAAAGTTTGAAGGAGTTGGGTGTAACTTAAGTTATTTAACTTAGAACATCCTTCATATTAAAATTTCAGGTTATGACAAGCAATATTGAGAAAAAGAAACTGAAACTGAAGCTAATAAAACCCAGATGTGCATCTGTCGTTTTGCAGAATAACAGACTCAGGCAAGAGGTAAGTGTCAAAAAAACTTCATACAGTTCAGTTCATTTTTAAGTTGGAAAAGAATTAAAAAGGAGATGAGGAAATCATTCTCTGCTCAGCATGTTGCTAAGATCTGGAATTTATTGGCAGAAGAGCGATGAAAGCAGATTCACACAACTTTACAAAAGGAAATTGGGTAAATATTTTGAAAAGCAAGCAGAATGGCAGGAAAAGCAGGGGAATGTGACTTAATGGATAGATGTTTGAAAGGAACAGAACAAGAAGAAATGGGCCAAATAAGCTCTTTTAGTGCAGTAGTACAATTTTTAATAATTGTGTTATTGAATAATGCAATGCAGGACATCAACAGCAGTGTATGATCTTTTGTTGACTTAAACGAGAGGAGAACAACAAAAACTAATACTGCACCTTGGGGATTAAGACAGTGAAGGCACATGAATGATATTTGTGTGAGACAATTAGAGTCTTCAAGTGCACGAGACAGTTTAACAAGATTTCTGTCAGTAAATTGTTCAGCACAGTGGAAGATTACAAGTTTAATTTCAGAGGTGAAATTAATACACTGCCACTTTATCAGGAAAGAAACAATAGCACTGAAATAGATTCCCAGTGATCAGTTGAGTCTAAGAGTGAAATACGATATTATGATATAGTTGGAAGATTAATCATTGTGGTTAATCTGAGTTTCTCCGGCATTTTCTATTTTTCTTTATTAAATTCCTCCCTTACAATGTCGTCTCCATGCTTTGGGAAGCTTGTAATTCAAATAAAGATCTTGTTAGTTTTAGGGAGTGCCCGGTTGATTGTGTAATGCTTTCTACTTTATCTTTTCTGGTTGATGTTACCACATTAGAATTGAAACATACAGCTGCCAGCCCCACGATGATAGTGCCTGCCCCTGTGAAAAATATTGTCAGGTCTATGGGACAACTCCGTTTTTCCAAACTTGCTCCCTGGAAAATGATTTCACTCTGGTGAAATTACATCTAGAGTGTTGTGTGAAATTCAGGGCAGTGTGTTAATAAATTCTAACAAGGAGCAGGAATGAATTCTAACAAAGAACAAGAAATGTTACTTTTCACTGAAATCAGTGATTCTTAATTGTTATGTTTCAGAATTGTGATTCATTGTGCAGAAGTAAAAACAATTCTCCAATTGCATGAGAAATGTCACCCTCATTGCTGTCAAATCAGAACAGAAATTCAAACATATTTTCTATAGAGATCAGATAACTGAGATTGCTAGACATAATAACAAAAAAGCAAAAGACAAACGTTTATGCACCATTTTGCACAGTACAGGACAGTTAAAACAAGTTTACAGCCAGTGAAGTAATCATAGTATAGAATCCCTACAGTGTGGAAACAGGCCCTTTGGTCCAATAAGTCCACACTAACTCTCTGAAGATTAACCCACCCAGACCCATTCCCCTAGCCCACATATCCCTGAACACTGCGGGCAATTTGGCATGGCGAATTCACCCAACCTGCACATCTTTGCCTTGTGGGAGAAAACCAGAACACTTGGAGGAAACCCACACAGACACAGGGAGAATGTGCAAACTCCACACGGACAGTTACCCGAAGTTAGAATTGAACCTGGGGCCTTGGTGCTGAGAAGCAGCAGGGCTAGCTACTGAGCCACTGCGCTGCCTCGAACTTTGAGGTGTAGCCATTGGTTTAGTGCATGAATTGTGCAGCTAATTGACGCAGAGCAAACTCTCACAGTCTTGGATAAAACAATAATAAATTAATCCACATTTGTGATTGAAGGTTAATTGTTAGTCAAGACACTAGTCAGATCTACCCTCCTGCTCTTTGAAATTTTATATCCAGCCAAGCAGATAAATAAAGTAGGAGCAAATTACTGCAGATGCTGGAATCTGTACTGAAACAACAAATGCTGGAGATCACAGTGGCTCATACAGTTTCCATGGAAAGACAGCAAGCTAATGTTTTGAATCTAGATTACTCTTCATCAGAGCTCTGAACAGTAGCTTGCTCTCTCTCCATGGATGCTGCTGGACCTGCTGAGATCTCCAGCATTTTTGGTTTTCAGATAAATAAGTCCTTCGTTTAACTTTTCATGACTGTTGGCCTGGATTTTTGTACTGAAGTAGGAATTGAATCCAAAAACTTTGAATGCTAGGCAAGTATAATATCAAAGGATCTGCAACTGACACAAAGTGCTGAAACATCGGATTTTGTTTTACAAAACAAATCACCCAAAGTACGATTTCAAATACTTCTTTAATAGAGCTGCTGTTGATGATTGGGAAATTGTTATGATGCCTTGAACAACTTCTCAAGGCTGAAGACCATTATTTTCTTTTGTTTCATTTTGATTCTGTCCTTTCTGAGGTGCTGGCACATTGCCACATCATCCCCGAGGAGCGACCTTGCTCTCTGAGCCTTGGCTGTGGGCGTAAGCTGGGGATTTTTTGGCATCCAAATCAAACCAAATATTTTCTTTGCCAAACATCCATGGGAGTGAGTGCTCTTCATCACGTGAGAGACTTGGAAAGCTTTAAGGAAAGGGGTCAATTGCTGCAGTCCAACAGCAGAGACCAGCTTTCTCAGTTAGCACAGTTTTGTGATCAAACATTTTGCTCAAGGTAAGTGGACTTTTCTGGGTAAGTGCCACTAGTGAAGTTCACCAATGAGCAGTTACGACATGAGGGGAATATAATTTGGTCCAACTGAAGGATTCATGACAGAATTAAAGGGTCTTCTTCTGGATTTGTTTTCCTTTCTTTTGTTAGAGATCAAGTTGAACAATTCATCTGATTACCATGGCATATGCTTACGGAAATATGTGGGCTGAAGAAGATGCATCTGGTTTCATTGAAGCATGTCTTAAAAGTTACGAAGCACCAAAGGATGGCAAGATCTATGTGATGTACCATGGAACCTCTATCGTCAATGTGGATGCCATTCAGAGGAATGGTTTCTGCCAATCTCCTAAGGGCATGCTGGGCCGTGGAGTCTATGTCAGTCGGGACATTCAGAAAGCTTGCAGATATCCACTGGATGTTCCTGACTGTCAGAAGGTTGTGCTTAAATTAAGAGTTAATGTGGGAAAGGTCAAAAAGATAGATTACCAAGGGCACCCATGGCAGAAGACATGGCATGATCATGGTTATGACACGGCCTGGTGTCCTCCACGCTGTGGCATGGTACCAAGTGGTCTGGAGGAGGACTGTGTCTGGGATCCCAGGAGAATAAAAGTTGTTAAAATAATTCGCCAACCAGCTCAGCCAAGCCCACTGTACTTCCCTGATTGTTACTGAGTGGAATGGAGACCTCAACTCCTTAAATGGGATAACAATGGTGGGGTTGGGATGGGGAAGGAGGGAAATGGAGGATGTTCAGGAAAACTCTACCCTGATATCCTCCCTAGGGTTAGGGAGGGAAGGTTCAAACAAGTTGTCACTCTGGCAGGTGGCCTTTGGTGAATAACCGGGGATGTAGGTTGATGCTCTATCATCACAAAGCCTGCCAAGCACTCATTAGAGTAAAGTTCTTGGAGGCTGTCCTCCTGGCAATGTGTCATACATATTCAGCACCATCAGAGCATTGTTCTCATCCATGTCCCAGTAACCTTCAGCGCCAGGAGTGGAGTCTCTGTAAAAAACACAACGTGTTTTCATTCACACAGGAAACACGGCGATTTTGCCAATGCACTGAAGGGTCACCACCAGCTGTGAAACAGGCCTTTAAAGTGGGAACTGAGTCACTGGGGAGAAAAGACAGTTGATGTCACGAAATATTTCACAGAGGTTCAGAGGCACAAGATGCAATATTTTTCTTGAAATCCAATATGTTAATGTGATCACTTTGTAACATTCTGTATACACACTTTTGGTGATTAGAAAAAGTATTGTTATTTGCATTTCATGTGTTCAACTGAATAAAATCATTACCTGTCTTTTTTTTTGTGGTCTCTCAATACTTACTGAATGGGTTAGATGCTGAAAAATGAATATTTGCCAAGCAATTTTGAAATAATCATTCTATAGATGTGAAAGACAATGGCAGGCTGGTGCATTGGCAAAGAATATTCTTTGTTCCCTCTGCTTGGTGGAAATTAGCTGGAATGGAGGTTAACTTCCAGGAGACAGCCCATGCTCCTTTCTTTCCACTTTCCACTTTATACATTAAGGTGGTAAGTCTCATGTGTGAACACAGTAGAAAGACAAAAAGAAAGAACTGTCGAAAAGTCTGCTTTTTAAACAGGAAGTTACTGGGGCAAGGTTTCAGCCAGCTCAGGAGAACACTGTGCCGTGTCGTTAGCAACTGGTTTGTTGCATATAAATCGGGTGACCCACTGATGTTAGCAAGCATATCAAACTGATTATTTTGTGTTCTTACACATATCTATTTTGAAAAATGCCAGTATAATTGAAGAAAGTTTGCCCAGAACAGTCATCTTTGAGTTAGCTCAGCATTTCTGGCATTGTGCCCTTGTTTGGAAAGCTTGACTCACTCAATACCTCCGACAAAGGCTGGGCCTAGTATGTGGAAAGGATGTGTTATTTTTTTCCGGGCAAATGAGCATGGGGCAGATGAAAGACAACAAGTAATCCTTCTGACTGCTTGCAGTCCCATAGTATTCTCGGTTATTAGATGCTTAACTTTCCCCGAGGCACCAGGTACTGAAAGACTTCAAGAGTTGACGGATTTAGTTAAGGAATATTACAATTTCAAGCCTCCTCTAATTCTGAAACACAATTGGTTTTACTCGGCTGTTGGAAAAACACGGGAATCCATATCGGGATTTGTGATGAGGTTAAGATGACTGAATGAGCCATATGATTTTAAAATGAGATGCTGAGACACCGTTTGGTGTATGGGTGTAATGACATTACCATGTAGAAGTGCCTATTAGCTGACGTCCAATGGGGTTTCAGGCAGACACCAGAACTGGATCTGTCATTAGAAAATGCAGCAAGTGGAGTAAGTGAGCTACAGGGTATCCCAATGAGAGTGGATACTCTCACCTGTCCGAGTGAGCTTGGGGAACACTAGTTGAGTCAAGGCAATCGCAGAGTCTCATAGAGGACCTGAGGTCAGCTCACAGTAAACTCCCACAACAAAGCCAAGTCTTTGCTTCATGGCTGAAATTTCCTTCAGGATCTGGGTTGACAAGCCATTGTTTTTGCTGCTGGTATGTCGATCAAGATAGCAAAGGAGTCTTCCAAGGCTTGACTTGAGCAAGATTGCTCACAGGCTGGTATCGAGGAGAGTGCACACCCTGGAAACTCCACCTATTTCTCGTTTGGAACAGTCACACTCCTGATGAAGAGCTTATACCCGAAATGTCATCTCTCCTGCTCCTCGGATGGTGCCTGAATGGCTGTGCTTTTCCAGCACCACATTCTTCGAGCCTGACTCACCAGCATGTGCAGTCCTCACTTTCTAATAGGAACAGTTAAATTGATTAGCAACTTCCAAATCAGAGCCAAATAGAATAAATGTCGGGTTAAATGGTCACCCAGTTTTCATGGAGATCGATACCAGCCCAGCTGTATCAGTGGTTGCAGAACTTGTCTTTAACAAGATTCACTGTAGACTCCAAACCTTACATGTGCGCAAGACCTTGGACAGACTGACAGCGTACGCCAGGGAACTGTTACAGATTAAGGGTATGGCTTCAGTACCAGTTTCCCATGAGAATCAGTTCGTGCAGTTATCACTGATTGTCTTAAAAGCCTTGGACCCAAGCCTATTGGTTGAGGATGATTCACCTTTACGGGCTCAACATGTTATAATCATAAATTGGCTGCCTGAGTGAAGTACTAATTAAATTCTCATGAGTATTTCAGAAAGAACAATGGACTATGAAGGAGGCCCAGATCACCTTGCATGTTGACCAGGAAGCAATTCCATGATACTGCAAGGCCTGCCCAGTGCCATTTGCTTTATGGGCAAAAGTAGAGGCAGGAATCAGGCCTCCTCTTTCTTTTTGACTAAACTTTCAATTTGCCTTGTCATCCAAGGTTCCTGAATCTTGCCATCCTTATCCTTCATTTTCACAGGGACATGCTGGTCCTGAACTCTGAGTGATTCCTGAGGAAGTGAGGGGAGGGTGGGACGGTCCATTACAAAGAGTAAACTTTTAAGAGCACTGGCTGCAACTTGAAATACTTGACTTAGATCAACCGCATATTTAAATTTTAGGTTATGACAAATAATGTTGCATCCTTTCAGAGGAAGGGAAACTGAAACTTTGATAATTAACTTACAAAATCCAGATGTGCGCCTGTCACTCTGTAGAATACCTGAATCAGGCAAGAGGTAAGCGTCAAAAAAACTTCATACAGTCCAGTTCCTAAGTTGTAAAAGAATTAGAAAGCAATAAGGAAACCATTCTCTGCTCAGCAAGTTGCTAAGATCTGGGATTTACTGGCAGAAGGGGTGTGAAAGCAGATGCAACAACTTTACAAAAGGAAGTTGGGTAAATAATTTGAAAAGCAAGCAGAATGGTGGGAAAAGCAGGGAATGGGACTTACTGGATAGATGTTTGAAAGGAACGGCACAAGAAGAAATGTACAAAATAAATTCTTTTAGTACCATTAATACAATAATTTTATGATTGTGTTATTGAATAATGTAATGGAGGACATTTGCAGTAGTGTGTGATATTTTGTTAACTTAGCTGTAACAAGAGCAGAAGAACAAAAACTTATAGTGCCCCTCCTGGGATTAAGCCAGTTAAGGAACCACCTGATGAAGGAGCAGCGCTCCGAAACCTAGTGAGCTTCTAATTAAACCTATTTGACTATAACCAGGTGTTGTGTGATTTTTAACCTTGTACACCCCAGTCCAACACCAGTATCTCCAAAGAATGATCTTTGCATGAGACAACTGGAGTCTTCAGGTTCATAGGCAGTTTAACAAGATTTCTGCAGATCGGTGAACGTGGCTGTGGGAAGCAAGAGAAACAGGACAATTGCAGATCAGCAATAAATTGTTCAGCACAGTGAAGGATTGCAAGTTTAATTTCAGAGGTGAAATTAAATAAGTGTGCTTTATCAGGAAGGAAATGGCAGAACTAAGATCAGTTTCTGAGGATCAGCTTAGTGTAAGATTGAAAAATGATAAACTGATATAGTTGGAAGATTAATTGGTGTGTCTAATCTGAGTTTCTCCAGCAACTTCTATTTCTCTTTATTAAATTCATCCCTGCAACACTGTCTTCACACTTTCGTGCAGTTCGCAATTAAAGGCAAACATCTTGTCAGTTAGTTTCAGGGAGTGCCCATTTGATTGCGTAATGCTTTCTACTTTATCTTTTTTAGTTGAAGTCACTATGTCTGAAATTGAATGTTGCACTTGAAGAATATTGTCAGGTCTGAGACAACTCAGTCTTTCCCAACTTGTTCCTTTGAAAACGATTTCACTCTGGTGAAATTACATCCAGAGCGTTGTGTGAAATCCGAGGCATTGTGTTAATAAATTCTAACAAAGAACAAGACATGGTGTTTTTCACTGAAATTAATGATTCTTAATTGTTATGTTTCAGAATTGTGATTCATTGTGCAGAGGTAAAAACAATTCTCCAATTGCATGAGAAATGTCATCTTCACTGCTGTCAAATCAGACCAGATATTCAAACTCATTTTCTATAGAGATAAGATAACTGAGATTGCTAGACACAATAAAAAAGCAAAAGACAAACATTTATCCACCATTTTGCACAGTATAGGACAACTCAAAGAACTCTTGAGTACGTGAAGTAATTTTGAGGTGTAGCCATTGGTTTAGTGTATGAAATATATAGCCAATTGATGCACAGCAAGCTCTCACAGTCTGGGATCAGATAATGATAAATTAATCCAGATTTGTGATTGAAGGTTAAGTGTTCATCAAGCCACTGGTCAGATCTACCCTCTTGCTCTTTGATCTTTCATATCCAGCCAAGCAGATAAATAAAGCAGGAGCAAATTACTGCAGATGCTGGAATCTGAACTGAAAGCAAACAGTGCTGGAGATCACAGCAGGTCAGACAGCATCCGTGGAGAGAGAGTAAGCTAATGTTTCAAATCTAGATTGCTTTTCATCAGAACTCTGAACATTCGCTTGCTCTCTCTCCATGGATGCTGCTGGACCTGCTGTGAACACCAATAAGATAGATAAGGCTTCTGTTTCACTTTTCACGACTGTTGGCCTAGATTTTTGTGCTCAAGTACAGAAGGAGGAATTGAATCACAAACCTTTAAATTCTCGGCAAGAGTAATATCAAAGGATCTGCAACTGACGCAAAGTGCTTAAACACCTGATTTTGTTTTCCAAACCAAATCACCAAGTACAATTTCAAACATGTTTCTAATAGAACTGCTGTTGATGATTGGGGAATGTTGTGATGACTTGAACAACTTCTCAAGGCTGAAGACCATTATTTTCCTTTGTTTCATTTTGATTCTGTCCCTTTCTGAGGTGCTGGCACACTGCCACATCATCCCCGAGGAGCGACCTTGCTGTCTGAGCCTTGGCACTAGGCCAAAGGTGGGGATCTTTTGGCATCAGAGTCAAACCAACTCCTTTCTTTTTGGGAGAGTGCGTTTTTCATCAAGAGATCAACAGCATTGGTCCTGGCAGCTTTTCCAAAAGGGAACCAAAGTTGCAGCTCAACAGCAGAGACCAGCTTTTGCAGTTAACACAGTTTTGTGATTAAACCCTTTGCTCACAGGAAGTGCATTTTTCAGGGTGAGTACCTCTCGTGAAGTTCACTGATGAGCAATAACAACATGAGGGAAATTACTGAAGGATTCATGACAGAACTAAAGTGTCTCCTTCTGATTTATTTTTCTTTCTTTTGCTAAAGGTCAAGTTGAAAAATTCATCCAATTACCATGGCATATGCTTACGGAAATATGTGGGATGAAGAGGATACACCTCATTTCCTTAAACCATGTCTTAAAAGTTACAACACACCAAAGAATGGCAAGATCTATGTGATGTACCATGGAACCCATGCTGACAACGCAGATGCCATTCAGAGGAATGGATTCAATCAAGCCTCTGATGGCATGCTGGGCCGTGGAGTCTATGTCAGTCGGGACATTCAGAAAGCCTGCAGATATCCACTGGACGTTCCTGACTGTCAGAAGGTTGTGCTTAAATTAAGAGTTAATGTGGGAAAGGTCAAAAAGATAGATTACCAAGGGCACCCATGGCAGAAGACATGGCATGATCATGGTTATGACACGGCCTGGTGTCCTCCACGCTGTGGCATGGTACCAAGTGGTCTGGAGGAGGACTGTGTCTGGGATCCCAGGAGAATAAAAGTTGTTCAAGTAATTCATCAATCAGCTCAGCCAAGCCCACTGTACTTCCCTGATTGTTACTGAGTGGAATGGAGACCTCAACTCCTTAAATGGGATAACAATGGTGGGGAGGGAAGTGGAGGATGTTCAGGAAAACTCTACCCTGATATCCTCCCTAGGGTTAGGGAGGGAAGGTTCAAACAAGTTGTCACTCTGGCAGGTGGCCTTTGGTGAATAACCGGCCTAGTATGTGGAAAGGATGTGTTATTTTTTTCCGGGCAAATGAGCATGGGGCAGATGAAAGACAACAAGTAATCCTTCTGACTGCTTGCAGTCCCATAGTATTCTCGGTTATTAGATGCTTAACTTTCCCCGAGGCACCAGGTACTGAAAGACTTCAAGAGTTGACGGATTTAGTTAAGGAATATTACAATTTCAAGCCTCCTCTAATTCTGAAACACAATTGGTTTTACTCGGCTGTTGGAAAAACACGGGAATCCACATCGGGATTTGTGATGAGGTTAAGATGACTGAATGAGCCATATGATTTTAAAATGAGATGCTGAGACACTGTTTGGTGTATGGGTGTAATGACATTACCATGTAGAAGTGCCCACTAGCTGAAGTGCAACAGGACTTCAAACAGGAACTACAACCGGCTCTGTCATTAGAAAATGCAGCAAGTGGAGCATGTGAGCCACAGGATATCCCAATGAGAGTGGATTACCTCACCTGTCCAAGGGACCTTGGGGAACAGAGGTCAGCTCACAGCAAAATCCCACAAGTCTTGCTAAATGGCTACATTTTCTTCAGGATCTGGGTTGGCAAGCCTTTGTTGTTGCTGCTGGAATGTAGATCAAGATAACAAAGGAGTCTTACGAGGCCTGACTTTAGTAAGAGAGCTCACAGGCTAGTATCCAGGAGAGTGCACACCCTGGAAAATCCGCCTGCTCGTGATTTGGTACAGTCACGTTCCTGATGATGGGCTTATGCCCGAAACGCCGACTCTTCTGCTCCTCAGATGTTGCCTGAACTGCTGTGCTTTTCCAGCACCACTCTCTTTGATCTGACTCACCAGCATGTGCAGTCCTCACGTTCTCCAAGGAACAGTTAAATTGCTTAGAAACATCCAAATCTGAACCAATTAAAATAAATGTCTGGCTAAAGGATCGCCCAGTTTTCATGGAGATCGATACCAGCACAGCTATACAGCGGTTGCAGAACTTGTCTTTAACAAAATTCACTGTAGACTCCAACCCTTACATTTGTACAAGACCATGGACAGACTGACAGCATACACCAGGGAGCTGTAACACATTAAGGGTATGACTTCAGTTCTGGTTTCCTATGAGAAACAGTTGATGCAGCTACCTTAACCTTCTGTTGGGATTTCAGGCATGGCAATTGTCTGAGGTATCAGTGGGGGGGGGAACACTTTGGGGCCAGTGATCATAATTCTATTGGTTTTAAAATAGCTATGGAAAATGGTAGACCTGATCTAAAAGTCAAAATTCTAAACTGGAGTAAGACCAGTTTTGACAGTATTAGACAAGAACTTTCAAATTTTGATTGGGAGAGGCTACGCGCAGGCACAGGGACAGTTGGAAAGTGGAAGGCCTTCAAAAATGAGATAGTGAGAGCCCAAAGATAGTGTGCTCCTGTGAGTGTGAAGGGTTGGATGATTGGAGAATTTGTAGCTCTGGTCAAGAAAATTAAAGAGGCATATGGCAGGTGCAGACAGCTGGGTTTGAGCGAATCCTTTGACGAGTATAAGGTCACTGGGAGTATACTGAAAAGGGTAATGAGGAAGGAAAAAAAGGGGACACGAGATAGCTTTGACAAATAGGGTTAAGGAGAATCCAAAGAAATTCTACAAATACATTAAGGACAAAAGAGTAACTAGGGAGAGAACAGGGCTCCTTAAAGATCAGCAAGGCTGTCTATGTATGGAACCACAGGAGATGGATAAGATACTAAACAAATATTTCATGTCAGTATTTATTGTGGAGAAGGACACAGAAGTTAGAGAACTTGGAGACATAAACAGTGATATCTTGAAATGTGTTAATATTACAGAGGGGGAGATGTTGGGCATCTTAAAATGCATGAAGGTGGATGAATCCCTGACACATGATCATCTGGTGCATCCCAGAACTATGTGGATAACTGAGTGTTGCTGGGCCCATTGATGAGATATTTATATCATCAGGAGCTAAGGGTGAGATGCCAGAAGACTGGAGGGTGGCTACTGTGGTGCCATTATTTGAGAAAAGTGGTAAGAAAAAGCCAGGGGGAACTATAGACTGGTGAGCCTGACTAGATTAACTTAGGGTATGTTGTCGGCTTGGACGGGTTGGCCTAAAGGGTCTGTACCTGTGCTGCTAGCCTCTATAACATGTACATCTTGGGGTTCTATTCAGAACATTCATTAACCATTTCCTGAGAAGCAAGTTGCCATGGATGCTTGACTTGGTAGCCATGCTAGGTTTGACCAACATGTTGGGGAGACATTGGGCGAGACATCAAACTTGCAATTACATCATGATCTGGAAGGAGAGGAAGCTGGGAATCGTTGGCCCAGCTATAACCTTGCATCTTGCGACCTGAAAATGGAGGGTGAAGACAAACCCTCATTGGTTGACACCTACAAGTCACAAGCTCCCTGGTACTGCACCATCAATTCAGTCACTAATTCATCTACCAGGGGTAGGGTAGGGTCAAAGGTTATATTTGGTGGTACAGAAGGCACTGTGGCATTCTCTGAGTCCACAAAAAAGCTTGTGCAGCTCTCAGCCCTTGTACACCCACTCCATCACTGCAATTACTTCCTTGATTGTCCTCCAGGTAACCAGTATTTGTTGACCAAGCTGTCGTTTATTACCGTTATGCTAGGCTTCTCCTTGTTGGTGTTTGATTAAGACATTGCCATTAAAGTAATGTTGGACTTCCTCTGTAGTTCCTGAAGGGTCTGTCCTTTGTTTCCACTGGTCGCCCATTCAATATTTAGAACTTCCCCTACAGTAAACTGATATTCATGTGTGTAATTGTGGTGCTCAAAGCAGCAACTGTTTTAATAAAAATGAAACATGCACACACTCTAATAAAAGGATGATACACTTTTGTCTTAAGATCATAAGAAATGAAGGCAGGAGATGGTAAGGATCTTGGTAGGACCTTGGTAAAGCCACATTTGGAGTACTGTGTGCAGTTCTGGTCGCCTCATTTTAGGAAAGATGTGGAAGTTTTGGAGAGGGTGCAGAGGAGATTTACCAGGATGTTGCCTGGAATGGAGAATAGGTTGTATGAGGATAGGTTGAGAGTGCTAGTCCTTTTCTCATTGGAACGGCGAAGGATGAGGGGTGGCTTGATAGAGTTTATAAGATGATCAGGGGAATAGATAGAGTAGACAGTTAGAGACTTTTTCCCCAGGTACAACAGAGTGTTACAAGGGGAAATAAATTTAAGATGAAGGGTGGAAGGTATAGGGGGGAAGTCAGGTGTAGGTTCTTTACCCAGAGAGTGGTGGGGGCATGGAATGCGCTGCCTGTGGGAGTGGCAGAGTCAGAATTATTGGTGACCTTTAAGGGGCAATTGGATAGGTATATGGATAGGTGCTTAAGCTAGGACTAATGTTCGGCACAACATCGTGGGCCGAAGGGCCTGTTCTGTGCTGTATTGTTCTATGTTCTATGTTCTATGGTTATTGACCCATCAAGCCTGTTGTGCTATTCAATATGATCAGGGCTGATCTGATTGTGGCTTTAACTCCAGCCTGTCCCACATAGCCCTCAAATACTTTGAAAAACTGTCTAACTCATCCTTGAATCTACCCAACAATTCAACATCCACAGCAGGCAGGAAAGTGGATTTGAGGATTATCATATCCGCCATGATCTCATTGAGTGGGGAAGCAGAATCAATGGGCTGAATGGCCTACGTTTGCATCGTATAGTCTCCCTGTGGAAGAAAGTTTCAAAGTTTAATGTTAGTCAGTTCTTGTTCGCTGAAAATATCACCACTATCAAGATCAAGAAGTGTTGAACAATCTCCCCAACACTGGTACTGACTTTTATTCCCCTCTGAATCGAGCCTGTTGTGCCAATTTACAATCCTGGTCAAATATCAATGACAGGCCTTCAGCCATTGCACATCTGTATTGAGCAATTCTCTCATTAGATTCCTCCAAATGTGTTGTTTCTCTGTCAAAAGCCTCCTTAAAATGTGTGATTGCGTGTATGTGAGAATCTATAATATTGTATAGGTTTGTTTATGACAAGCTGAGTATGTGCATGTATTCCTTTGCAAATGTAAAAAAGTGCAATGCCTTTCCTTTTAAACAACATCCTAACTAGTTAATTTACTTGATCATTAAAAATTGAATTACTGTAGCTATTTCATGTGTGGTGAATTGCTTATCGACCATATTAACAAAATATGGCAGAAATACGTTAGTGTCGTATTGATACAAATATCTTATAAAATATTTATTATGCAAATTAAATTTCATTCTGCCAACTGATTGATGTGGGCAGGATGAAATACTGCCATCTAAAGTACATTTGTGTATCTGAAGGAAGCAGTGGATTACAGCAGTGAAATTTGAGTTAACTGAAATACAGTTAACCTTGATGTTTCGTGAAGTAACAAAACTACAAATAGTTGAAAATAAGATAACCAGGAAGAACAATATTTGAGTGAAGTGGGCAGAGGAGAAGGAAGCCTCCACTTACTTGTAGCAATGGTAGGAAATGCAATTTGAACTGGGGGAGGGTAGGATTAGTATTTCCAATTGCTAATAGAGTAGACAACAGGAAGATGGGTGACAGTGAGGGATGGAAGAAGGGCACAATCAACTTGAACAGGGAGAATGAAGAAAAGGGTGTGGGTAGGGAACGGCAGAGTGAGAAGTGTGAATTAAATGTCAGGTAAACAGCGTGTGATTCAAAAAGGAGGAAGAGTTATACTCTAAACACGTCTACAATCTGAAAAAGGGAGTTTACAATTAAATACGAACCATTATCCACATTCAGTTTATTGCAGATGTCATGTCCACAGCAAATATGTGAGACAGGATCTTTTTAACATCAGTGGCTAATAGTCTAATATGATCCAATTAGCTCAATAACAGGGATTAACCTTTAGTGACATCATGAATGTAGTTGACCCAGTGTTGTTCCAGGTCATTTCTACTCACAGTATATCCCTGACTGAAGATTTTCCTATTGCAGCCTCTGTTATACACACGTCTTCCTCAGTGTCCTGGACAATAACCAGCAGTAGTAATGTAGGACCATTTCTCCACAGCAGGATTATCCAAAACACAGCCAATTAGACTACAAATAGTTGTGGCAATCTCATTTCTGACTGGCTTTTCCCATCAGAACCTTGATGGCGTAGGGGTTTGGAAAGGATGGGGGGTGGGGCGGAGTCGGGGCGAGCAGGACGTGTCACAGTGGGTTTGATACTGAGGGACAATAGAAACGTCTTCTTTATCTGGTGGATGCTGGGGCTCAATGTTTTGGGATGTGGGCCTGGAAAATTCGGAGCTCTGCAGGCACAACAGCCTCCCAATCCTGTTCTCCACCTTGGCTCTTTTGATCAATGCAGGTCCATGAGTTGTAGGCAGACAGAGCCTCACTGAGTGATTCCTGATTGGACGATTCTTGTTGGGATGGGTTTTGAGGTGACACAGGGTGGGGTTGATGTTGGGTTATGATCAGCTAAATGGGCACCGAGCACCAGGCCGCAGTGGCTGAGACTTCATCCCTACTTGGGTGTTTCAGTCCAAGGCTGATCTGCAGAATGCCTCCCACACACCACTGGTGGCTTGGCTACTTCTTGCGTTATTTTTCATTCAACTTAATAGAACTGGTGGACAGGGCACCATCTGGTTGAATCATACTCCCACTTGCTTACCGGCTGCTGTAGCTTCTCTGGGCGCCTCACCTTTACAAGATTTCAGACCCTGACCAGACTGATTCCTGGGATGGTGGGACTGATGTATGAAGAGAGACTTGATCAGTCAGGGCTGTATTCACTGCAGTTTGGACGACTGAGGAGCGATCTCATAAAAACCTGAAAAAATCTAATTGGATTAGTCAAGGTTAATGGAGGAAGGATGTTCCTGATTACTGAGGAGTAGACAGGATGGTGTGGTGACTCAGTGGTTAGCACTGCTGCTTCACAGTGCCAGGTACCCAAATTTGACTCCAGTCTTGGGCAACTGTCTGTGTGGAGTTTGCACATCGTCCCAGAGGCTGCGCAGGTTTCCTCCAGGTGCTCTGGTTTCCAACCACAGTCTGAAGATGTGCAGGTTAGGTGGATTGGCTATGCTAAATTGCCCCATTGTATCCAGGGATGTGCAGGCTAGGTGTATTGGCCATTGGAAATGCAAGGTTACAAGAATGGGATGGGTCTGGGTGGGATGCTCTACAGAGGGTCAGTGCAAACTCAGTTGGCCTCCTCCTGTGCTGTAGGGATTTTTTGAAGCAGGGATCTCTGACTAAGGATATGGGATTGGCCATTTAGGACTGAGATGAAGAAAAATTTATTCACCCAGAGAATCATGAGCCTGTGAAATTCACTAATACAGAAAGCAGTTGAAGTCAAACATTGAATTCTTTCAAGAAGAAGTTATGGTTATTAAGTTTAATGGGATCAAAGGGCATGGGGCAAAAAAGGGATCAGGATCCCGAGTTGGGTGATCATCCATAATAATTTTGAATAGCCGAAAGGCTTGAAGGGCTGAATGGCCTACTCCTGTTCCTCATTTTATTGTTTCTATGAGTGCACTAATCCAGCAATGAATGGGATGTATTTGGATCTTCACCCACGCAGACGCGATTTGAGATTGCTCTCCAACCAATGGAAACTTACATTACGTCGACAGAAGATGGATTTGGAAGAATTCTGAGGCCAACCTTGAATGACCAGTGAGTGATCCATGATATGTCCCAGTTCCTCAGTGTCAAACAGGATAGAAAGGATTATCCGTATCCTATGGAACTGATCCCAACAATTGAGATTGATGAGTTTGGTTGAACGTGAGTGGGCAGATTTCAGATGGAGAATGAACACTGGCATTAGGTTATCAGGCCTGTTTCTGTGTTGCAATATTTTGGTATGCAATCTTGTAGCTAGCTACCTGATGAAGGAACAGTGCTCTGAAAGCTACTGCTTCCAAATAAACCTGTTGGACTATAACCTGATGTTGTGCGATTTTTAACTTTGCCCACTCCTGTCCAACACTGGCAACTCCACATCTCGCCAAGGGTTGTGCGTGGTTTAAATGTGCATTGACCATTGGGTTTGAAGATGGCTTTGAGAGGAAATAATGCTGGTTAAGAGATCTCTGTCAGTCTCTGACAGTGGCCTGTTCTGAAGTCACTGTCGAGTTCTTCCCAAGTCCAACCTTTCTGATTAATTTATCTTGAAGTAATGCTGCGTGACATTGAGGCAGATTAATAAGGAGCCTCAGTCATCGCTTCCAGCTCTCGACACCTTCTCAAAGGCTTCACTCCACACGGGAGAAAAAAAAGTAAATCTGTCTTTGGACATGTATCAGGCTGAACACTGGGATTGAGATTTCTTTTGTGTTTTCGACCAGCTTGGTTCCTTCTGGAGAGAAGCTGGGGGGAGACTGCAAGAATTGTCTTTTCATGTTTGTCTTGAAACACCAGAAACGGTTCAAATACGGTAGTGGATTTCGAGTTGAACTGAACTGCAGCAGGTACTTTATTTAAAGAACGTGATCTACCTTGTGTGTCTCTTTGTGAAAGTTAATATTTTACGTAGTGCACTTTTACTCATCCACTAGCTTTTGTGAAAAAGTGTGAAGAGCAATTATCTAATCAAGCTGTTCAGAGATGTTATTACGTAGCTCAAGAGTAGGTGGGACTTGAATGCACACATTATGGCTTCAAGGTGGCGATGCTGTCATTGTGACAGACCAGCCTTCTCAAGGTACAGATAATATTCTGATATTTGCATGCTGTATCAGGATTTGTAATCAAACGATAATCGGTATTTTCTGAAATTTCTCAATAACACCTATGTGATGTTGACAATTTGTGGGGATTGTTGAGAAACAAATTACCGTGAGACAATTGTGCTGTCTATCATTGTATTAACAATGATCTGCAGTAAAATCTCTTAGAAACCTAGTTTCCTTAAAGTTGGTCTCAATCAGATTGGAATAAATCACCTGACCGGAGTAGATCACATTGCGGAATTGAAACTGGAAAACATGAGTCATATGGTGACAAGAGGTGAGATGTTGTTCTGTGGTTTGGGCAGAGACCTTTTATATATTTCAAACTAAGAGAGATTCTTGATCAGTAAGGGAATCAAAGGTTATGGGGAAAACACAGGAAAGTGGACATGCGGAAATTTGGATCAGTCATGGTGCCCTTGAATGGGGAAGCAGTTTGAGGGGCCAAATGGTCTCTTCATGTTTTTATTTTGTATGGCCATGAGCTGTCGGGGCAGCTGTCCTCTGACACTGCTTCAATTGATCTGGGAGTGTTTAGAGCTGCAGTAAGTGTCAGAATTGGAAAGTGATCCATTTCTGGGAGCAGAATTTTCACTTTGAAAAATGATCAGGAAAGAAAGGTACTGCCACTAGTTCCAGATGAGAATAAACAGAAAATCGCTTTCACTGTCAGCTTAAGTTAAATTTTCTGATTGCATAACGTTTCATAATCTGAACATAAACATGTAACTGTTTATATTATTTGAGGCTGAATGAGAAATTTCTGTTGCCAACTAACCAGCATGTCATTTCAGGAATTGACAAGAACTTGATGTGGTCAAGCAACATTACTACAGCCCGAGTCTGAATGGTGGCAGTAACCTGACTAGTTTTGGAAGGTTTTGTACCTGAGTTAAACTAAATCATGGACGAGTTTCAAACAGTCATATTCAATGTTTTCCACTGTTACAACAAATCACATTTATGTAGCGCCTTTAAGCTAAAACATTCTATGAAAGGAAGTATGACTTTGAGCCACGTAAAGAGATATTAATCAGAGGAGGAGAATCTTAGTCAATGAGGTAGGTGGGTACAATTACAACTTTTTAAAGACATTTGGATAAGTACATGAATAAGAAAGGTTTGGATGGATAGTTAGCCAGGAGCAGGCAGGTGGAACTAGCTTAGTTTGGGATCACAATCAGCATGGACTGGTTGGACCGAAGGGTCTGTTTCTGTGCTGCATGACTCTATATCTCTGTGTTGAATGGTCTTTTGCTTTTCATTGAACATCATAGCACATATTAATCCTGCATCTTTTAAAATAATTGGCTACAACGTTTAAAAAGGTAATTGAAAGGAATGGCTATCACTTAAGAAATTAAATAGATAAAACGGTTATTAATTTTTGTTGGTGTTACTTTGATCTATGACAGTCATGGTCAGGTCAATTCAAGTTATAGTGGGAAATAATTGTATTAGGGCACATAAATGTATTTCAGGACACATTTAACTCATGTTGTTTATCTTTATTTATATATTTCTGTCTTAAACTTTTGTGTCCATATTTATAATGAAATCTACCTATGTAAACTTGTCACATTGTGATTGCAACCTCTTGCCAGTCGTGGTATGTGGTGCACCAAATCATAGGAGGTAGGTGTGACAGATACAGGAGTGCATCCTGTATACATAAGAAAGATAATAAAATGCAAAGTGCAGTGCTCCACACCAAAAGAAATCTTAATGGAAAAATCTGATTCATGTTTTAATTCCAGGTCTTCGTTTCAGCATAAACATTAAACACTTTTTGAAATCATAGAATTCCTACAGTGTAGAAGCAAGCCATTCAGCCCATTGAGTTATCACTGATCCTCAGAAGAGCTTCCCACCCAGACCCACCCCCTGACCCTATCCTATCCCTGTAACGCTGCACTCCCCATGGCCAATCCACCTAATCGGCGCATCATTGGACTGTGGAAGGAAACCAGAGCACCCGGAGGAAACCACACAGACACGGAGAGAATGTGCAAACTCCATAGTCACCTGAGGGTGGAATCAAACCCAGGTCCCTGGCGCTATGAGGCAGCAGTGTTAACCACTGAGCCACTGTGTCATTCCAAATGGCAAGGATCAATAATGCGCTACCAATAAAGGCCATTATTAAGCAGTTGATTTGTTAATATCACAAAACATGCTGAAAACCTTTGAGATGAATTTATCCATTTGTTCCACAATTTACCCCTCTTGTTTATCTGTCTTTGACATGAAATCTTGTAGAGCTTTGTGGAATTTAAAGAATGATAGAATAAAGTGCTAAGAACCCATTAGTTGTCCAAGTGTTGTCGATGAATCATTTGTAAGAAGATAGAAATTTAAAGAGACTTATTTGAGTAGCACCTATGGAATACTGCACATATAGGCCCAAGCCTGATATCCATGACCTGGTAGGTTCAGTACATCAATCTGAGGACTGACACCAAACAGAGACCAGGACCTTCCCATGGCAAAAAGAAAATGTGATAAATTTATTAAACAATTCTATTTCAAGAGAGTTCTCCCACAGTCTGAATGGATGTCGGGATGACACGGTTTTCCTGGTAGATATCCCTTTTATTTGGTACAGGGAAGGGAACAACAGTGAATTCCAGATTACTCACATTAAGAGGAGGCCCTGTGCAGTTGTCCAGAAAGGCTTAGCAACAATAACTTTGTAGAGGCCAATGAGGAAAGAAGAGCTGGTCTTTAAAAGATTATTCTTTAAGAAGATGATTCTTTACAATTATTAGGAACACGGCTGGCCAAATTTTCCTGTGATCATGCAATACATATATTTGTAAAGAAAACACATACTTAAGCCAATGGGGAAAGAAAAGGTAAATTAAAATAGTTGCCTTTAGTATAAGAATGATAGATTCTTCTTTAGGACAGATCTTCGGGAAGTAACACTCTGCTTTGTACCCTATCGTAAGTAATAGCCATGAAAACCACCACTGTGAGTTCTAGCATGGACCTGTACAGGAACAATGAGATCCACACATATCATCGTATCAGTGCTGCACCAACAAACTGCAAGGAGCAGAAAAGGCTTCGCTACTCAATACCTCCTGCCCAAACTCCGAAAGGCAAACACTTGTTGGCATATCTCCCAAGGATTCCAATGGACTCAGGTCAATATGGAACGTTTTCAGTAAAGGTAAGTAAAGGTACTGAAATTACTGGAGCTAAAGGAGAAAATGTTTTTGTTGTTCAGACTGGCCAAGAGAGATATATAAATCTCCAAGCAAAGCCATCCCAAATTGTGACTTGAACTATTTTTCTTTCTTTCATGGGTTTAGGGCATTGTTGGTGAGACTGGCATTTATTGCCCATCCCTAGTTGCCCAAAGGGCAGTTGAGAGAAAACCACATTGCTGTGGGTCTGGAGTCACATGTAGGCCAGATCAAGTAAAGATGGCAGATTTCCTTCCCTACAGGGTATGAGTGAACTAGATGGTTTATTCCTGACAATCTGCAATGGATTAATAGTTATCATTAGACTTTTATTTCCAGATTATTATTGAATTCAAATTCCACTGTCTACTGCAGTGGGATTTAAATCAAGGTTCCCAGAACGTTACCTGGGTCTCTGGATTAATCATCTAGCGATAATACCACTATGTCATTGCCTAACCTCTAACTTGAGTAATTAAAAACAGACCAAAAATGAAAGGCTCACTAGTTTTGAATAAAAGCCCACCTCCCCACAAGAAGACCTGTTGGATAAAGACATTGTATGGTGTGATACTAGTGCCAATGAGAAAGTTCAGACCTCCTCTTTTTAGGCAGATGTTAAAACCTTAGAATCATAAAATCCCTTTAATGCAGATAGAGGCCGTTTGACCCATTGAATCTGCACCAACCCATCCATACCCACACCATCCCCCACCCTATTCCTGTAACGCCACATTTGCCATGGCTAATCCACCTAACCGTCACATCCCTGGACACTTGGGGGCAATTTAGCATTGCCAATCCACCTAACCTGCACATCTTTGGATTGTGGGAAGAAACCGTAGTACCTGGAGGAAACTCATGTAGATACAGGATCAATACTTTGCATTAACAGCAAGGTGTGGCTCTCAATAACTGTCTGCCAACCACTGCAGGGAGAATGGGTGTATTATCAGGAGCGGGTCATTCTTGTCAGCGAGAACAGAAGGCGCCAGGGACATCAGGTTAGGTAAATATTTAGTGGGTACTCATGGCTAGCTCTCATTAAAATCAGCACCTTTAAGGAGAAACAGAGAGAAAGAAACCTCTTTGTCTAATATGTTGTAAGTTACTGCTGGTATGCCTCTCCCCTTCATGTGATGGAGACAAAATTGATCTTGTAGAAAGCAAGGATTGCAGATGCTGGAGATCAGAGTCGAAAAGTGTGGTGCTGGAAAAGCACAGCCGGTCTGGGAGCATCCAAAGGGGCAGGAGAGTTGACATTTCAGGCATAAGCTGTGCTTTTCCAGTGCCACACTTTTCGACTATGAAATTGATCTTGGGCTATTAACTTCCAAACAGGTGATAGCAGACCATTCTACATTAGTCCCATGTTTCCTTTCAGTTAAAGTGCATAGAAAAAAATGAAGGGTTATATTTTGATTCATTACCACCCATTTTGTTCCACTGTCCAGGATTGTTTCATCCCTAGTAATGTTGGTAAATTAAAATTAATCGCTTGAATTTGTGAACCTTAGAATCAAGAGTAGATACGGCAAGGTATAGCATTGAGCTTTACAGACTGCACTTTCAATCAAATCCAGACACAAATACATAGTTGTCAGAAGTTTGGATAATCACTGCTGTTACGTCCATGTTGACCTTATTTGTGCTTAGTGTTCAGGTTATGAAATTGAAACCAAAAAGTGAACTAGTTTGAGTGATTCCCCAGCATTTTACTAATGTGAAAAGACCCATAATTGAAAACGGAATGAAGTGAAAAAGAAGAGAGAAGATCGGGACTGATCATAATTAGCTTGCTTGAGTCTTAAAAGATTTCCAGTTTGGCACAAGGGCAAGACTAGTCCTACAACTTTATGTGGATTGGAAAGGGGATAACTAAAGTAGCGGATAGTTTTCCAGCAACACATTTTTAAGCAATGATTCTTGATTCCAACACAGAGAGCATAGAGAAATTTACCTTACAGGCATTAAACTATGACAAGTAATTCATTTAGTGGACTCTAATGTCCAATTGAAATTAACAAATCCCTCTGATGCCTGGATAGGTTTATCCACACAACGTCTTAGAGTAGGAGGAGCCCATCTGGAAGCAGCTGTCTGTATTGAGTTAAGTGGTCTTGATATGAGCATTGCGATTTGCCCTCATATTCTAGGACAGCAGAAGTTAATTTTGTCTTTGGGTAGGAGGGTTGAACTGGCAATACATGATCAAAGCTTGCAGCCTTTGTAAAAATCTCCAGTCTCCATTGAAAACAATTGGAGGGATCTGTCACCCAAAGTCAGAATTTCCTTAAATGTATTTTATTACTGTAGATGGAAATGCTTAGGGAAAGATCATTGTTAAGCATATTTCAATAATTTTCTTTTCCTTTATAGCCAGAAACCAAGTTGATAGAAACATTGGGAGAGATTCCAAAATCTCCACAACATAGAGATTCTTCATCGTCTGGAAGAACAAGTATTATGTCAAACCTCAAACCATTGGCTGGCAGAGACAATCGTGAGACACAAACAACAAATGATACATCATCTCTGTATTTAGATTTCGGTCCAGACACAAACTCCTCACCAGCTGCCCCCACCACAAACCCCAAGCAGAAACTAAGTGTGGCCATCAATGTGGATGAGCATTCCAGGCACCGTCGGATATATTACAGGGGCTCAAATTTGCAAGACGTTAATTCCAAGACGTGGTACCCAAGGCATGCTGGCAGCTTACCCAATCTTCCAAACAATTCTCGGAATTTACGTGTTTCAGCAAAAAGCGTCTTATCTTACCCCGGATCTCCAAAGCAAAGGTGTAAACTGATGAATGACAACCAACACCAGTTCATGTTTCCATATCAGCAGAAGCGACAGCGTTATGTGATGAAAGATGGGAAATGCCAAGTCAATCTTGGACACATCGAAGAGAAGCACAAGTTCCTTTTTGACATTTTCACTACTGTAGTAGATTTGAAGTACCGCTGGTTTCTCTTTGTCTTCATGATGTGTTATCTTTTGACTTGGGTGACTTTTGGGTTTTTGTACTTCCTGGATGCATACATTAGAGGTGATATTAACCATGTCGGTGAAACTGATTGGAAACCTTGCTTAGAAAATGTGGATGGCTTCATTTCTGCCTTACTGTTATCAATTGAAAGTCAAAGGACAATTGGCTATGGGTCTCGCATGGTAACATCGAATTGTGCAGAAGGTGTCATTTTACTCATAGCTCAATGCGTCGTTGGTTCGATGATTGATGCCATGATGGTGGGCTGTGTGTTTGTGAAGATCTCTCGCCCCAAGAAGCGAGCCGAGACTCTGAAGTTTAGTAAATATGCAGTGATATCGCACAGGGATGATGAACTTTGCTTGATGTTTAGAATTGGTGACCTGAGGGAAAGCCACATGGTTGATGCAAAACTGAGGGCCAAACTCATCAAATCTAGACAAACAAAGGAAGGTGAATTCATACCTCTAGATCAAACAGAAATCAACCTTGGCTACGACACAGGGAAAGACCGCCTGTTCCTGGTAGAACCCCAGACCATTAGCCACATCATCAATGAGAACAGTCCATTCTGGGTAATGTGTGCTGAGTCAATGAAGAGGGAACAGTTTGAAATTATTGTAATCCTGGAAGGCATAGTGGAATCCACAGGTTAGTTGCATCCTATCATAACCTCTTAAATGCACCACAATGTGGAACAATGTTCAACATTTTCTGGAAAAAGTGAGGACTGCAGATGTTGAAGATCAGAGTCGAGAATGTGGTGCTGGAGAAGCACAGCAGGTCAGGCAACACCTGAGGAGCAGGAGAGTCTGGATTCTCCTGCTCCTTGGATGCTGCCTCAATATTCTCTGGAGATTTAGAACATTGAGAGATGAACTAATTGAAAGTACAAACTTCTTGGTATGAGAGATTGATTTCTCTGGCTGGAATGTTCAGTTATAGGAGTCATATTCTCAGGATAGGTGATTGACTGTTTAGAGGTGAGGTGAGAACATTCTTTACTTCAAGGGTTGTGGATCTTAGGAATTCTCTATCCTAGAAATCTATGATGTTAAACATACTTCAGACTAAGATCGATAGATATTTGACACTGATTGAACTAATGGATTTAGGAATACAGAGAGAAAACAGAATCGATGGAGAAAAGCTGCCATCATCTTATTAAATGGCAGAGCAAGCTGAGGGGTTTAGATGGCTTACTCTTGCTCCAGTTTCTCATGCTCTCAGGAATGGATGGGCAGTCTATAAGACAGAAGCGCAGAGGAATTTCTTCTCACAGAGCGTAGTGAATCTGTAGATTCTTTACTGCAGAGGGTTGATAAAACTGGGAGGTTAGTATAGTCAAGGCTGAAACAGAACAGACAGAATTTTACTCAGTAAGGGAATCAAAAGATATAGGGAAAAGGTAAGAGAGTGGAGTTGAAAGTGGTCAGATCGGTCACGATTCTCATTGAACAGTGAAGCAGGCTCAATGGCTGGCTTTGGCTCCTATTACTTACGGTCTGGTGCTTCTTATGATCTCCTATCTACATATTTAATCAAGCAACACTTCTCTGTAAAATGTACAAATGAAAGAACTAAGACAATGACTGATGAGTTGCCCTTTATTTTTGTTCATTTACAGGAATGACCTGCCAAGCGAGGACTTCCTATAAAGAAGATGAGATCCTCTGGGGCCACCGGTTTGAGTCTTGCATCCTCTTAGAGAAAGGTGCATTCCGAGTTGATTACACCAAGTTTGACAAGACATTTGAGGTACAGATGCCACCAGGCAGTGCCAAGGACATGCATGAGGCAAAAGAAATAGAGAAAAACTACCTGTCCTCACTCCATTTGTACTGGGAGAACCTGAACCATTCCTGTGCCAAAGAGCAGGGCCACAGTTTGACTGAGAATTCCAATATTATGGAAGAGAATAACATGGAAAATGTGGGGAATGACTAAAGATTGCAATTTTCTTGTAATTAATTAAAATAGCATTCTGAAACCAGGAGGATATTGAAGAACCTGGAGGATATCGAAGAATCTTTAAAGCCACTGAGGATCAGAGTAGAAATAATTACTCTGAACTTGACTAAGACCTTCAGCAAGATCTACATAGGAAAGGAAATGGAGCATCGTTATTGCAACGTCTGCAATACTGGTATATATTTGAAACAAAGGTCTAAGGTTGAAAGGTTGCTAAGTAGGGGTGGGTAATATTCTAATTTTGCACTTAATGGATTATTGGGAGTCATTTTGAGGATATGATAAGAAACCACAAATAAGATGGCAAGTGGTTTGTGTAAACATTTGACTTGTTGGGCTGAATGGCCTTTCCTCATTCCACGTTTTGAAACTTTTGTGAATGAAGCTTCCTTATTGTTCCTCCATATTGGGGTGTGATACTATACAGGCAATCCCTAGGCTGCGAATGGTTTCTGAGCACAATGCAGGACAATATAAAATATCTGACCTTAAGTATGAGGAAACGTTTGTGAGTCGGATCTTTAAAATTAATATTACACACCCCTATATGTGATTGCATTTGTAAGTAGAAACCTCTGTAAATTGGATATTCATAATCAGGGACTGCATGTTGTTTCATTACGCTGTCGCTTATGAGAATTAACTGGATTCAAGTAACAGAGGCCATCTCACTTTAAAGTTACCACAGTTTCAATACCTATTAGAGAAGTTGCAATATGGTGCATAACCTACAATGGCTTGGAAATTCCTGGGCTCATGAAAACGGAAGAATGGTTAGAGTCATAGACACGTACGGTACGGAAACAGACCCTTCGGTTCAACTCATCCATGCCTACCAGATATATCCTAAATTAGCCTACTCCCATTTGCCAGCATTTGGCCCATATCTGTCTAAACCTTTCCTGGTCATGACTCCATGCAGATGCCTCTCAAATGTTGTAATTTTACCAGCCCCCACTACTTTCCCTAATAGCTCATTCATACACACAACACCCTTTGTGTGAAAAGGTTGGCCCATTGACCCCCTTATAAATCTTTCCCCTCTCACTCTGAATCTATGCCCTCTAGTTCTGGACTCTTTGGGGAAAAGACCTTGTTTATTTACCCTCACCATGTCCCTCATGATTTTATAAACCTCTATAAGGTCACCCCTCAGCCTCCGATGGTGCAGGGGGAAAACAACCGCAATCTATTCAGCTTCTCCTTATCACTCAAATCCTTCAATCCTGGCAACATCCTTGTAAATCTTTTCTGAACCATTTTAAGTTTCACAACATCTTTTCTGTAGGAGGGAGACCAGAATTGCGTGTAGTATTCCAAGAGTGGCTTAACCAATGTCCCATACAGCTGTAACATGACCTCCCAACTCCTGTACTCAATGCACTGACCAATAAAGGCAAACATACCAAATGCCTGGTTGTTATCCACCTCTGTGGAGGTTGGGAATGAGGATAATGGGATTAGGGAGGCATGACATTTTGGGCAGGTCATTGGCTATGATTCCATATCTATGAGAATGGAAGGGGCTTTGAACGGGCTTTCTACCCACCGGACTCTAAGCATTGTCTGGCTAGTTACATCAAAAATTTTGCCTTTTAAAATCTTAGAAAATCTCAGTTGAGATGTAGCCTAAGTCAGGCCTACAGGAGACCTTTACATGGTAGTTTATTACCCTGAGAACTCCACTTACTGCATTGGGAGGGGAAGATCCTTTAACTTGGTCCTCCGCACTCTCAGTAATGGGGAATGTTGCAATTCCCACATTTAACCCAGACTACTTCATCAAAGTGAATAATCCTGTCCCTACAGTTTTCTGGGTGCGGGTTCAACATTAATGTGACATAGATAGACTAAATACCAGCGGTGCAAGCCCCCGGGAAGTTCTGTACCATTGTGTTCCTTTTCTCTCTATAGCTGCTTCTTATTACAACTCAACTGTAGCCCTAGCTATGGCTGTAAAGATGTTTACATAGGTGCTGGAAAGTTCTTTTCTGTTGGATCTTTGATTCAGTGTGTGATTGTTCACAATCTGATTGTAAAGTATCATTCACTGTATTCTGGAATTGTATCAGCATTACATATATATTGGTTAAAATATATCCATTTTATTCAATGATGTGCAGGGTTAAACAACATCGAACAAATACAAATTTCTGTTTTTAATTATTCTTCCTAATTCACTTGCTGTACTGAAGCTTTGATGGGGCAGGAGAATGATTGGTTGCATAGAGAATAGAGGGTCATACAGCACAGAAACAGACCCTTCGGCCCAACCAGTCCATGCTGAACATAATCCCAAACTAAACCAGTCCCACCTGCCTGCTCCTGGCCCTTATCCCTCCAAATCGTTCGTATTTGTGTATCCATCCAAATGTCTTTTAAACGTTGTAATTTTAAATGCTGCATCCACCACTTCCTCAGGATGTTCATTCCACACACAAACCACCCTCTGTGTAAACTTTTGCCTCATGCCTTTTTAAAAATCTCTCTCCTCTCACCTTGAAAATAATATACCTAGTCTTGAAATCCCCCATCCTGGGGGAAAAGACAGTTACCATTGACTCTATCTATACTTCTCATCAGGTCACCCCTCAACGTCCACTGCTCCATAAGGCATGAAAGTGTAAATATCCAGGCACAGAAACAACTTTCCTCTATCCATAATGAAAGAGCTCCACACTTACATCCTTGGTCCTGATGCACTTTTCCAATAAAGCTCAATGTAAGCTGGAGAGACAGCACCATATCTTCTGACTGCGCACTTCACAGTCTTCTGGACTCAACACTGAGTTCAATAACTTTACATTATGAGTCCTGTCCTGAGTTGCGAGCTTCTTTTTCATCAAGGATCAGTGTTTGTAGCAAAGACAGCAAGGCAGATTGTTATGTGATAGATCAGGAAAGGGGGAAGTACGAGGACACATAGATGTCCTTGTGTGCCAGTCCCTGAAAGTAATCATGCAGGTACAGCAGGCAGTGAAGAAAGCATATAGTACACTGGCCATTGTGGCAATAGAATTTGAGTACAGGAGCAAGGATATCTTGCTGCAACTATACAGGGCCCTGGTGAGACCACACCGGGAGTATGTGTGCAGTATTGGTCTCGTTATCTGAGGAAGGATGTTCTGATGATGGGGGGAGAACATCAAAGGTTTACCAGACTGATTCCTGGAGGGAGGTTTTGCAGATCTGATGTACGAAGATAGACTGGATCAGTAAAGATCATGTCAACTGGAGTTTAGAAGATAGAGGAGGGATCTCTAGAAACCTATAAAATTCTAACAGGTAGAGTGGCGAGACTGTGGAATCCTCTACCACAGAAACTGGTCGAAGCCAAAACATTGAATATGTTGTCGAAAAGGAGTTAGAAAAAGTTATTCCAGCTACAAGGATCAAAGGATATGGAGATAAAGTGGGAACAAGGTACTGAGTTGGCTGATCAGCCATGTTCATATCAAATTGTGACGTGGGCTCAATGGGCTGAGTGGCCTGCTCCTGTTTACCTTGATTTAAAAGCAAAGGACTGCGGATGCTGGAAATCTGAAATAAGAACAGAAAGTGCTGGAGAAACTTAGCAGGTCTGGCAGCATCTGGGAAGAGAGAGAAAGAGTTAATTTCTCGAGTCCAATAATGGTTTCTCTTCAGAGCTCACTCTTCATCCTGGTCAGCTGCACCACACTTTGCTGTTCTTGGACAACCTGTTTCCACTGATAGTCCCCATGTGGAAACTCACCATATAGAACACAGCCTCCAACTTCCCTCTTTGCCCCACAGCCCTGACATTACACTTTGATGATGCCCACCCTGACTCTGTATATGTCCCTCACCACCAGAGGCCATGGTGGTGCTCAATAATCCCCCCATTCCATAACCTTTTATGCCCCCCCTCATTCTGTGTACCACCTCCTCTCCCCATATCTCAGCTTTCCCCCGTGCTGAGCTGGAAGATTGGAACTGGGGTAAGGTGGGGGGAGGGGAAATGAGGAAACTGGTGAGCCACTCCCTTACTACCTGATGCCTTGAGGAAGAACGCCTCATCTTCCACCTTGGAACACTTCAACCCCAGGGCATCAATGTGGACTTCATCAGTTTCCTCATTTCCCCTCCCCGTCACCTTACCTCAGTTCCAACCTTAGAGCTCAGCACTGTCCACATGACCTGTCCTACCTGGCAATCTCCCTTCCCACCCATCTGCTCCACCCTCCCTCTGACCTATCACTTCCATCCCCACCCCCATTCACCTACTGTACTCTTTGCTACCTTTTCCTAAGCACCCCACCTCTCCTCCACCTCCCCCCCCCCCCCCCCCCAGTTATCTCTCCACCCTGGAGGCTTCTTGCCTTTATTCCTTTTGAAGGGCTTTTGCCAGAAATGTCGATTTTCCTGCTCCTTGGCTGTTGCCTGACCTGTTGTGCTTTTCCAGCATCACTCTGATCTAAACTCTGGTTTCCAGCATCTGCAGTCCTCACTTTTGCCCTGTCATCAGATGTATCCATTGTGACCCACTCATGTTGAGTGCACAATGGACTCTTGATTGTGCCCTTGACTGTGTGTGAACTCTTCCTTTGACTGAGAGTACTGAGAGCCCCCTGAGTGACAGGGGCAGCATGGTGGCTCAGTGGTTAGCACTGCTACCTCATGGCACTCGGGACTTGGGTTTGATTCCAGCCTTGGGTGATTGTCTGTGTGGAGCCTTCACATTCTTCCTGTATCTGTGTGGGGTTCCTCTGGGTGCTCTGGTTTCCTCCCACAGTCCAAGATATGCAGGTTAGGTGAATTGGCTGTGCTAATTTGCCCATAGTGTTCAGGGATGTGTGGGATAGGGGTAAATATAGAGTAATATGGGTAGGGGAATGGGCTTGGGTGGGATACTCTTTGGAGGGTCAGTGTGGACTTGTTGGACCGAAGGGCCTGTTTCTACACTGTAATGATTCTACGACAGCAGACATCCACCCATCCACTGACTTGGATTACACCCTTCCCACCTCCCGCCTCCCATATTGTGAGTTGTGGCTTTTTATGACAGGGAGCTGACGTGTGCTGTAGGCGTGAGATTGAGGTATCACTGTGGCATCCATCCCTGGACTGACAAGTAGTTCGGCTCTGCACGCGTGTGTGTGTGTGTGTGTCAATATGACAGAACTGCCAGGCTTTATACACTGGCTGATGTGCCATTAGAAGGCACAGTACAGCACGGCAATGCAATCCCAGGCAGGGAAGCTGTGAGCATGCTAAACGACAGAGCTCAAAGAGAGCAAGTGAGCAACCCTGAGATGCAGCCTTGTCAATTCTGAGCGTTGGGCGCCCGTTCCTGGACACACAGTGTCCTGGCAGCAGCTTTTCACTGCTGCTTGGCAGCTGATGCAAACTGCAGCTTTAAAGGACAGAAGCATTTGGCAGGTGGATCAGAGAGGTGGCATGAAGGGTCTAACAGGTTGGCGGTTGCTAACATCCATGGAAGTAAGCTGCGTGAGGCTGGTGCCCTGGGGCACGTGTTGAGATGTTGTTTGAGACAGCAGCTTGGAAGAGCGAGCTTGAGCTGACAGGTGACTGCACTGACTTCCATATCAGGAATTGGTGATGTCTAGTTTTAGGGTAGCATGGTGGCTCAGTGGTTAACACTGTTGCATCACAGCACCAGGGACCCAGGTTTGATTCCAGCCTTGGGTGACTGTGTGGAGCTTGCACATTCTCCCCATGTCTGTGTGGGTTTCCTCCCACAGTCCAAAGATAAGCAGGTCAGGTGCACCTGCATAAAGGTGGAGTTGATGTTGATACAGAACACAGTACAGTAATTAGTGAAAGTTCAGTTGAGGTTTTAGTCAATGTCAACTCCATCATGTTGAGGATGAGTAGTAGGTGCCTTTGGTAAGAAAAAATATTATTTGGTATTTTCCCAAGATTGGTGGCTGTCCCATAATAAACACAGGTGATGTAAGGGGTGGGGACTGTGTCTGTAACAGGTCCATTAAAAACCCTTTCATCTGACTGTCTTGTACAGGATAACATGAGACAGAAACTATGGAATCATTAAACAGCTCAGCTATCTTTAGATTTTTATCAGGATTAGCACTGAGCAGTGTAAAGGATTAAAATCAGATTGCATCTTCCTCACTGGCTGCTGCTAAAAATGAAAATACATCCTTAAGTATTGGATCTAAATACAGGAAGTGACACGCACAATTACACCCTTTGCAGGTGACCCTCCAGAATGTTCTATGAAATACATTTTGGTTCATCAGTTGTTTTAGCAGAAACTGCTACACAAAATTGTTATTGAAGATATCAACATGAAACAGTCATTGAGCTACTTTGACTCCCCGTTGAAAATGCTATTTAAATCTTGCTTTTGAACTTGAATGTTTCTATTACAATTCCAACAATTTACATCAGTGTCTGAAATACAGACAATAAAACCATAGTTTACACTGAGAAAGGGTCAGTAAAGCTAAAGTAAATCACAAAACTAAATTCAATTTTCAAATTGAAAATGAAAACTTGTACACCATTTATTATTATGTTTTTTTTTACTACATAATGTTAAAATTAAAAATCACACAACACCAGGTTATAGTCCAACAGGTTTATTTGGAAGGATTAACTTTCGGAGTGCTGCTCCTTCATCAGGTAGCTGTGGAACAGGATCATAAGACACAGAATTCATAGCAAAAGATCACAGTATCATGCAACTGAAACGATATAGTTGTTCCACATGTGCTTCCCTATGTGGTATTCTTTACATCGGGGAGATGGAACGTAAACTTAGGGAACAGTTCAACGAGCATCGCAGCCAGACCCACAGTGGCTGACCGGACCTCCCAGTCACCGCCCATTTTAATTCCCCTTCCCACTCCCTTTCCAACATGACCATCCTTGGGCTCCTCATTGCCATAACGAACCACACCGCAAATTGGAAGAACAACACCTCATCTTCCACCTGGGCAGCCTACAGCCCAGAGGACTCAACATCGAGTTCTCCAATATCAAATAACCTCCCTCCTTATCCCACCCCCCCCCGACTTCCTTCCCAGCCCCTCCCCCTCCTTTCCACTCCTCTCCACTCCTCCCCGCCACCTACCAGATTCATTCCTCCCATTGACCGACCAGATCTTTCCCTCTACCTGTTTTCACCTATCCCCACTTCACCACCCTGCCCCCGCCACCCCTTTATCTGCAGCTCCCCCCACACCCACCCCTAGTCCTGAAGAAGGGTTACACTTGAAACATCGACTTCTCCACCTCCTGATGCTGCCTGGCTGGCTGTATTCTCCTAGCCTCCTGCCTGTCTGTTTTGGATAGTAGTATCTGCAGTTTTTTTTGTCTGAGACCAGTTCAGGATGGCAGTTTCCTTCCCAAAAGGATAATAGTGAACCAGAAGACTTTTTACAACAATTGAAAATGGTCATCATTAGGTTAACTCTTAATTCCAGACTTTTCAAAACAATTTAACTTAGACTTCACCACCTGCAATGGTGCGAATCAAACCCAGGTCTCCAGATCATTTACCTGAGCTTCTTGATTACTAGTCCAGTGGCATTACCAGAAGATCACCTCCCCTATTTTTGGGTACATGTTTCTGTTAGAATATTTTTGATGACAGAGTCAGGGTTTTATACCCACAAGTTAGTGGTGTCCTGGAGGCACGGTCTTGGACAGTTTTCTGTGAAGCAGCCTGGTCTGTGCAGCTGTGAGAGTGATTGCTGCCATCTGGTGGCTACTGTCATATGACTGTGTTTAAGATTTTATACTCAACATTATTTAACCAATGGACTTGTAATGCCACCAAATACGTTTGATATAAGGATTTAACTTGTCATCGTACACTGTAACATGACACAGTGTCATACCAAGACACTGGCGTAATAAGTCAAAGTCGAGAGTGCGGCGCTGGGAAAGCACAGCAGGTCATGCAGCATCTGAGGAGCAGGAGAATCAACGTTTCGGACACTCTTCACTCAGGAAACACTGACACTCCTGCTCCTCGGACGCTGCCTGACCTGCTGTGTTTTTCTACCACCATACTTTATTGACTCTGACTCTCCAGCATCTGCAGTCCTCATTTTCTCATAATAAATCAAAGGCAGACTTGTTATAGACTTAGAAAGATGCATAGAGCTGCAATTTCATTGAACAAGAAAAATTGTTGTAATTTTTAACAGGTGCGGGTGGACCATCTCGGATATCTCCCTCTCCTTCCTGGTGCTCTCCACCACCATTTCCAGCGAGTGACTCAATATGGACATCTACTTCAAATCTACCGATTCCCAAAGCTACCTGAACTACACCTCATCCCACCCTTCCTTCTGTAAAGATGCTATCCCTTATTCCCAATTCCAACGCGTCTGCCGCATCTGCTCCCAGGAGGGCCAATTCCAGATAGCCTCCTTCTTCAAAGACTGCAATTTCCCCTCCACATGGTTGACAATGCCTTCCAGTTTATCTCCCTCCATTTCCCACCACCCCTCCAATTGCAACAAGGACAGAAACTCCCTTGTCCTCACCTTCCACCCCACCAACCTCTGGATACATCACATCATCCTCCGCCATTTCCGTCATCTACAAACAGACCCCACCACTAGAGATATATTTCCCTCCCCAGTCCTATCTGCATTCCGGAGACACCATTCCCTCCATGACTCCCTTGTTAGGTCCTCACCCACCACCAACCCATCCTCCACTCTTGGCACCTTGCTCTGCCTCCACAAGAAGTGCAAAACCTGTGCCCAAACCACCCCCTTCACCTCGATCCAAGGCCCTAAAGAATCCTTCCACATCTAACAGAGATTTACCTGTACTTCCACACACATCATCTACTGTGTCCGTTGCTCTCAATGTGGTTTCCTCTACACTGGGAAGATGGAACGTCAACTTGCGGAACATTCAGAGAACATCTCTGGGATACACACACTAAACAACCTCACCGCCCTATGACTGAACACTTTTACTCCTCCTCCCACTCCGTCAAGGACAAGCAAGTCCTTGGCCTCCTCCACAGCCAAGATCTAGCCACCTGAAGCCTGGAGGAAGAACACCTCATCTTCTGCCATGAGACCCTCCAACCACATGGGATCAATGTGGATTTCACCAGTTTCCTCACTTACCCTCACCCCACCCTTATCCCAGATCCAACCTTACAACTTGGCCTTACAGCGCCAGGGACCTGGGTTTGAGTCCAGCTTCGGGAGACTGTCTGTGTGGAGTTTGCAAGTTCTCCTTGTATCTGCGTGGGTTTCCTCCCACAGTCCAAAGATGTCAGGTTGAATGAATTGGCCGTGCTTAATTGCCCATTGTGTTCAGGGATGTGTAGGTTGAGTGTGTTTATCAGGGGAAATGTAATGTGGAGTAATGGGCTTGGGTGTGTTACTCTTCAGAGGGTTGGTGTAGATTTGTTGGTGTAGATGATAAAAACCTATAAGAAATTCCAAAATGTTTAAATTGAGTTCAAACTTCAACACCTGCCATGGTAGGATTTGTTCCCTTGTTCTCCAACACAGAAGCTTATTGGGGAGAGGAAGGGTCAGATTACTGGTTAAGGTCAAAATTTATTGAATAAAACATAATAGTGTTAATCCCACAGGTCGGACACACACACATAAATATCATAAAGAAGTCTGGGGATATTTTCTAAACAATCTGTTCAGAGAGGTCCTGGAGCAATAGGGACGTGAACCCAGGCGTCCTGGCTCAGAAAACAACAAATGTTGGAAATCACAGCGGGTTAGGCAGCATCCTTGGAACTTGCTCTGTCTCTAGGCATGCTGCCTAACCCGCTGTAATCTCCAGCATTTGTTGCGTTCAGTACAGATTTTAGCATCTTGTAATTTAGTAATTTACTCCTCCTGGCTCAGGCACAGGGACGCTACCAGTGCGCCTCAAGAACCGGTCAGTATCAAATCTACAGTGAATGGGAAAGCTGGGTTTCCCGCGCTGGAGTTTGAATGGGGAGAGCGCGGGGCCCGTCGGGAAGGACTACATTTCCCATCGCACCCAGCGGCCCTGGATGGTTGGGGGGGCGCGTGAAGGGAGGGAAAGGACTACATTTCCCGTTGCGCCCCGCGGCCCTGGTCCACGGTGCTGAAGGGCAGGGATAGAAAGGACTACATTTCCCGTCATGTCCCGCGACCAGCGCGCATGCGTGGGGGTGGGGGGGCTGAGCGGGTTCGGGGGCGAAAATGGCGTCGTTCGTGGCTGAGGTGTTGGCATCGTCGGGGAAGCTGGAGAAGGAGGATATCGGCACCAAGATCAGCAAGCTGGCCCGCCGGGTGGAGGAGGTGAAGGTAAAAGAGAACGGAGGGTGGTGTTTAATTCGAGTTCCGAGGTAACTGGGGCCTCTGTGGGGGCCTGGGGTGTCTGTAATGAGCCATGGAGCCAGAGCAGAGTCCAGGCAAACCCTCTCCTTCCATCCACTCCCTTGTCTGTCTGTCTGTTTGTAACTGTTCAATGCTCTGTCTCCATCCCCTTCAGCCCTGGAAAAGCCTGCCTTTTATTGCCAACCACCTCATCACAGACTTTCCTTTTCATATAAACTCACTTCTCCAGCCACTCTCTGTTTGTCGTAGTCATAGTCATAGTTGCCTGTTAGGTCTCTTTTATGTCTTTCCCCTCTCACCCTATACCTGTGCCCTCTAGTTCTGGACTCCCCGACCCCTGGCTCAGTGATAAGAGTGCTGTCCACTCAGTCACGGCAGATACGGGAGCAAATAAAGAAATATCATATATAGATTCATACAGATGTACAGCATGGAAACAGACCCTTCGGTCCAACCCGTCCATGTCGACCAGATATCCCAACCCAATCTAGTCCCAGCACTTGGCCCGTATCCTTCCAAACCCTTCCTATTCATATACCCATCCAAATGCCTCTTAAATGTTACAAATGTACCATCATCCACCAATTCCTCTGGCAGCTCATTCCATACACGTACCACCCTCTGTGTGAAAACGTTGCTCCTTAAGTCTCTTTTATATCTTTCCCCATCTCACCCTAAACCTCTAGTTCTGGACTCCCCCACCCCAGGGAAAAGGCTTTGCCTATTTATCCTATCCATGCCCCTCATGATTTTATAAGCCTCCATAAGGTCACCCCTCAGCCTCTGACGCTCCAGGGAAAACAGCCCCAGCCTGTTCAGCCTCTCCCTATAGCTCAAATCCTCCAACCCTGGCAACATCCTTGTAAATCTTTTCTGAACTCTTTCAAGTTTCACAACATCTTTCCGATAAGAAGGAGACCAGAATTGAATGCAATATTCCTTTTGTATCTGTTCGTGCTCTGTCTCCATTCCCTTCAACCCTGGAAAAGCTTGCCTTTTATTGCCTACTGTGTATGCTGAAGGTCTGAAACAAACACAGAAATTGCTGGAGAGACTCAACAGGTCTGGCCGCATCTGAAGGTTTAGAGAGAAAACAAAGAGTTAACGTTTTAGAGTCCAGTAACCTTTCTTCAGAATTCCTTTTTAAATCCCTGTCCCGCTCATCCTCTTGCTCAGAATCTGTTTACATTTTTAACTTCACTGAAAACTAAAATGCTCAGAATGTTGGAGATCTGAAAGTGTACTTTGTAGCTCACCAGCACCTCAACAGTCAAACTTTCATTTGACAGGTGCTGTTTTGCTCCAAACACCTCACAATGGAAGACCTGTCTGTTCATTTCCAAGTATTGTTGTTTTTTGCACTGTGGGTATCAATTAATGAAACATGAGCAATATGCAGAAACTGCTCTTCTCTGGTAGAACATTTTTTGAAGCTTTACACAATGAAGTTATAACGCAATGTAAACAAATTGCTAGAGAAATGAGGATCATCTGTAGAGAGTAATAAAAACAGAGTTAACTGTAATCTTACTCAGTTCTGATGAAAGATCATGGACCTAAAGCATCAGATCTTTTTCTCCATTTAAATGCTATCAAGCAACCATAAGAAAGAGGAACAGAAGTAGTCCATTTGGTCCCTCAAGTGTGCTCTGCTACTCAATAGGATTATGGCCCCCCCATGACCACTTTCCTGCCTTTCCCCAGTAGTTCCAGCATTTTGTGTTTTCATTGCACTATAACTTCATTGTGTAAATGTTCAAAATATTGTGGACATTTTGTTTATTTTCCCAGTGTAATCATGTTTTGCAAATTAATATTGATGAGTTATACGGTACTCCTAAATCAGTTTTCTTCAGGTATTTTTAATGCATAGGCATACATTGTTTTAATTATTATAGATCTGATCCTAATTCTGACTGCATGTAGGTATTAAATCTTTTACCATAAGCATTCATGTTTAGAAAGCCAACATTTTAAATTACTCTGCTGGGTGGTTTTTCACACATCACATGAATAAAATACAAAGCTTTGACATGTCCTTGATTATATGAACTAAATTCTTTTGAGAAGGGATATTGGCCACGAGTATATACCTATCATTACATCTCCCAGTGACTAGGAATGACGAATCATCATTAGCAAAACCTAAATATGGTACTCGAGCAAGAATGCAGGAAGAAATGGAATTAGGTTTTATTGTCATGTGTACTCAAGTACAAGATATAGGAGTACAGTGAGAAGTGTACAAAGTTGCCATTCTCCAGCACCATCTAAGGTACAAAAAATCAGAATTAACGGAAATAACAATCTTGAATTCAAAATGAAAATAGCCATTTTAGATACAAAAACCACAATTAAATCAAAAGCAGAAATACACGAAACAGAGCCAAGAAGAAAGGGAAATGTCCGTATCTCCATAAGGCAAGTGGTCTCCATCCCTGAATCAGTGCGACACAGCAAACTCACTGCTGCTGCCATCCTCCTGAACGTTCTCCAGCCACTTCTACCGCAGGCTCCCGGATCATGCTGGTGCCTCGACCGACCCTCTGAACTCGATCTCAGGAGCCAAGCCCGATTTCCCTGGAACTCGCTCACTTCTGCCGCTGTCATCGTCTACCTTTGGAGGTTGCTCCTCGATCATAGGATCACATTGATGCTGCCACTGGTTCCTAAACTCACTCCCTCTGCTGCTCGGCCTTGCAACTTGCTCCATATCTGATGCTGCTGTTGCTATCAGCTTCCTGAACTCACTCCTTGCTCTCCGCCTCATTGCTGCCATTCTGATGCCACCAATGCCCCTCTGAAATCGCAAACACTTCAAAGGAAAATAAAAGCCGAGCTCCTGGCAATAGCATGAACTATTGTCTCTTCATTCTAGGTTAGTGGTGCTGGAAGAGCACAGCAGTTCAGGCAGCATCCAAGTAGCTTTGATGCTGTGCTCTTCCAGCACCACTAATCCAGAATCTGGTTTCCAGTATCTGCAGTCATTGTTTTTACCTCTATTGTCTCTTCAGTCTTGTTGTATGAGCAAGGTGTTGAAGAGCTGGTTCCATAATGAATGAGACGCAGAATGAAATATTGATGTGAAAAGTCACTCTGAGCCACTGTGGATCAAGTACTATGAATCTCTCTTAACAATCACACATAACTGAAAAATGGAAAAATTCAACCCATGATGTTCTGGTAGCTAGTTTAAAATACAAACTTAATTTTGTATTAAATCATCAATTTTATTTAGTCAAAGATATTGTTAAGTGTGTTTTTCCAGCATAGAAACTCTTTATGCTTGAGGTTTATGTAATGCTACAGTACTGTTAAGGGGAGTAAGAATTTCTTGAAATATAACAGCGCCAGGGACCTGGGTTCAATTCCCGCCTCAGGTGACTGACTGTGTGGAGTTTGCACATTCTCCCCGTGTCTGCGTGGGTTTCCTCCGGGTGCTCCGGTTTCCTCCCACAGTCCAAAGATGTGCAGGTCAGGTGAATTGGCCATGCTAAATTGTCCGTAGTGTTAGGTAAGGGGTAGATGTAGGGGTATGGGTGGGTTGCGCTTCGGCGGGTCGGTGTGGATTTGTTGGGCCGAAGGGCCTGTTTCCATACTGTAAGTAATCTAATCTAAAAAAAAGCTTAAAGCTTTTTTTCTTACAGGGTGAAGTATGTGACATGATCAACAAGAAGTATGAGGAGTTCATCCCAAGTTTAAAAAACGGAGAGGATCTGGTAAATCAAGTGGACGACATCTCAATGGAGATAGATGTTCTTAAATCACAGATTGAAAATGAGGTAAGTGAAGCTAATGAGAATCCCACAGAAGTAAATAGAAGATTGTAGAAAGACCTTATTGCCTGAGCTAAAGATTATTATGAGACGTAATTGGGTGTTGGGCTAGCACTCAGAATACAATGAAGGTTTGGAGTTATACTGTCAGTTCTGTCTCATTGCAGCTTGATTTGATTTATTGTTGTCGCATGTACTAAGATACAGTGAAAAGTGATGTTTTGCGTGCTGTATGGGCAGATCGTACCATACGAAAGTGCATCATGTAGCAGAACAGAGTGCAGAGTGTTATAGTGGCAGAGGAGGTGCAGAGAGAGAGAGATCAACAGTAACATTTGAAAGGTCACGTCAAAAGTCTGATAACAGGAGGGAAGAAACTGTTCGTATCTGTATTCAAACTTTTATATATTCTCCCCGATGGTAGAGAGTATAATAATGTTGGGCAGGGTATTTGGTTATATTGGGCGGGGTATTTGGTTATGTTGGTTGCTTTCCTGAGCAAGCGGGAAATATAAATGGAGTTAGTAGATGGAAGACTGGTTTGCGCGATGAATTATGCTGTGTTCACAACTCTAGATTCTTGCAGTTTTGGGAAAAGTGGTTGCCATATCATGCTATGGTGCATTCGGATAGGATGCTTTCCGTGCTGTACTTGTAAAAATTGGTAAGAGTCTTTGTGGACATGCTGACTTTCCTTAGCCTCCTGAAGCAGTAAGACGTTGTTGTGCTTTCTTGAGTGTCACGATGTGGGTGGGCCAAGACAGGTTGTTGGTTGCACAGAGATCAGCCACACAGGCAATCAACAAAATCACATGCATCTTTACTGTTAGTCATTAATTCTCAATTTTGGGAGACAATCCGGAGTTCTTAAAATTCCATTAGATATATAGCAAAGGAAAAGGACATTTTGCCAAAACTAATCCATGCCAGCGTTAATGCTCCACTTGCATAAATGCATAACATTGCACTAATACAAAAGGCAAAATACTGTGGATGTTGGAAATCAAATCAGAAAACTATTGGTAATACCTAGCAGGCCAGGTAACAGCTGTAGAGGGAGAGATATAAAGTTTACATTTCAAATCTTTCCTTAAGGCAGGACTGCAAAATATATTTGGTTTTAAACAGGTACAGAGGCAAGAAGTAGGGAGTAGTGAAGGAATGAACAAAAGTGTTAAGTATGTGATGATGTGGAATTCAGGGATGTTTTTAAATGGCAAAAGGACGATGGTGAAGACAGCAGGAAGTAGTTAAGAGGCAAGTAGAGGAAAGAAATCTGGGGCCAGAAGAGCTGTGAATGGCATTGGAAGAATCATTATCAGCTTTAGCTTGAATTCCCTACAGTGTGGAAACAGGCCCTTCGGCCCAACAAGTCCACACTGACCCTTCGAAGAGCAATCCACCCAGACCCATTCCCCTAACTAATGCTCCTAACAGTACGCGCAATTTAGTATGGCAAATTCTCCGAATCTGCGCATTTGTGGACTGTGGGAAGAAACCGGAGCACCCGGAAGAAACCCACGCAGACACGGAGAGAATGTGCAAACACCATACAGACAGTTGCCCGAGGTGGGAATTGAACCCAGGTCCCTGGTGCTGAGAGGCAGAAGTGCTAAGCACTGAGCTATCGTGCCGTCCCTGAGCCACCGTACCACCCCTTTAAAAATTGTCCACAAAGCTTAATGAACCACTCATACCTTATAAGATTAATTTTGATGCTCCCATTGTGAATCAGCCTGAAGAAGGTCTTCTGAAATGTACATCAGTTCTAATATGTCAGCAACCTACAAAAGGGTTGCCTCCCAAAATTTCAGTGCTAGTTTTCAAAATTATTTCATCTTGAACTTTCAGCTTCTACATATAGCCAGTCTGTAATACAGATAACTGTACAGTTGAGTTTGAAGATGAAAAAATTCTTACAAAACTTTAGATTTGCAGCAAAAGAGGGTTTGCCCCACATAATCAACACAGATATGTCGGTTTTCCAGCAAGGTTTACACGTAAACTCTAAGCCTACCCAGACCTATATGAATGTAATATCCAGATTCCTTCAATGAGACCACAGAAAAGAGGTCATTCAGCCCATTGTTCTGTGCCAACCAAGGCAAAAAGCTGCCCATTCAAATGTTGCAAAACATAAAGATGATAATTTGCAGGAAATTCTCACTATGATTATGCCTTGTTTAATAGGTGCGGCGAGATCTCCATGTTGCTGTGACTGAGTTCACTGAGCTGAAGCAACAGCTGGAGAAAAGTACAGTTTTACTGAGTATGTTGACACAATTACATGAGGTGAGTGTTTGCCAAGTATTCTCGAATCGATTTTTGTTCTCTTTGAATAACTTGTTAATGGGTTGGGGTGGTGGACTTGAGTTCAGCAGTGAGGAATATCCAGTTACTTCAGTATAACTCTTTAGGTTTAAAAAAATGTTGCAGTCATTGTTTTTGTTTACTCAAAAGAAGAGGGATTGGTGGAGGGAGGAGATGCAGTATCATTGACATTTGCTCCACATTTGAGCTATAGGGAGAGGATGAGTTGGCTGGAGCTATTTTCCCTGGCGCACTGGAGGCTGAGGGGTGACTGTATAAAGGTTTATAAAATCATCATTAACATGGATAGAGTGAATAGTCAAGGTCTTTTACCCAGGGTAGTGCAGTCTAAACAAGAGGGTATAGGTTTGAGGTGAGAGGGGAAAAATTTAGAAGGGACCTAAAGGAAAACATTTTCAGAGGGTGGTGATTGTATGGAATGAGTTGCCAGAGGAGGTGGGTGCAATTACAACATTTAAAAGGCATCTGGATAAATACATGAATAGGAAGGATTTAGAGAGATGGGGGCCAAATGCTGGCAAATGGGGCAAGATTAATTTAGGATATCTGGTCAGCATGGACTGGTTAGACCTGCGGGTCTGTTTCCATGTTATACATCTCTATGACTATGAAGAGGATGATGGAAACATTATGGATTAATCACACAGGCCATAATGTAGAATTATTGATCATTGGCACTTGTGCATGTGTAAGGCTGTCAGCAAGTTCACTGATCAAATGTGAATGTCTGCAAACTAAAACAAAATGAAATACCAAAAAGATCATCTTATGTTGTAATGTTTTCATGTGTATACGCAGATTTTTCATTCATGCTCAATTGGCATGTTGGTCATTTTTTTTCTGCATTGTGCTTGGAATGCACATATGTTGTTATATTCAATGTTCAACATTGATGCAAATATTTTCTCCAATTTAGTTGCTTACCATGTTGTAAGGGCCTGCCCTTTTCTTGTAAAAGAGTGGGTCATGTTAGAAGCATAAAGTAGATTGCGTAATAGTTCTGAAACATTTTAAAAAATCAATTGCAGGGGTGTGAATCTCATTAGAATTTGAAAATGAGTGAACATTTAATTGAATTAATAGGAGTCAAATGTATAGACAGAGAAATGGAAACCGGAGAATAATTGCAGAGCTTATTTCCATGAGGATGAAATTAACTGGAATACATTAAACTATAAATGATTTGTCCATGCCTGAAAAGGAAAACAGCAAATCTTCACACACACACACACACATACACACACACACACACAGAGTTACCTGTGGCACTAGATTTGAAAACTGACTTATTTTGACTTCCAAATGTCAGAGAATGTTCATGGGCTTATTTTACTTTTGCTTGCTATCTTTTCCAGTTTGACACTGCTCTTGAAACACATCACCAAGCTTTGTTAGAAAAAAACTACATCAAATCAGCTACTCATCTCAATAAAGTAAGTCTGACCATCTACACAACTGCTTTTGGAACCTAACACTGCAAACTTTGGCATTTTGCAGGATTATATATACTGTTCTGAGTCAAATGATCATTGAAATTGAGTATAAGAGTAAGTTGCTGCAACTGCAGCACAGCCATGGTCTGGTGGAGTTGATTCTAATTTAGATTCTTTGAATCTAAGCCTGAAATTATGTCGTACTTGCTCCAGGAAAGTTGATTTTTCATTATTTCTCACTGTCTCTAACGTTTAATTGTAAGCTCTGGTTTTCATAGTATTTACACGTATGTCATTATTTTTGTATAGTTTTAAACTTCTTAATGAAACTGGACAAATCTGATTTACCAACTGCAATCAACAGAAACACGGCATTTATATTTATATAGTGCTATCAAGTTTCTCAAACACAATAAGATGCATGGTGAATTAGTTTGTGCCAGTAAATTATGTGTAGGCAAATACAGGAAAGTTTGTAAACAGGCAAAATTCCACAAATCACGATTGGATTAAATTAATGGTTTCTTGGGGAAGGGTGTGTTGATTGAAGGGCAGGATACCAGGAAATTTTTTTTTGCTCTCAATAGAGTTGTATGAATTTTAAGATCTCTCTGATCCATCAAAGAGCCAAGCATGCCATAAGTTAACATTCTTGTTTGTCTCGAGAAGAGATGTTTTAGCTTATTTCCAAAAGTACAGTTTATTTTTCCGGCCAGGCTAAAACATATTCTTGGTTTTGATTTTTTTCGCTGAAGTGACTGACCTAAGTTATAGCTACAAATAAGTCTAGCATTCCCTTGTTTCTGTTTGTGATTGTAAGGCACAGTCCAACCTGTCCCTACTAAAGTCGAAGAAAGGCATTGAGTTGAAAATGTTGCAAGTGCTTAGTACGGAATTCATTGTACAGAAGGAGAAACTGCTGTACCATCTTGGAGAGGAGTGGAAGCAACTGGCTGTTTGGAACCTTCCCCCTTCACCAGCTCCTTCAAAAGGTGAATCAACTAATTATTTTATTTTGGAAAACTAAATATTAACTCCAAGATGTGAGCTGTGAATACCAAGATATGTTAGGAAAAATCTGGTTGCAAGAATCCTTTTAAAAAAAATTCTTATGGGGCAAATTGTACATGAATTTCCTGTTGATGTGTTCCATTGATAATTCCTTATTTACAATGAAAACAGCCTGTGGAATTACAGTCTCTCACCAGTGAAATTGCTGCAATACCATCAATTGTGATAAGGTCTAATTATAGGCAATCCTCAATTTACGAATGCCTGACTTGCGATTCAGAGCCCACATAAGTGTGTTAATATTAATGTAAAAATCCAACACATGAACTCATACTTATTGTTATTTTATATTGTGTTCTAACTTGTGTACAAATCGATATATGAACATACTCAAGAACGGAACCCATTCATAACCCAGGGACTGCCCATCGTATGATTCTGTGCTGGGTTCCTGGATAGGTTCATAACAGAAGGCTCCTGTTCAGGAATTTCCAGTGCAGGCATCATTTAAATGTAAGTTGATAGTTTTTAATCTGATCAAAGTCGGAAGTAGGATTTCCGTCTGATTAGAACATCTAGGCCATTCTGTTTTTGTTAGAGATGTATCAGAAATTTTAATTTTAATTTTAATCTAACACTCCCAAAAAAATCCTGTCTTTGTGTGGCTATGTGTTGTGATTTTACAGAGCTTGAGTAACTTTATTTTTAAAGTATCCCTTTATTTTTTTTCCTTGACTATAAGTGTTCATTGATTAGAGTCCAGCACCACTCTAATCTTGACTCTGATCTGCAGCATCTGCAGTCCTCGCTTTCGCCTATAAGTGTTCATTGGCCAGGGCAAGTTCAACTTCTACATCATGGTAGTTAGAACTTCTAAGTTCTAACTAATTTTCCACCTGCATTTCAGAGAGAACTTGTGTACCATTGCTTAGGAACTTTCTACTTCACTCCACAGAAGAATACATTTTTGCCGTGAAGTGATAGTGGAGCAGTTGACATATGATGTGAACTGATCGCTTATTGCTGTTTCTTTTCCAGCTGAGGATTTATTTGGATGGACTTTGAAGACTGAGCTGCGCTTGTGCAACATGACATCAAAGAAAAAAAGTGATCTTGAGCCGCTGCTTGTGTCAGTACTTCAAGGCTTTGCTATCCTTGGTGAATTGACCAGGAAACTGAAATTCTTCAGTAAGCAATTTAACCAAGAAAATAGTTAATTTTCAGTTTTACCTCTTAGCAGTATATGATGAATATTGTGAACTCCAAATATGGTTGAGCAATCATTACTTTACGAGTTTGGTGTAGTTCTTGGAGGGAGAAAACAGGACTGATATATTGACAAAATGGCACGGATTGGTAAGAGACAGGTTTTGCACTCTGTTGGGGAGAAAAAAAATTATAATCAGATTCACTTAATTTTTAAAATGCAAAAAGTAAAACTCATCCTGTCACATATCAGTCAAACTCCTCTTTTTCATTGCATTTCCCCTTGTGCAGAATGAAAGTCTGGGAACTAGACTTCCAACACTGTTGAAGAGAACAATGAAATGTGTGTCAAAAAGTAGCTAGTGCAATCATAATATTTCTCAGACGTAAAGGTCTGAGCTGACCATTACAGAAATAATGGGCGGCACGGTGGCACAGTGGTTAGCACTGCTGCCTCACAGCGCCGGAGACCCGGGTTCAATTCCCGCCTCAGGCGACTGACTGTGTGGAGTTTGCACGTTCTCCCCGTGTCTGCGTGGGTTTCCTCCGGGTGCTCCGGTTTCCTCCCACAGTCCAAAGATGTGCAGGTCAGGTGAATTGGCCATGCTAAATTGCCCGTAGTGTTAGGTAAGGGGTAGATGTAGATCTCGATGTAGATGTAGGGGTATGGGTGGGTTACGCTTCGGCGGGGCGGTGTGGACTTGTTGGGCCGAAGGGCCTGTTTCCACACTGTAGGTAATCTAATCTAATAAAAAATAATGAGGTAACACACAAAAGCTTCAGTCAACAGTAAAAAGCTTACCTCTTCTGCAATGCAGTACATTCCAAATACTGTTAGTCAAACACTGAAACCCAAATATAGAGTTGTAAGTAGCTTGTATTCATCCATAAACCCCATCCTCCCTCTCTATTGAAATTCAAAAGTTACTGCCTTTTGTTCATTCAAGTTTCATCAGTAGTTGGGAGCAGATAAGGTTTTTTTTAGCTGAGCTCAGTTTGGGTCAACTAAGTGAGCAGTTTTGTAGATATGAGGCCTGAATGCTTTGTCCTCACCTGAGAAGTGTGGTTCCCATGTAAGAAAAGGACTTTGGAAGACATCCCATGGTCCAACAAGCCTGAGGAAAAAGAGCTATTTGCAACTATTTTTATGTTATACACAGTTACATGTCCATCATGTACAGGGAACTGATGGCCTCTAGACTATCGCTAGACTATTAATCCAGAAACCCTGGTAATATTTTAGGAACCTGTGTTTGAATCTTGTCATGCCGGACGGTAGAATTTGAATTCAATAAATAGTTGAAATTAAAAGTCTAATGATGACCATGGAATCTTATGATTCCCTTTTAAGTTCCCTGGATCTCACCCTTTGTCTACTTTAAAGGTAAAGATTGCAAGTCCCTTACTAGATTGTAGCATAATTGAGTGACTTCATCCACAATTGGTGCTCTGCATCTGGAGTAATAACATCTCATAATTGTAGAATGTCATTAATGTTTTTGCTGTAGACATCTTTCATGGCTTAATGTGAACGCATGTCTTTGAATTGCACAGGTCAGATCTTGATGAAATATGTGTTGAAGCCGTTGGTTCTTGATCCTTCCTTTGATGTTGAGATTGAACTTCAGACACAGGATGCAGTATTACGGTTGATTGCAGTTGAAAAGAAATCTGATCATGCCTCACCAACAGAAGTTTACCGGAAGGTGATCGCTGTTTTGGAGTTCCTGCACCAACATCTTCTTTGTACGTGCACTTTCTTTCCTTTGCTTCATCTACTTCATAAATATCCAATATCAATTTTATTTGTTGCTTTATTAAGGAAGTATGTTTCTGTGAAATTAGTCCACCAGCATAATTCAGATATAACATTTAGAATTGGTTGTGTCGAGTATTGACTCTGTCTTTTCTTTGATGTTTTTCTTAGATGTGTCTCACTGGGATTCTGTGGTATGTGATGTGAAGCAGGATGCAGTCCTGACAGAGTTGCTGGGCGATATGATATGGGAGGATTTATCAGAAATTATCATCAAGAACTGTTTAGTATATTCCATACCAGCAAACAGCAGCCAATTGGATCAGTATGAAGAGGTAAAGAGACATGTAATACAAGGCTGGGACAAAATTGATCAATGACCATTCTTGGGACTGCTTTGTGAAATTCTTTGCACAGTGGTTCTGAAATCTCTGACATTATAAGAATTACTTTTCTATAATTTAATAGATTTTGGCAAAGCTAATGTATTCTGTGTGCAATTATTTTATGTGCATATATACTTGTTTCTGGAATGCCCACTTCCTAGCCATACATCTTGTTTCCAGATTTCTCAAGGTTTGGCCACCATTGAAATTCTTGTTTTGACATCTCCCAGATGCCACTCTGACATCATAGTTGGAGACTTTGGCCTCTAAGTGGATTACAGAGCAGATTCCTGTAACTTCTTTGCCACCATATTGTATATTTGCAAGAAGTTTATTTATGAACTGACAGAAATTTACTAAAAGTTATAATAAAGTATATCTGCATGGATTGAATTGTTAACGATAAAAATCATTAATGGTGGAAATGATCATCCAGCATGTAGACAACTGTTATAAACAAGTGCGAACCACATAAATAATTTTTACAATTCTTGCCATATTCTACATCAGTGTCTTCCCACTGAAGTCAGTGATTGATAAGGTGCTTTCCTGTCCCAAGATGGAATCAGTATCCCTGTGAGACAAAGATGCAAAGTTGAATTTAGTTTGAATGTGGGCAGTGATGTGAAGGGTGCTTTTTCACATTTCCTATATCCTTTAAAAGAAGGACTTCCATCTTTGACCTGGACTGTCCAGCGTTTGTTGATTTTTTTTTTCTCTCTCTCTACACACACACATACATCAGGTAACTTTGTTTTCCTAATGATTAGGAGCTCCAGTTGCCATGACTACACAATGCTACTGAAGCAAGCTCAGACTGGTTTTGGGGAGAAGCAGAATCTGGTTGATCAACATTGAGTTGGAATTTTGAGGTTTCAAGACAGCAATGGCCATTGTAATGCTCTGACTGAGCTGTAACAATTGCACCCTACATTCTCAGGCCACCAGTTAGATAGAGCCCCTTTGATCCAGCAAGTCTCCTTCCACCAACAACACAGACACTCACTCACACACTCTCTTTGCCCCTCCTCACTCTCTTCAGGACCACAACCATTTTCAAGCCACAAACTGGGTCACCATGAGAAAGTTTAGGAAGCACTAATCTAGTTCAGTTTAACTGGAACCAACCAGGCTGATACAAGGAGAAAGAAACAAAAAACTCAAAGAACTGTGGAAGCTGAAAATCTAAATCAAAACGGAAATTGCTGGAGAATCTCAACAGGTCTGGTAGCATCTGTGTAGAAAAAGTAGAGTCACCGTTTCAGGTCCAGTGACCCTTCATCACAGCCTATTCTTCAGTTCTGAAGAAGGGCAGTGGACCCAAAACATTGACTGCTTTCCACAGGTGTTTGCAGAACTGCTGAGGTTGTCGAGCACTTTCTGTTTCTGATACATGGAGAATTCGTTCAGCAAATATCCAACCTTGAGATTTGCTGTATATTGACATTACTATCTTTTCGTGCGAACGTATTGAGCTTCAGTGGTTAAAAGTTCCTGAGACACCACTAATGGAGAATTGCAGAATATAAATGAGAGCAGAATATCCGACATAATGGTGAATTACTTCTTCTGCAATTGATTTGTATATACGGTTTCTGTCTTCTCTGCCATTCCCCCCCCCCCCCCCCCCCCCTTTAACCTCTAGGTGATAAATGAAACAGATAAGTTTGAGAAGAAACTGAAAGACATGCAGTTTTTGCGGGAGCATTCCACAGACCTGTTAAAATATGCAAGGAACGTGAATGTTCACTTTGCCAGTAAGAAGTGCCAAGATGTGATAGTCACTGCCAGAAACCTGATGACATCAGAAATTCACAACACCGTGAAGGTGAATTAGTTAATATGTATAGCCCTAAGCTGTCACATTATACTGACCTCGAGGGTAGCTGAATTGGGAAAGAATTGTCTGTACTTTGGTTCCTCAGCAGTTTTGTTTTCAACATAACTTTGAACATTCTTACGGTGCTGGACAATGCTCTATGGAATGTAGCTTATGACATTGTTTGAATCTCTTCAGTGAGTACACTTTCATCTGTGTTGTTACTAAATTTGTATTGCCAATATATGGCACAAGGAGGAAAAAGCGTAGTAATCGTTATGTCATTCTTCCTATGCGTGTACTTTGCCTAATTTCCCATACTTATACTCTAGGGGGTGCTCTAATTCCAGTTTTATAAAAGACAATCTAACAACCTGAAGCAAGTAACAGGGAGGCTGAAGAAGGGCTGAAAATGTGTTGCTGGTAAAACGCAGCAGGTCAGGCAGCATCCAAGGATCAGGAGAATCGACGTTTCAGGAATTCCTGAAGAAGGGCTCATGCCGAAACGTCGATTCTCCTGCTCCTTGGATGCTGCCTGACCTGCTGCGCTTTTCCAGCCATACATTTTCAGCTCTGATCTCCAGCATCTGCAGTCCTCACTTTCCAGCAGAAGTCCTCACTTTCTCCTAGAGGCTGAAGAAGGGACATGCTTTTAGGAATTCTCACGTGTGTCTATGTTTGGCTTGTCCCAGGATGAACGTGTTGTCCCAGTTGAAGTAGTGTTCTTCCTCAACTGTATGTAAAGATAGTAGTGAGAGTGGGGCATGTCTTTTTCTGGCTAGTTGATGTTCGTGTATCCTGGTGGCTAGTTTTCTGCCTGTTTGTCCAATGTAGTGTTTGATACAGTTCTTGCAAGGTATTTTGTAAATGACATTAGTTTTGCTTGTTGCCTCTATAGGGTCTTTCAAGTTCATTAGCTGCTGTTTTAATGTGTTGATGGGTTTGTGGACTACCATAAAACAGCAGCTAATGAACTTGAAAGACCCTATACAGACAACATGCAAAACTAATGTCATTTACAGAATACCTTGCAAGAACTGTAACAAACACTACGTTGGACAAACAGGCAGAAAACTAGCCACCAGGATACACGAACATCAACTAGCCAGAAAAAGACATGCCCCACTCTCACTACTATCTTTACATACAGTTGAGGAAGAACACTACTTCAACTGGGACAACACGTTCATCCTGGGACAAGCCAAACATAGACACACGTGAGAATTCCTAAAAGCATGTCCCTTCTTCAGCCTCTAGGAGAAAGTGAGGACTTCTGCTGGAAAGTGAGGACTGCAGATGCTGGAGATCAGAGCTGAAAATGTATGGCTGGAAAAGCGCAGCAGGTCAGGCAGCATCCAAGGAGCAGGAGAATCGACGTTTCGGCATGAGCCCTTCTTCAGGAATTCCTGAAACGTCGATTCTCCTGATCCTTGGATGCTGCCTGACCTGCTGCGTTTTACCAGCAACACATTTTCAGCCCTTCTTCAGCCTCCCTGTTACTTGCTTCAGGTTGTTAGATTGTCTTTTATAAAACTGGAATTAGAGCACCCCCTAGAGTATAAGCAGCTAATGAACTTGAAAGACCCTATACAGACAACATGCAAAACTAATGTCATTTACAGAATACCTTGCAAGAACTGTAACAAACACTACGTTGGACAAACAGGCAGAAAACTAGCCACCAGGATACAGGAACATCAACTAGCCACAAGAAGACATGGCCCACTCTCACTACTATCTTTAATATCAGATTTTTGTTTGGTAGTCTTTTATTTTTATGTTTAAGTGTAGGTGTTAATTTGGTGCAAAACCTTGAACATGAAATGTAAAAGCCTACTTACTATTTTATCTTGAGGTAACACCTGACTCTAAGATCTCCATACCAAAGCTGCCCAGCGTGGGGTTGGTCAGCAAAGCAAAAATGCCAGAGACGTCTACTGTTGCTCCGAGTGACATGGTGAACTTGGGATATGGAAAACAGCTCAGCCATCGGACACTCTGCATTCCGACCTGCCGTATCAGTGAATCTGTCCAGAAACTGATCGAACTGGCCTACCAGACACTCTCGGAGGCCACGAGTGCCACACCTGAATGGCAAGTAATTCTGTGCATTTACTTAGTAAGTGATACATGTTCTTTAGAATAAAAATAATTCTCCACTTTCAATGTCCCTCCCAGGCGGTTATGGATAAAAATATATGCTTAGGGCAAAATAAAACAAAACTTTCTGCAAAAGTACAATTGGCCTATGTTAGTATCTGGCAAAATTGGCTAAAATGTAGTTGACACATCCTCAGATCTTTTTCTTGGGCTGTATTGGATGTAGATTAGAATTGTTTCTTTCGTTATCCAAGCATTGAGCTTTAGCCACATTCTTAAAGCTGTTTTACAGATGCTTGCTCATGTTTAATATTCAGTGTGGCACAATCTGAAAAGCTGTATTTATTGTGGGGAAACTGGGAGAGAAGAAATTTCAAGGAACTCTTTGCATCACATTAGGATTTTAAAAAAGAAGTCATAGACTTGTACCACTGAGAAGGCCGTTGGCCCATTGTGTCTGTGTATCGTTGTATCTATTTCATAGAGTTGTTTGTTTAGACCTTTCCTCAACTCTGTCTGTAAGGTGAAATGGTTCTGTCTCATCTATTATGTACTGTCCCTCTGAGAGTCTGCTGAATGATTGATGTGTGCCTATAAATGATGATCAAAAGTGATCTTATGCTCGGCATCTGCTTCTTTGCATATACACAACTGTTCTGTTCATGAAGAATAAAATTGAAAATAAAAATGATCAATGTCTGTCAGTTATAAATGACTAAATATTTGGAGTTGGACTATAAAATTTGATGTATATTATTTTGAATTCTGTTACCTGAAGCAAGCAGCTGTCTGCTTGGACTATTACCTTCACTGAAGTGGAACAGTGTGGGTGTTTATGACTGTTCAACATGAGTTTCCATGCACTGAAATATTACAAATTATTAATCAACTTTCATATGTCATGAGCTCATTCAGTGCATGTGACACCTTGTTTAATACGTCAGACATTGGAGATGAGACTTGTAGTGGAAAACAGATCTTACCTATCGTCATACAGGTTAATAGAAAGAAAGAACTTGTGATTATAAACCTTCTTATGTCCTCCAGATACCCTAAAGTGTACAGCAGCCAATGAAGTACCTTTGAAGTGTAATCACTGTTTTGTTGCTAGTATCCAATTTGCCTTATGAAACTCTCGATGTCTTGACTGCTCCTAGTAACATTGCAGGGGTTGGGAGGTGTGGGAGAGGTAAGTTCCAGGAATAAGTTCCAATGACATGAGAACCAATCTTACAGCACCCCACCTTCAAATCCATACGGCATTGTTGAAGTGGGAACCTGCACTCGCTGCTAATTTTACAAGTTAACACCTTAGCCTGAGGGCTTAGGAGAGCTGGTGGCAAATATTAACATGTTACTCTTGTCATTATATAGACATTTTCAAAATCTCTTGCATTGCTGCGCGTGGTGTACATTAAACTGTACTGTGTTTCACTTGATAATACCAGATGTCCCAAATAGGGCAAGTGTTACCCAAATGAATATTCTTCAGCTTAAAGCTCATAAATTTTTAAAAAACTTGTTTTTTTTTTGTAAAAGTTTCCGGGTCTGTTAGTTTATCTTTAGCCAAATTAGTTTGAGAAAGGGGAGGTTTGGAGACTGGTATCCTTGTACACCCGGTTGCTGAAAGTAAGCAGGCAGTTGCAGCAGGTGTTGAAGAAGACAAATAATATTGAGAGGTCTGAGAAATACTATTATAATATTTCAATACTTGGAGTCCAGTTGCAATAGTCAAGTGGTGTCTTTATTAGCGTGTGACAATCAATACTGAACAGTCTAGGCCCCCCTCCACCAAGGTTCAAATGAGCACAATTTATATGGAGTTTCATTAAAAATGATATTCAGTAGGCAAAGGCCACAGCACAGTGGCCTTTTGTGGGCTGATAATTGTATTTCTGTGCACTAATTGCACTGCAAACACTTGGTATTGTCCCTCTAGAGACAAGAAGGAATGTGCTTGTATTCTGCATAAGAAGTTCACAGGGGTGAATAGATGAGGTTTGGGACCATCCGACAATGTGGTAAAGATCTTCCTATTTCTTAAGTTCGAGACCTTGTGCAATGTTGTGAGTCTCCTATTTCTTGCTCTCTTATCCTGCTGATGTTTGTGTATACTTCAGCACCCAGCTGCTGGTCCTGGCTGGCACTCTAAAATTTTGCACCTTTAGTATGTTGGCCTTCATCGCAAGGCGATTTGAATGCTGGAGCATGGGTGTCTTGTTGATCTTGAAGGAGTGCAAGAAAGGTTTACTTGCTGGCAGGATTGATGTATGAAGGAAGACTGGATCAGTCAGGATTATATTCACTCAAGTTTAGAAGAATGAGGGTGATATTATAGAAATATATAAAATTCTACCGGAAGGATGTTTCCGATGTCTGGGTAGACCAGAACCAGGTTGTGGTCTAAGGCTATGGGAAAGGCCATTTAGGATAGAGTTGAGGAGAAATTGTTCAGCCAGAGAATAATGAGCCTGTTGATTTCTCTGCCACAAAAAGTGGTTGAGGCCACAACACTGAAATATTTTCAAGGAACAGTTGAATACGATTCTTGGGGCTAAAGGGATCAGGGTAGGGAAGAAAGCAGGAGCAGAATATTGAGGAAGGGACACTGGACCAAAATGTTAACTCTGATTTCTTTTCACATGCTGCCAAACTTGCTGACCGTTTTGCAGTCATTTCCGTTTGGTTTCTGCTTTTGAGCATCTGCAGTTCTTTCAGCTTTTTAACAGGATATTGAGTTGGATGATTAGCCATGATCATGTTGAATGGCAGAACAGTTTCTAAGTTCTATAGCTGCTCCTTTTTTTATGTTTTTAAATGTAGATTCCCCCCCATGTCTATTGAGGGTCTCTCAGTTTGACTTAAATGCTTGTACTTAGAAACACAATTCTAGATTGCAATTTTAAAGATCTGATGCACAAATGTTTCCTGTACTGACAGGCTGTTTTATACTGTTCTGCACTGTGTTCTGACTTACCTTTGAATCGATTCACAAATAGACTTAGGGACAGAGGCCAGGGGCAGCCTGTATAAGAGGAAGTTATTAAAATCATACTTGTGTTATTAATTAGTAAGTTTATTACAGATTTCTATGCTTGGGTTGCATGTGAGAAGAATTTTAGAATGATTGTCAGAAAATGTGCAAAAGAAGCCTACATAACTTATGCATTATAAATGTACTTAGGTCTCTAAATTGAGGTTTTTTTTTACAATAAATTTCTGTTGCTGATAGTTTGGTGATGTGTTTGAATCTCTGCTAGCCTGGTGATGACATTCACACACTTCAACTGTACAAAGTCTTAAAATCTGAGAAGCATGTTATATGGGATACAATGTGGTTGTACACTAATACTGTTGACACTAATTTTTTTTCTTAGTGGGAAAGTGCAGCAGGACGTTGAATCATGAATCCAGAAAATTGGAGTGATAGGTCATAGAGTCAAATTGATGTACAGCATGGAAATAGACCCTTTGGTCCAACTCGTCCATGTTAGCCAGATATCCTAAATTAATCGAGTCCCATTTACGAGCACTTGGCCCACATCCCTCTAAGAGTCTAGATTAGAGTGGTGTTGGAAAAGCACAGCAGGCCAGGCATCATACGAGGAGCAGGAATCTTTCTGATGAAGGGCTTTTGCCCGAAACGTCGATTATCCAGCTCCTCGGATGCTGCCCGATCTGCTGAGCTTTTCTAGCACCACTCTAATCTAGACTCTGGTTTCCAGCCTTTGCAGTCCTTGTTTTTACCATATCCCCCTCAACCTTTCCTATTCATGTACCCATCCAGATGCCTTTTGAATGTTGTAATTGTATCAACCTCCAATACTTCCTCTGGCAGCTCATTCCATACATGCACCACCCTTTTCGTGAAAAAGTTGTCCCTCTTTTAAATCTTGCCACTCTCGCCCTAAACCTATGCCTTCTAGGTCTGGGCTACCCCCAACCCAGGGAAAAGATCCTGTCTATTCACCCTATCCATGCCCCTCATGATCTTAGAAACCTCTATAAGATCACCCCTCAGCTTTGGACGCTGTAGGGAAAACAGTCTGAGCCTCTTCCTGTAGTTCAAACCCTCCAAACCTGGCAACCTCTTTAAGGATGTTTGAAGTGATGCCTTTAGTGCTGTGTTTTTAGGCCAAGGGGTGGTGCTAAGATTTAATGATTTACAGTGAAAAATCAAATCCAAAAGTTGTCAATTTCTGAAAGTCTGGTTATTCCTTTTGTTTGTTTCTTGTCCAACTTGCAACTCCCTTTGGCTGTGAAACATAGACCCTTTTCTCACTTAATCTTTTCTGTCTTCCTTATGTTCTTTTCCTCCCCTTCTCCACATCCCTAAAATCAGTCACTGAAACTTTATTACATCTCTAACTTTTCCAGGTTCTGATAGAAGAGCAGTAACCTGAAAATTAAATATTTTTCTTCCAGTGTTCTGTATATTGAGTATTTCCAATATTTTCTGCTTATATATTTGTTTACTAACAGTTACTTTTGGTGTTTGTTTTGTATTTCAGTGCCATGCAGCTTTTCTACACTGTGAGAAACATGTTCCACTTGTTCTACGATGTGGTACCAACCTATCATAAGTAAGTATTTTCTAATAGTTTTTAAAAGTGATTTTTAAATTCTTTACACCATTAAATTTGCAGAGTCATTATTAAATTTGGTGCAGTAGCTTGGCCACATTGCTGATTAATAGAATGGTGTTTTTAGCCTATTTAGGGAAGTCAACTGCATAGTCCCTAATACAGGCAGAAATTGACTTGCACGTAGCTGAGAATCATCTGATCTATCTTGGTGTGTTTAAACAGCATAAGTATGCGTTTGAATTTTCATTTCCTCTCACCCCCACACGACTTACATAATTATAGGTTTACAGGGAAACAGTGAAGGCATTCATTTGTCAAGTTTACAGAAAAATATGGTTGAATGGATTTTTGATATAACTCTAACCTGCAACTTGATGAGGTAACAAGCAAGTTATAAAGGGAGAACAGAAGAAGTGATTTGTTTGGATTTCCAGAAGTCCTTTGACATAGTGCTGCACAAGAGGCTGCTAAGTAAGAGAAGAGCTCATCTTACCCATGTTTAGGTACTGGTATAAGGAATGGCTCACTGGCAGAAGGAAGTGGAGAGAAAGGAGTCTTTTTCAGGATGCCATCTGGTGAGTAATGGAGTTCCTCAGGGTGTCAGTGTTGGAACCACGACTATTCACGTTGTGCATTAATGATCTGCACATGGGAACTGAGGGCGTTGTTGTGAAGTTAGCACATGACATAATGATAGGTAGAGGAACAAGTAGTGTTGAGGAAGTAGGGAGACTGCAGAAGGGTGGGAGATGTAATACAATGTGGGAAAGTGTGGGGTTATGCATTGAGCATGGACTACTTTCAAAACAGGAAGCCTTCAGAAATTTGAAGCACAGAGGTTCATTTGACAGTTAGGCTGGCATTCATTTCAAGAGGGTTAAGTAAAAAAAAGCAGTAATGTATTGCTGAGGCTGTATAAGGCTGTACTTGGACCACATTTGGAATGGTGTGAGCAGTTTTGGGCCCCTTCTCGGAAAGCATGTGCTGGCCATGTTTGGGTCCAGAGCAGGTTTACAAGGATGATCCTAGGATGAAGGGCTTGTAATCTGGGGAGTGTTTGAGGACTTTAGATCTGTACTTGATGGAGTTTAAAAGGATGAGAGGAGATCTGTTTCAAATTTGCAGAATACTGAGAGGCCTGGATAGAATTGATGTAGAAATGATGTTTCCACGAGTGGGAGACATGAGGACCTGAGGGCACAGCCTGAGAGTGAAGGCTTTTGCACTGACCTACAATATATTTCAAAATTGCCAAATATTTTCCCAAGCCTCTTATGTTCAAGTGAACTAGCAACCTGATTTTACTGTTTAGGACTAGTTGTTTTTGCTTACAGTTCTCAGTGAAGATTGGTTTTTATATTCCTCCAGAGAGATTGCGTAAACAAAATGTTACAATCCAACTTTTGAATCTTCAATCTTTAGATACAGTGTTCAGACAAAAACATGTTTGTCCATACCCTAGGCAAGCCTCCCCAGTATGTTCTGGTTTCAGAGGGGTATCTCAAGCCAAGATGCTCCCGATTTGGAAGGCATGAGCAGGTTCCTCATACCTTGTTGCCTCGGTTGGTCACAGTAAAATTAGTTTTAAAAATGGATCTTTTCAACCAGACCAAATAAACTTGTATTTTAAAAGGATCAAATGTGACCAAGCTTTCTTGAGTTCAAAAATAGTGAGTTTATTGTGCATTCAATACCAGATGAATTATTCGTGCAATACAGATACACACAAATTATAAATAAAAGGTGTGTCCAAAAAGATAAAAGTTTTTCTAAACAAAAACACAGCTATATGGATCAGTCTCTGAATTGTTTTTCCAAGAATGGCTAGTTGAATGTTGCAGCCTTTGGTGGAGGTAACTGATAGAGTTGATATTCATAGTTGGGCAGTTGGTTTCAGGATCCTTATTTTTACCGATTGGTTGAAAGTTTGTAGTTCTGATTCATTCCAGCCATGATTTAATTCAGTCCTTTTGTTGTCAGTTTACTTTTTCTTTTAACTGGTTTGCCACAATCTGAGTAAGAAAACATCTTTACTCGCAAGGTGCTTAAGGGGATAGCACTTCAAGTGTGGCTTTCGTTGTGTACTTATGCTTGAACCCTGACAATGCATGTGAGAACATTAAATGTCATTAACACATTTCATTAGATTTGAAACTAAATTTTTAACCCCTGTCCTTATGCATCCTTCATAATGAAAAATACAAAGTGAGTCTGCAGTTTAAGACATAATTTGCATTGGAATGGCTGGCTGTTGAGCAGGGCATGCCAGACCTTGTTATCTTTGTAATTGCTAGAGATCACAGTCCAGTCTGTTTGAAGTTTGTTAGAGGTTATATTCCATCACTTGGTCTCCCCAGATAATCATTGAAGTTATATCCACAGCCATTTGTTGATTTATCAACAGTCTTTTAAAAAACACACTGTCATCATTGGAATAGTTAAATAGAGGGATGATAGATCTATTATATAATGCTAAACATTGATCTATGCTGTTTCCAATCATTTCGATTTTAAAATGTCTGTGCTCTTCAATTCTATTGTGCATTTCCAATTAAAGTTACTCAATCATTGGTGGCCATGCCTTCAGTTGCTAGACTGTAAGATCTGTCATCCAGTCCTGACGCCTTTTCATCTCAATGCCTCGTTTCCTCCTTCAAGACACTCTAAAACCTAACTCTTTTTTTCTTTGACCAAACTTTTGGTCATCTGAATTTAATATCTGTTATGTGACTCCCTTTCATTCTGTATTTTATAATATTGCCTGTTACGTTAATCTGTATGAATTATTATTGGGTATTGTGAAGAACTTTCAGCATAGAAGCAAGGTATTTAGTTGAAGAGAACCATGTTAGTATTTATGCTTTCCACATGAATTCTCATCATCTATTTAAACTGACTGATCCATCTGTTACTTTATCCCTTGCTTTTAATCTATCATTTGTATATGTGAATCTATATTCTCATGTGTTATAGTAATAGTGTCACTGATCTGGTAATCCAGAAACTGAGGCTAGTGCACTTGGAAATATACGTTCAAATTCAACCACAATAACTGATTCATTAATTCCATTAGGGAAGGAAATCTGCTGTCCTTACTGAGTCTAGCCTGTATCAAACTCTAAACCCACAGCAACTAGTTCAAAATAGCTTAGTTGGAGTGAAATGAAAGATGGATAACAGATGCTGCCTTTCTGTATTTATGCTCATACCCCTTAAAGATATAAAGATAAACAAAATTAACTGGCCTTTTTCTGAGTCATTGCATTAGAAATTCTGATTAAACTTAAGATTTCTTAATGTTGTGGAAATAATGTTGTACTGTGATTTTGCTTTTGGAAGTGTCATTGCAAACATTAACAAAAACTTGAGTTGCATTTGTTTTTTTTTATCCATCAAATTGATTCTTCATCAAGGTTAAAATAGTTTTATCTTTAATGGTTATTGAATATCAAATTCTTTCCAGTTGCTATTTAGTTATTTGTAGAAGTTGCAATATTATGGTAATTCTAAATTGGTTTCCTTTTCTCATTTAGGGATACATTACAGAAGTTGCCGCAGCTGGCTGCTATTCACCACAACAACTGTATGTACATTGCCCACCACCTGATCACCTTGGGACACCAGTTCCAGTGCACCCTGCCAAGTCCTTTGTGCAATGGAGCAGCCACCTTTGTAGATTTTGTGCCAAGCTTTAGGCGGTTAGGTGCGTGACTTGATTTTCTTTCACTAATTGTTGAGCCCCGTAATGATCTTTGATTTTTAAAAGTATTTCCTAATGTAGCATAACAGCAGTGATGTTCCGTAATTTATTGTGTTCGGAGAAGAATTGAAAATGATTGCGGATGTCGAGGCTTCACTTACAAGACTGGTGAATCAGATTTGTTGCTGTGACATTTTAAGATTGCATTTAAAAATCTGCCTTACTTCTCTAAAGAATAAGAACTTTACTAAGCATTAATATTGTGGATTGTTTTTGTGATAATGTTGACAGTGAATTTTCTTGTTCTGCTTCTGGGAATACTCTGAAGTGAAAATTTTAAATTAATTTTGAGGGAATTCCTTTGTGGTGTATTCCACCATCCTGTCACCATAGTTATGGAGCTATAAGCTGGCTGAAAGATTGTCAAGAATTTCAAACCTGTGAGAACTGACAGCAGTTTAACAATGAGGACCTCCCTGATACCAGTTTAATCTTCAGTAGTGTTCAGAACATAAGAACTAGGTTCAGGAGTGGGCAATTCATTTCCTTGATCCTGCTTTGCCATTTAATATGTATCCCATTAATTGGTTACTAATTAAAAATTTGTCCATCTCCTTCGTAAATTTATTCAGTGCCCTGGTGTCCATTGCACTCTGAAAAGTAAATTCCACAAATTCACGATCCTTTCAGAGAAGTAATTCCTCCTCATCTCTGTTTTAAGTCTGCCACCCCCAGCCTAAAACCATGACCTTTTGTTTTAGATTGTGCGGCAAGGGAAACATCCGTTCTATGTATGCTTTGTCTGTCCCTTTTGAGTATCTTATACACCTCATTTAGCTCTCCCGTTATTCCTCAAAACTGTGTAAGAGTATAGGCCTAAATTGCTCAGTTTCTACTGAGAAGTCAAGTCTTGCTTCTCTGGAATTAATCTAGTTAGCCTTCTCTGAACTGCCTCCAATGCCATTACATCTTGCAATTACGTCAATACAATTATTTCAACTCAATTAATGTGATCCTTGGGTTCCACTAATTTCAACCAAGCTGTGAATGCAATTGCTGGCAGTCCTGTAGATATCTTAGTGAGCAAAGCAATTTTTTTTAACAGATGCCTGTTCTTACTTTTCAAGCTCAAGGAAACACATGATTGAACTGTCAACATCACAGTCTGTTGAAGCTCAAAACCTTTCTGATTTAAGCTCTTGTTTTTTCAATCGCCCCTTCCACTGTTGTGACTTACAAAAGAATCCTGGCATTGATTGTTACAGGGAGTTTAGAGGAAGAAGGGGGAGCAATGTTTGGTTGTTTTTGTCTAAACATTGTCAGCTTCCAGGAATTGTCTCCTACTCTGCTATAGTGAGGCAGCTGATTAATTGGTGAGTGTCTGATGCGTGGTTAAGGTTTATTCTATTTCTGGGTTGAGGTTAGCGGGAAAGCAATGGAAAATATGTGGCAGCAATCTGGAGCACATACTTAGATAATATGCAGAGGGTGACAGAAAGGGGCATTGTGCACGTTTTATTATAGGCAGCAATTGGGGTAAATGGAGAAAAGGGTGGGTAAAAGTTAAAAATTAATGCCTTTCACTTAAAGGCGAGTAAATTTCCAAACAAAATGAATGAATTGGCAGCACAAATAGAGTTTGATTATCATGACACATTTACAAAGAGATCATGATCTTGGATCCAAAGATGTAGAATCCGAATGGTTGGCGATGAGAGAGAACAAGGGAAAGGAGACATTAATGGGAGTAGTCTAATGATCCCCTAGCAGTAGCTATGGATAGGACAGCGGGTAATTAAACAGACATATTCTCTCCATGTTTGCGTGTGTTTCCTCGGGGTGCTCTGGTTTCCTTCCACAGGCCAAAAACAGGCAGGTTAGATGGATGGGTCATGCTAAATTGACTAGTGTCTGGGGATATGCAGGCTAGGTAGGTTAGCCAATGGGAAATACAAGACACAGTATCGGGATGGGCCGTGGGTCAGAGTGGAATGCTCTTCAGATGATTGGTGTGGACTCAATGGGCTGAGTGACCTGCTTCCACTCTGTAGGAGCTCTATGATTCTAAACTTAAATAAGGGTAATTATAAAGGAATGAGGACAGGGTTGGGTGGAGTGTAAAAGAATTCAGCAGAAAAGATGGTTGGTAAACAACGACAAATACTTAAAATAAAGTTCATGACATGCAACAAAGTTATATCACAGTGAGGAAAAAGGATTCGGAGAAGGAGATAGATTAACCATAATTAACCAAAGACATTAAAGATTGCATCAAATTGTTTCACTTTATTAGATTAGATTAGATTACTTACAGCGTGGAAACAGGCCCTTTGGCCCAACAAGTCCACACCGCCCCGCCGAAGCGCAACCCACCCATACCCCTACATCTACCCCTTACCTAACTACAGGCAATTTAGCATGGCCAATTCACCTGACCTTTATTTTACAATGTCGCAAAGATTAGTGGGAATATAGAAGGTTAAGTAGAGTTTTAAAAACCAGCAGAAGATGACCCGAAAAGAAGAGGGAGAAAATAAACTTTAAGGGTGAAATGGATAGTAAAATATAGAGTCATAGAGATGTACAGCATGGAGACAGACCCTTCAGTTCTACTCGTCCATGCCCACCAGATCTCCTAATCCAATCTAGTGCCACCTTCCAGCACCCGGCCCATATCCCTCCAAACCCTTCCTATTCATATACCCATCCAAATGCCTTTTAAATGTTGTAATTGTATCAGCCTCCACCACTTCCTCTGGCAGCTCATTCCATACACATACCACCCTCTGTGTGAAAAAGTTGCCCCTTAGGTCTCTTTTATACCTTTCCACTTTCACCTTAAACCTATATATCGACATTTATATGTTATTACATTATGTATGTATATTCAGATGCCTAAAAAGGGAGAGACAGGCCTGAGTGAGTATAGGCTGTTTAGGGAATGAGGCTAGGGAAATAGGAAATGGCAGAGGAGTTGGATATATATTTTGTATCAGTCTTTGTGGTAAAAGACATTAGCATTCCAAAGATACTAAAAAACCAAGGGTCAAAAGAGAGGGAGGAAATCAATTCAATAACTGTCATCAGAGGAAATATTGAGGGAAACTAATGGGCAAAAAGCTGATATGACCCTGATTCTAATGGCCTGCATCCTAGGATATAAAGGAATTAAGTCCAGAGATAGTGGATGCACTAGTGGTAATTTAACAATCATCATTAGATTCTGGGAAGGTCTCAGATGACTGGAAACACTGGCTGCCATTGTAACACCCTTCCTCAAAAAGGGAAAGAAGCACAGAACTATCGAGCAACAACAGGAACAGAAATTGCTGGAGATACTCTGGTCTGGCAGCATTTATGGAGACAAAGCAGAGTTCACTCTTGCCACACATGCTGCCAGACCTCCAGCATCTGCAGCTGTTTTGATTTTGTTTTTAAAAGTTATAGGCCAATTAGCTTAACATCTGTCATTGGGAAAATATTGGAATCTAATACGAATAATGTAATAACGAAGCATTTCAAAAGTGTATAACATAATCCAGCAGAGCCAGCATACCTTTGAGAAGGGGAAATCATGTGCGACAAATTTGTTAGTTTATTTGAGAAGGTAAAATGTAGAATAGATAAGGGGGGAGCAGTATTTGCATTTCCAAAAGACTTTCAATAAGGTACTGTATATGAGGCTGTTTTATTAGAAAAGTGGTCCTGGAGTTGGGGATAGTGGTTTAGCATTGATTGAGGATTAGCTTAGTAAGTCAACTAATGCAAAAAGAATGGACTGAGTGTATTTTTTATATGGCAGCCTATGACTAGTGATCGACCACAGGGATCAATGCTAGGGATCACAGTTATTTACAATATATACTGGTGACATGGTTGATGGATTGAATAAACTATTGCCACAAAAATAGATGATAGTCTACAGAGGAAAATAGGTTACATGAATTGGCAAAACCTCAACAGCTGGAACATTCTGTGGAAAAGAATGTGAAGTCTGCAGTTTGACAGGAATAGTAGAGAAGTTGTAGATTATTTAAATGGAGGTACACTGTCGATAGCTGCAGTACAGGGTTTTGGGGATTGTCTTCAAAACGGGAGCAAAGAAATTTAGCAGGTAATGGGGAAGCATATGAAATGTTGGCCTTTATTTTAAAAGCAATAGTGTATAAAATAGGGAACAAACCTCAGAAAATGCTGCAGAAACTGCACTGTCTGTGGTGAAAGAAATAGTTAATATCCTGTCCTGAGTCCAGAACAGTTCTGAAGAATACTCATATTGGACTGAAACCGTTAACTCTATTTCTTCCTGTAAAGGTATTGCCAAACTTGTTGAAGTTCTTCAGCATTTTCTGTTTGTTTCTAATTTCAGAATTTGCGCTATTTTAGTTTTATAAAAACAGGGAAGTCTTGCTAAAACTCATAAGGCAGTATTTAGAACACATCTAGAATACTGTGAATGGTTTTGATCACTTTATCTAAGGAAAGACAAATTGGCATTGAAAGCTGTTCAAGAGAAGGTTAATTTGTTTGATCCTAGTATGGAGGGATTTTCTTATGAGTGGACCTTAAGTAGGTTGGCTCTACACTGATTTGAGTTGAGAAAAATGAGAGGCGACTTTATTGAAACATATAAGATTCTTAGGGGGCTTGATAGGATAAATGCAGAAGGGTTGTTTCTCCCCTGGGAGATCCTAGGGTCAGACAGCATAATCTCCAAAGTAAGGGGTCGCCTTTTAAGGACAGATGAGGAATTTCTTCTCTCAGAATGGTGAACCTGTGGAATACTTTACTGTAGAGGGCTGTAGAGACTGTATTATGTATGTTCAAGACTGAGATGCAGATTTTTTAATCAATAAGGGAATCAAGTTACGGAGAATAGGCAGGAATGTGGTGTCTATTCTCATCACCACCAAGCCACATTAACTGTTCATTCTTGTTGTGTGACCTTGTTCTGCAGAATGTTTGCCCGTCTAAAAACATTGATTAAGAGTGTCATAAGTGTTTTAAATAGTATTTTTTTGTGATGACCATAAGATGTAGGAGCAGAATTAGACCATTCGGCCTATCGAATTTGTACTATAATTTGATCAGGTTTCACAATCCCGTTCACCTGCTTTCTCCCTGTAACCTTTAATTCCCTTACTAATCACTAACCTATCTATTGTCTTAAATACACTCCATCACTTAGCTTCCAGAGCCCTTTACAGCAATATGTCCGAGAGATGAACCACCATCTGACTGAGGAAGATCCTCCTCATCTCAGTTCAATGTTTGATGTTCTTTTAAGGCCTTGATGTTTTCGGTTATTATGGGATAGTATGAGTGGAACAGCACAAAGAAATAAATAGGGAGATATATTGTACCTGACAGTAAACAGTTCCATTTGGTTTGTAGTGTTCCAATATTTTTTGACTTGTAATTAGACTTCTATCTCTGTTGTTGTGGTTCTGTTCGCCGAGCTGGGAATTTGTCTTGCAAACGTTTCGTCCCCTGTCTAGGTGACATCCTCAGTGCTTGGGAGCCTCCTGTGAAGCCCTTCACAGGAGGCTCCCAAGCACTGAGGATGTCACCTAGGCAGGGGACGAAACGTTTGCAAGACAAATTCCCAGCTCAGCGAACAGAACCACAACAACGAGCACCCGAGCTACAAATCTTCTCCCAAACTTTTCTATCCCTGTTTTTGATCCAAAATGAAATTGGCTTTGAAACATTGCAAAACAATTTGTATACTAGATGAATAGACTTTAATTTATAGATTTTTAAAAGTAAATGTTATTAAAAATAGTTAATTTTGAGGCTGAAGTCAAATCAGAATCAATTTGTTGCTAGGTATGATGGATTTGGGAGTTTTATGAAAACAGTGCTGGTCGTTACAACAAATTGCCTTTCTCAAACAGAAATTGCATTTTTTCAAACCCTGTGTTTAAATGGCATCATGTCTCTCCTTGCCAGGAACGGAGTGCTTCTTGGTGCAATTGCGTGCCCAAAGAGACGAGTTACTGGAAAGGTTGTCGAATGCACGAAATCTTTCGAGCTTGGATGATGTGGATAATTACACAGCTGCAAATAAAGCAGTCCGGCAGGTTGGATGTTGTGGTGCAGTTGTATGTTCTTTCAAATTTGCAGAGTCATTGACGTGTTTGCTAAGCCAAAAGAAAATGCAATGGTGAATGCATAAAATCTGAAATAAAATTGAAACATTTTGCACAATATTGTACCGAGATTTGGTGTCCAGATTGCAGTCAGGATATCGAATCAGTAAAGGTTCAAAAGAGTTTTAAAAGAATCATACCAGAAGTGAGACACTAAAAACAATCAGGAAAGACTGGGTAGGATAGGTCTTTTCATTTCCTCTGAAAAAGCTGAAGGTTGCGGGCTGATATAATAGAGATCATTAAAATTGTGAGGTGACAAAAATAGTGTGTTGGAGAATCTCAGCAGGTCTGGCAGCATCTATAAAGAGAAAATAGTTAATATTTTGAGTCCTGTTTTGACAGGAGTCATGGATCTGCTAGACCTGCTGTGTTTCTCCAGCTCTGTATTTTTCTTCCAGATTTCCAGCATCTGGAGCTCTGTGTTTGAAATCGAGGTGGTTCGTTAACTGGACGTAGAGATGTTTTTGGTTTCTGGAACATAGAAACCATTATTTACAACAGGAGACAACAGAGAAACTTCTTAACTCTGCGTGCATAATGTGGAACAAAAATCTTTTCAGGAGAGTTAAAATAGGGGAAATGGAAGAGAAAGATATACTAGTTAGGTTATATGAAAAGGGAAGAGAGGTGGCTTATATGGAGTGTAACTCACAGCATGGAGCATTTGGATCCGATAGTCAATTTGTCTTCAAAGTAGATGCAAGTTAGCTGTTTTTCCTTGCAATTTGTGATTGGGGCTATAGACCTGCTTGTATAATAGAAGAACTAACAGTGGTCATACTTTACCGTATTCAGGACTTGACTGAACTATACAATTGGACTGGGCTGTTGGGCAATCTGAAGAGATTTGAAAAGAAAATTCTATTTCTAGAAATAACAGCGGATTCATCAGAATTTAAAAATAAATTGAAATTTGAAATGTGACCTGCCTTTTCAGTCGGAATTGTGTTGTTTCAGCTTTTCCTGTTTGTACTGTTAATTCCTTTAGTGTGTTTCCATACACACAGTTCACACCTCAGTCCTTTGTGGAGTGTTGGGCAGGAATTATTTGGATATTCAGATCATCTCTTTTAAATCATTGATTTCTACTTTAACTTTTTGATTATTTTGTGAAGGATTGGTGGGGGACCCTATCAAAGAATTGTGCAAATTGTTGTGTCTGTCAAATCTTTTGTTTAAGACTGTTGTATTCTAGCTGCCAGTAGAGTTTATTTAAAACGGTTGTTTTTTCTGCTTTTCTTTTCCAGGTGATTCATCAGTTAAAACGGTTGGGCAAAGTTTGGCAAGATGTGCTTCCAGTTCACATATATTGCAAAGCTATGGGGACTTTACTTAACACAGCAATTATAGAGATTGTGAACAAAGTCACAGTTCTAGAGGTAATTTAGAATGAAGTGGGATAAGATTTTGATCAAGGGCTTTTGTATTCTGTGGAGCAGAATTCTAATATTTTATCAGTGGGTGATGAATGGTTTTATGTGTTTGCACAGATAATAGTACCACTTCTGTTTGAAGTTCTGACCTAGACATAGATGTGTTGATGTTGGGAACCTGAAAAGAGTTTAGTTTTATTTTTGTATTGTTTGTTTTTAATGAAGTTTTATACAACAGGGCACCAAATAGATGAAGAGAATGTCTTCTCATTGGCAAGTATAATGATTGGTGCTATGAATAGGGTTAAAAAAAACTGTTTTATTGTTTCCCATTTAATCTATTATTTCAGTGTTTTTGTAGGTTTGCAAAGATATTTTAAAATGAGAATTACATGCACTGTCCTGGTGTTTATCTTAGATTGTCATCTATATTTGATTCTTTTATGAGCTGGTATCCTGTGTTCCCCTTTCTTGTCTCTTTCTATGTAAGATTCTCCCTCTTGTGCAACATGACATTTAGAATATTGTGTGCACTGTTCTGGATTTCAGATTCAGAAACACTAGAAGGTGCAAAAGTGTTTACAAGGATGATGCCAGAATCAAGAATCTGCATTGTTTAGACAGTCAAGGGGGTAAATCTTAAATATTATAAAGGGGTTTGCTAGAGATATAGCAAATATTGCAGCTTGCAGTGTGTCCAGAAGTGCATGTTCTTAATATGTCATTGCAAAATTCAAAATGGAATTTGCGAGAAACTTGTTGACTCAAAGTACCTGGAATGTGGAATGTTCACATGGATTATTAGAGACAAATTGTATAAATGCATTGAAGGAAATGCTGTATAATCATATGAAGGAGAAAGTAAAAGAAAATATACCAAAGTGGTGAGATGAAGTACAGATGGAGAAGACTCCTTTGCAATATTATTACTGACATAGAGCAATTGGCTCAAATAACCTGTTTCTCTGCTGATTCTAATTTGATATAAATTTCAGCTGTTCATCAGGACACTGAATGTTTGTTGGGGCATAACAATATTTCCCTGCTTTAGTTTTAAAAGTTGTAATGGAATTTTCAACATGTGTTACACCACCTAAGTAGGAATTTTAGTTGGGGGCCTAGTAAACTCTATTAGGTAATGTTGCTTTTTATGTCCACATGCTGGAGTGGAACCAGAACAACCTAACTGTCGAAGCAAATTACTCTGTGTGGTATTGAGAATATTAACCAACCTATATATTAGAGTGGCCTATATCATATTGTGGACTGTGGTTATAGATTCTTTACTAATCTTATTAGTTTTGAGTTGACTGTATTACAGTTTTAGGAATTGTTCAACTTTTTATGTTGCAGGATATCTCCTCGGAAAGTGCAGACTGCCTCTATTCGTTATGTAGAGCTATGCTGGAAGAAGGTCCACAGATTTTCCAGCCACTACCTGAAGAGAGTGGAAACAAAAAATATCAGGAAGAAGTTGCAGTATATGTCCCAAAATGGCTGAAATTCAAGGAACTAATGATAGTCCTTCAGGCCAGTCTGCAGGAGTTAGTGGATAGGTAAACCTTGGATTATAAATCGCTTAAATAAATAATGATTTTACTTTCTACAATGATGGGTAATATTGTTGTAAGTAGTGCTAAATGGCTGTGTAAAATTGTCCTTTTAATTAATATTCTGTTGAATTGTCCATGTTAATGGTACAGTGTGCATAGCAGCACTTTTGTGTTGCCAAGTTACATTATGCTCTTTCAAAGTCAAATTGCTTTACATTACATTGGACAAGCAAACCGATGCTAGTGTGCTGTATATCTTGCTCTCTGACTACCCTTCCTGCATCACATCTCTCTCTATCTCTCTCTCTTTTCTCTTCTTCCTCCTCTTCTCGATACCCCTGTGCAACCACCATTATTGCCATTGTTATTGGCAACTCCTTGCAGACAAAGATGACTCTTCTACTGTCAGGGTGAGTCTATAGGTAGCTGTACAGACTGCTCCACACCCAACCACAGCTAGCACCACCATTCTCTATGTTTTTAAGAATATGGCAGTCTCTACATGTCATCATCTGTGCTTGGTGTAAATCAGATTGTTCAGATAATCTAATTAATGTCTGTGATTTAAAATCAATCTTCTTTAATTGTAGCAACCCCCTCCACATTCTCACAAAGACAGACACACAGTTAAGTGATAAATCAAAGGGAAAAATAAATTAGATTTAACTGGCCAGTTTAGTTAAGCTAATTCTGTGATCGGTAACATACATGGCATACAGGACTATCTTGTGCTTGGTTGCTGATGACACCGATGTCTTCCAGTAGGCCAAAAATGTGTTGCTGGAAAAGCGCAGCAGGTCAGGCAGCATCCAAGGAGCAGGAGAATCGACGTTTCGGGCATGAGCCCTTCTTCAGGAAGGCTCTTCCAGTAGGCTCCCGGAATAGACACTTAATATTTATAACTGAGATTCTGTTCTCTGAACTTTCAGTAAGTTGATATTGCGAAGAAACAATTAAACCCCAAACCTGTAGCTTTCACAGGCACAATCCTTCTGACACAGTCCAAAACTAGTTTAAACTTTTGAACTTTCCCTGCTCGAGTTCCCACCTGCCTATGAGTTCCCAGTTAACACTCAGCATCAATTCTGTTCTGAGGAAGAGTCACAGAGATGTACAGAACAGAAACAGACCCTTCAGTCCAACTCACCCGGCCCATATTCCTCCAAATCCTTCCAATTCATATATCCATCCCGATGACTTTGAAATGCTGTAATTGTACAAGCTTCCACCGTTTCTTCTGACAGCTCATTCTATACACATACCACCCACTGTGTGGAAAAAGTTGCCCCTTAGGTTTCTTTTATATCTTTTCCCTCTCACCCTAAACGTATGCCCTCTAGTTCTGGACTCCCCCACCCCAGGGAAAGGACCTTGTCTATTTATCCTATCCATGCCCCTCATAATTTTGTAAACCTCTATAAGGTCACCTCTCAGCCTCCAATGCTCCAGGGAAAACAATCCGAGTCTATTCAGCCTCTCCCTATAGCTCAAATCCTCCAACCCTGGCAACATCCTTGTAAATCTTTTCTGAACCCTTTCAAGTTTCACAACATCTTACCGATAGGAAGGAGACCAGAATTGCGCACGATATTCCAAAAGTGGTCTAACCAATGTCTTGCACAGCCGCAACATGACCTCCCAATTCCTGTACTCAATGCTCTGACCAATAAAGGCAAGCATACCAAACACCTTCATCACTACCCTATCTACCTGCAAACCTACTTTCAAGGAAATATGAGCCTGCAGTCCAAGGTCTCTGTTCACAACACATACTCGAAATGTTAACTGTTTCTTGCCACAGGTAATGCCAGACCTGCTGAGATTCTCCAGCATTCTCTGTTTGTTTCCAATTTCCAGCACCCTCAGTGTTAAACCGAGTTAGTTGCAAAAGGAGCTCACCTTCCCTTGTTCTGGCACTGACTGGGTGTTCACGCTACATTTCTTCAACACTGTGTCATGCTGTAGAAGTTTAATTATTCAGTTCAATGTGACAAGCTTAAACTTTGTAACTAATTTACAGAAACAAGTGCAACCTTCTGTTTGGAGAAGAAAATGTCCATATGATGGAAAAAGGATGTGAATTGAACATTTGCTAAATCTGCCAGACAAATCTGTTCGTTATGGAGACTAAATATTTGATCTCTCCATCTGCCAGCTGGGCAAGCGTGTCTTTAGCATCCAAGACTAGCATCAGTTCAATGTTGGCTGATGTGCCAAAGATCAGGAAATAAGCTAAATAATTATTCATCATAACCCATTTCACCAACTGTATTGTGACCTCAGAATCAGCTTTTATTTTTCCAGAACTTACCATTACCCATCCCTTTGTCGGTCTGCCTGTCTTTCTCTCTGGGTTTAATCTCCACCTATTCGCTTACTCCTTTTTCCCTCTACCCCACCCCTTGTCTTCAGCATTAATACTATCTTTTTCCTAGCTACTAATAGTTTTGAAGAAGGTTTACTGGACCCAAAATGTTATCTGTGCTCTGTGCTTTCACTCTAAAAATGCTGCCAGACCTGCTGAATTTCTCCAGCAGTTTTTTTTTGTTTTCCAGCATCTGCTTTATTATTAGATAATTACAATGTTTCATTTTAAGCAAAGTTACTGTAACGCCAAGAGTATTTTTACAGATGCAAAATAATTTGAGATTAACAGACAACACTGACGGTTAGTTGCCGTCTTTGTCAAGAAGTCCGATTTTGCGAAGCGCCTCACGGTGGATTTGAGATGTTTGTGTAAATCACATTTTGAACCAGCAGCATACCATAAGCAACAAGAAGACTTGTCAGTATTTGTTCTCAGGGGATGGTATGTGTGCAGCCGGGGTAATTGGACCCTTGGTATTTGCACCTCATGTTCAATGATTAAATACTGGATTCTTGTTTAGGCAGATACATGGTCCCAACTGGTCTTGCAGCCTACTCAGTGCACCCACCTCTCTAAGGCTGGTGCACTGCCCTCCACTGCCAAATCTATAAAATATCAATTGGAGTTTTTTTTTCCTAAAAAGCCAAATTAATGAGAATATCTTAAATTTGCATGTTCTTAAATTTAATATTTAAGTTGTGTTAAACTTTGGACCTATTTTTGATTTCACTTTATTTTTCAATATGTTTAGATGGACTGATGGGAAGGGCCCTTTCGCAGCAGAATTTTCTCCAGTTGAGGCAAAAAGCCTAATCCGAGCTTTGTTTCAGAATACGGAGCGAAGAGCCACAGCGCTGGCAAAAATTAAATAGATATTGTTATGATTTTCTATGTATTCAATGAACGAAATGTCAATAAATGTATATTTACCTTGTAAACTTTTATATTTTGTTTTTAATACTTTTTAAAAGCTATACATATGTTGAATATTGTAGCAGAATCTTCAAGAAGCCAATTTGTATCAGCTGTTGCCTGGAATAAAAACACTGCAAATACCTTCCTTTTAGTCCCTTTTCAAATTTTTCCCACGTCAATCTGACAGCTATTAGGGCAATTAAATGATTCCAGTAAGGGATCTGTTGGAGGTAGCCCAGAGACGGTTCACTGGGTTGATCTGGATGTGGGGAGGGACTGTTTTTGTGAGGAGAAGTTAAGTAGTTGGCCCTGTACTTTTTGGAGTTTAGAAAAATGAGAACTGACTTTATTGAAATATGTATGATTTTTCCGGGCTTGAAACACTGGGTGTGGAGAGATTGTTTTCCCCTTATGGGAGAGTCCAGGACCAGAGGACATCATCTCCAAATGAAGGGTCATTCATTTAAATAACCAGTGGCTCAGTGGTTAGCACTGCTGCCTCACAGCGCCAGGGCTCTGGGTTCGATTCCAGCCTCTGGCGACTGTTCAGCCTCTGGCAACTGTGTGGAGTTTGCACATTCTCCCATTGTCTGCATGGGTTTCCTCCCACAATCCAAAGATGTGCGGATCAGGTGAATTGGCCATGCTAAATTACCCATAGTGTTGGGTGCATTAGTCAGGTGTAAACATAGTGTAGGGGAATGGCTCTAGGTGGATTACTCTTCAGAGGGTCGGTGTGGACTTGTTGGGCTGAAGGGCCTGTTTCCACACTGTAAGGAATCTAATCTAAAACCAAGATAAGAAATTTCTTAACTCCAATGATGGTGAAAATTATTTTTGTTGTAGAGGCTGTCATTACATTTAATTAAGGCTGAGATAGACCGTTTTAATCAGTAAAGGGATCGAGAGTTATGAGGTAAAGGCAGATTAGCATTTTTATGGAATGGTGCAGCAGTCTCGATGGGCTGAATGGCCTGCTTTTGTTTCTGCTTCTTAAGGTCTCATGGTGTACCACATCATTCAACTCCAAACCCAGTAATTTAACTTCCCCTCTATCCTCAGGAGAATTTATTCCCAAACAGACAGTCTGTCCATCTGGAATCCCCACCTTGCCATTTCTTTGTGTAATCTTAGTGAAATTGTCTCTTTGTCCACTTGCTAATCCTTTCTGACTTTTTAGATGGCTCTTCTATAAGATGCAATGTAGGTTGCGAATGTGATTGTATTTTCTTATACTCAATGTTATACAACAACTCACTGTGTTTGGGTTTTACACTGGTGCAGATTGGAAACCTTTCCGGTCTACGATAAAAGCAAAGTATTGTGGATTCTAGAGATCTGAAATAAAACAAAGTGCTGGAGAAACTCAAGCTTGGCAACATTTGGGAGAATCACAACAAAACTTTTCCTATCCACTAGATTATGAGGTCAAATGAGCTGAACTCCAAAAGTTGCGAGAATGAATGCCCTTAAAATCAAGGTCATGTTTGGCCAAGAGTTCATCAAGGAGCTCTCACAAAGCTTGAGTCCACGTGCTGATTGAAATGATACTGTGTAAGCAGTGATTGGAGGAGCTCAACCATCTCAGTTAAGATCATCTTTCCAGGAGTTCCTCAGAGTAGTGTCCTCGGTCCAAAGATCTTCAGGTGCTCCATCGATGACTTCATTTCCTTGTAAAGTTAGAAGTGGTGATATTCACTGATGATTGCATACTGTTAGTGACTTCCCACGTACTGAAGCTGTCTGTGTATAAATCCAGCAAGACCTGGTCAATATCCAAGCTTGATCTGAAAAGTGGCAAGTAACATTCACATAAATGCCAGGTAATGACTATCTCCAAGAAACTGACCATCTCCAAAATCCTAACCATCCCCCCTCGATGTTACATGATATTACTATTGCTAAATAATAGGGCGGTACGGTGGCTCAGTGGTTAGCACTGCTGCCTCACAGCACCAGGGTCCCAGGTTCGACTTTAGCCTCTGGTGACTGCCTGTGCGGAGTTTGCACATTCTCCTTGTGTCTGGGTGGGTTTCCTCCAGGTGCTCCAGCTTCCTCCCACTGTCCAAAGATGTGCAGTTCAGGTGAATTGGCCATGCTAAATTGCCCATACTGTTAGGTGCATTAGTCAGAGGGAAATGGGTCTAGGTGGGTTACTCTTCGGACGTCGGTGTGGAATGGTTGGGCTGAAGGGCCTGTTTCCACATTGTAGGGAATCTGACAAAAATTTGCCACTGTTAACATCCTGGTCGTTGTCATTGACCAGAATTGAACTGTACTTTGCATATACATACTGTGGCTATAATAGCATTTAGAGGCCAGGAATCCTGTGATGGACTCGCCCTATTACTAAGAATCATAGTCATACACCATGAAAGCAGAATCTTCAGTCCATGCTGAACGTAATCTCAAACTGAACTAGTCCCACCTGCCTGCTCCTGGCCAATATCCTTCCAAAACTTTTGTGTTCTGACTTCTCAAAGCCTGTCAACTATTTGATGTATAAATAAGGAATGTGATGGTACCTGCATCAATGCAGCTGCAACAATATTCAAAAGGCTTGACATTACCCAGGACAGCCTGCTTGATTTGTACCACATCAACAATCATTCAGTCCCTCCTCTCGTCGCACATGGCAGCAACATTATGTCCCATCTATGAGATACATTGCAGAAATTTGCCAAGATTGCTTAGACAGCACCTTCCAAACCACTGCCATCTAAAGGGCAGGGACAGCAGCTGCGTGGGAATACAAGTACTTGGAAGTTCACCTGCACACCATCCTGACTTGCAATTATCACCATTTATTCACTTGCTGGCTCAAAATCCTGAAGGTCCCTGACAGTTTTGTAGGTGACCCTCCATCCCAAGACTGCAGACATTCAAGGACGCAACTAATGCCACCTTCTCAAGAGTAATTACAGATGGACAATAAATTTCCAGCCACTGATATCCATAGGCCATGAATGCGTAAGAATAAAATACGTATAGAAAATAAAGTACAGCAAGATTGGTCTCTAATTCTTATGAATGTACATGGCCCCTAAATGGCGCATTTTGCGATATTGTGGCATGGCTGTTGTAGGAAATGTTAATGTGGAGTTTGCTCTTGGCCATTTATGGGTTAAGGTTAAAGCAGAGTAGGGTTCCCTGTCTAGCGCAGTTGCTTACAAATCACTGAGTTATCCAAAGTGGAAGATGTACTCTTCATTAAACACCACCATTCTTCGCATGAAAATTCACACGAGACTTGTGTAGTTCATTGAGTGCAATAACGAAATGCTGACATGCATATTTCTTTTGTTGTTACTTTTAAACATTTAAAAAATCGGCCATGCTTAAAAGAGTAAAAGTGTGCCACTGTATGTGAATATGTGGTGGCTGGATAAACTTGTGATGATCATCTAAAACCATATACAGTTCTTAAATAGACAAGTTCTTAAATAGACATTATTCAAGGAACACTGTGGAATAGGTTTCACTTTACTCCTTTCTCCCCTTAGACCCAATGTTTGCTGTGAAAAAACAAGTGACTTGTCAGCAGCATGTTACTGAACAGTAAATTATCCACATTGAACAATAATGGTCTCTGAAGAGAGAATTGTTTTGCTTATTAAGAAATGTCTTTCATCTATTTACTTGATTAAAATTAACTGCGTATTTGTTTTGAAGGATTTAATTGTGATTAAATTCACTGCACACATTATGCCTTTTCTGGAAACTGCACCTGCAAAGTGATATTTTACCATTAGGAGAAGGTAATTAGTCCACTGAAGCAGGTCACATTGTCTCTGTTACGAAAGCAAAATACTGCAGAGGCTGGAAATCTGAAATTAGGATAAAAAACAAGAAAGAAATCAAGTCAACATTTCAGGTGAATATTCTGAGATAAGTCCTAGATCAGTAACTTTACTGCCTGAGAAACATTTTCTGTTTCTCATCACTGACCCTATTGTATTTTTATTTAGGAATTTAATGGCAATAATAGCTGTCACTCACAGCCCTGACCATGGCTACTAGCTTACATTTGCAAGATGTGTGAATTGTTTTGCTGGAATACTTTGCAAAAAGGCAAAGTTGAACTTGTTGCATGGTTAAAATTACTGTGCTGCACTGATCAACAATTGAAATGTGAAATTTGGTGGTCCTTAGCATCTCATTCATGTTCCCTTTGCACTGCCTCTGACAAAGCAACTTGTTTCTTCAACTTGCTAATTACTTGTTAATTAGGTGCTTCTTCAGCTGTACAGGGCCCTGGTGAGACCACACCTGGAGTACTGTGTACAGTTCTGGTCTCCAAATTTGAGGAAAGACATTCTGGCTATTGAGGGAGTGCAGCGTAGGTTCACGAGGTCAATTCCTGGAATGGCAGGATTGCCTTACACGGAAAGACTGAAGCGACTGGGCTTGTATACCCTTGAGTTTAGAAGACTGAGAGGGGATCTGATTGAAACGTATAGGATTATGAAAGGACTGGACACTCTGGCAGGAGGGAACATATTTCCGTTGATGGGGGAGTGCCGAACCAGAGGACACAACTTAAAAATACGGGGTAGACCATTTAGGACAGAGATGAGGAGAAACTACTTCACCCAGAGAGTGGTGGCTGTGTGGAATGCTCTGCCCCAGAGGGCAGTGGAGGCCCAGTCTCTGGATTCATTTAAGAAAGAGTTGGATAGAGCTCTCAAAGATAGTGGAGTCAAGGGGTATGGAGATAAGGCTGGAACAGGATACTGATTAGGAATGATCAGCCATGATCATATTGAATGGCGGTGCAGGCTCGAAGGGCTGAATGGCCTACTCCTGCATCTATTGTCTATTGTCTCTTGACAGATTTTGGACTGTTTTGTACAGACGCTAAGCACAGCTTAAGACTAGCCACTCATTTGATGTAGCCATGATGTGGTGGTGTCAATGTTGGACTGGGGTGAACAAGGTCAGAAGTCACATGACACCAGGTTATAGTCCAACAGGTTTATTTGAAATCACAATTTTTTGGAGCGTTGCCCCTTCTTCAGGTGAAGTCATTGTTGGGTGAAGATTATCTTGTCTCATTGAGACCAAACCCAGAGGGAAAGTGTTTGAATTTGAGGATGGAATCACCACCTAAGGATATGGAGTAAGTCTCTAGGGCTGAGGTGAAATGAAATTTGTTTCTCCAGAGAGTGGTGAACCTGTGGAATTTATCACCACTGAAAGTGGCTGAGACCAAAGCATTCACCGTTTTCAAGTAAGAGTTAGAAATAGTTCTTATTGATCAAAAGATAACTGCAGAAAGCAGGAACAGGGGACTGAGTTGGATAGTTAGACGGCGATCCTATTGAATGGTAGAGCAGGCTCAAAGGGCTGAATGGCCTATTCCTGTTGCTTGTTTTTATGTTTCAATGAATTGAGATTGTTACTCCGTTGATATGAGACTGACGTCTAGGATCTCTGAAACTGAGTTGATTTTTCACTTTGCTGCCACATTGTATCGTTGAGAGATCTGAAAGGAAGCAGAGATATCAGTCCTATTCACAAAACTTTATATGTCCTCATTTTTGACATGCAGATTGACATCACAAAACGTGGGATCAAATCCTTTCTGTTATCTATATAACGGTAATACTAGCAAGAACCTTTTCATGCAGCAAGTGACAATAAGTTGGATCTTACTGGCTCCCAGGGATTTGAAAGCTGAAGTGAGATGGGTATTTGAATGAAATAAACCTGCAGTGGCTTGGGGATAGAATAGGACTGATTGGATTGCTCTACAGAGAGCCGGTATAGGCCGAACAGTCTCATTCTGGGCCACGATGACTCTCTGGGACAATCTTCAGACTAGAAAATGTGCGTCGTGCAGTCTGGGACATTCAGTCAAAAGCCTTCTGGTCCAGGCTGAAGAGGGACCTACAACCCTGTCCCTCTATTCCTGGTGAAGGGCTTTTGCCCGAAACGTCGATTTTCCTGCTCCTCGGATGCGCCTGACCTGCTGTGCTTTTCCAGTATCACTCTAATCTAGACTCTGGTTTCCAGCATCTGTAGTCCTTTTTTTTTACCCTGTCCTGCATAAAGGCAATCATATCCTCAGGTAGCGTGAGCTTTGTTGGGATCTTCTTGCCTGGTACAATGCAGGTCCGGTCGGGTGAATCACCAACCTTACTTTGGAGGCCTCTAGGATAAAGAGTGAGGCTTGCTAGCTCTTCCTGGAGATCCTCTTTGATTTTGACCCTTCCCTCTTGTCTGCAGCAGGAGCAGGTACTGCAGCTTTTCTGGAATTGGGACAGTTCCGCATCCTCTCTCTCTCTCTCACTTTCTGAAGACCTTTGAGGATGAAGGGCTATTTGATATTTGCCTTGACTGCTTCCCACCAGTATGCTGGAGATTCAAAGATTCTCCAACCCCTGTAATCCCTTTAGAGTTTCTCAATGTTTTCTGCGGTCATCAGTTTCACATTCAACTTTCATCAGAAACATCAGAGGTCAGTTCACACTCGTCTTAGTTTCAGATTCAGAATCATTCTGAGAGCATAATCTTTTTATTACAGTAGGTCAAATGCTAAATTTATCCTCATCGTTGGGTAAGGCTTTTGCAAATCTCTGATGCTTTTAATATCCAATGGAAGTTTCTCTCCCTAAAAGTTAGATGGTAAATGCCAGTCCTGTCTTTATTCATTGCCTTAGGTAGCACAGCAGAATGTAAATACCAAAAGATGCTGTTTAAATAGCAGCACTTCTTGTAATCAGGACATGTTTTTGACAGGAACACAGTTAATGAGCACGGAAGCTGTTGAAATCCTAATGAAAAACTGTAATGAGGATTTTTGAGTTTCATCAATCCAGACTGAGATTTTAATGTGAACTGTGTCCTTAGGCATGTAAAGAAGTGACAATGGTCTAAGAATAAAGGACATTTATTAATGAGATGTCTTGGACTGGTTCAGCTTATTGAACCATGAATGAAAGAAGATGAGAGAAAATAAATTTGAAAATCACATCTCGCAGGCAAAATCACAGGCAAATGAGTTGTCACATTCATATTGTCCTAAAGCAGATTTAGAAACATAAAACGGACCATGTGCACTTTGATGTCAACTTTCAGCTGGAGCTAGATAAAAGACAACAAATGCTTTTGGTTCTTGATTATTATGGGGATCGTATGTTAGAGGGAGAAGGCAGGAGAATGGGGTTGAGAAACATATCAGCCATGTTTGAATGATGGAGCAGACTCGATGGCCCAAATGGCCTAATTCGGCTTCTGTATCTTATGGTCTTACGGGACATTCACGTCTAAGCCAGTAATTGGGATTTAATGCATGATCTGTGCCTGAGTTGGGCAAGTGGTAAACTGACCTGATTAAGGATGAGCATTGACCCTGCAGTAGGAATCTCAAGCTGCTACTTGTAAAGAGTTGACTGGGGAAGTATATGTTTACGTACCTGGCCTTAGAGCTGTCACGAGCTATTAAACGTGAAAGGTCCCATTGTGACATTAGAAATTCAGAACTGTGGGCCATCTTTGAACAAAGATGCAAGGCTCTCCATCCCAGTCATCTCTCTCTCTATTGAGACAGCAGCTTCTGGGATTATGATGACTTTCATAAAAATGTGAATTTATCTTTGTGATTTCAGAACATTCCCAAGACCCTACAGTGATTGAGGTACTTTGGAAGTGTAGTCATTGTTCTATACAGGGAAACCAGCCGGCAGATTGTACACTGTACAGTCACCATAATCCTACCAAGTGCAGCTCTCTCTTTAGAGAGATGACTGGTGGTGGTTTATCCTAAGGGTCACCATACCTCAGGCAAAGGAAAGGTTGAGAAGGAGAGTCCTTCATGGTAACTTTAGCTGGTGTGGGAATTGAACCAATGCCATTGTCATCTCTCTGTATCAAAAACCAGCCAACTGAGCTCATCAACCTACTTTGTACAAAATTGAAACCCAAAAGAACTGCTGACGCTGTAAATCAGAAGCAAAAGCAGAAATTCTTGGAAAAGCTCTGCAGGTCTAGCAGTATCTGTGGGGAGAGATCAGAGTTAATGTTTCAGATTGAGTGACCCTTCCTCAGTTCTGAAACATTAACTCTGATTTCCCTTCACAGATGTTGCTAGACCTGCTGAACTTTTCCAGCAATCTCTGTTTTTGTCACTCTGTACACAGTAAGTGCTCTATAACCCAATAATTTGTTTGTGGGATGTTGACTAAGGGATTAATTATTGTCCAAGATACTGGAGATAAACTCCCTTCTGTTTGAAATAGTGAGAGAAATCTTTTATTGTGAAGCAAATCCAGCCTCTCAGATCAAATCTGAAGTATTTCAGTTCCAAGAATCTGAAGGTCAGGTGCAAATGAAGATTGTGTAGGAATGACTTTGTGAGGTAGGGGCTGTGTTGAGTAGAGCTGAGGGACGAAGTAGTTTTTGTGTCCGATCTAACTTTTTCCGGCCTGCTTGTGGAATCATCGTTCCTTGAGGAATCAGTACAGTTGGGTTTTTACTGAGATCAAACCCAGCTCTTGGCAGTCAGTAACTGCAGAATATTCTGGACATGTTCCAGTCAGAACATCCGCAGTGAAGATCTACATAGAGACGTCTTTGCATTGGTAGGAGGCAAGAGATTTTGTGCTAATTATCCTTGTCCCACTTCTCTGCATCTCGAATGTAGGATTTACATATATATTGCAAGCACGTGGTTCAGTCTGAATTTTTGATGTTCACTGCAACTAAAATACAGCTAGCCTAACACACAATTGGCGCAGTACGTTTTAAGCAAATACTATCATTTTCCATGCTAGAACAAGGTATGAGAGCACAATGGGAGTCTGTTAGCTCAATTGGCTGGATAGCTGGTTTGTAGCACATGGTTGCACCCACAAGTGACACACAAGTTCAATTCCAGCCAAGGTTACCATACGGACCCAGCCTTCACAATCCTACCCCTCACTTGCTGCATGGTGACCTTCAGCTTAAACTCACTACCAGCTTTCTTCAGATCATAGAATCCCCACAGTGTGGAAACAGGCCACTTGGCCCAACAACTCCCTCTGAAGAGTGTCCCACCCAGACCCACTCCCCTACCCTATTACTTTACATTTCTCATGACTAATGCACTTAACCTACATGTCCCTGAACACTATGGAACAATTTAGCATGGCCTCACCTATCCTGCACACCTTTAAACTGTGGGAGGAAACCAGAGCATCAGGAGGAAACCCACACAGACACGGGAGAGCAACTCCCAGGATTGTGGTGACTTTCATAAAAATGCAACTTCAGAATGTCCCTCCAGTGACTGAGGTACTTCTGAGGTGTAGTCATTGTTCTAACATAGGGAAAGTGACCCATCCGTTTGTACAATGCAAGCTCTGGCAAGCAGCAATATGAGGTGGTAATTTGTTTGGGAATGTTGATGGAAGGAATAGATATTGTCTGGGACACTGGAGATTACTCTTGTTCAAAATAGTGATAGAAAATAGACTTGAAAAGGTTCAGAAAAGATTTACAAGGATGTTGCCAGGATTGGAGGATTTGAGCTATGGGGAGAGGCTGAACAGGATGGGGCTGTTTTCCCTGGAGCGTCGGAGGCTGAGGGGGTGACCTTATTGAGATTCTTTTCCTTGGAGTTGGGGAGTCCAGAACTAGAGAGGCGTAGGTTTAGGGTGAGAGGGAAAGATATAAAAGAGACCTAAGAGGCAACTTTTTCACGCAGAGGGTGGTGACTGTATGGAATGACCTGCCAGAGGATGTGGGGGAGGCTGGTACAATTGCAACATTGAAGAGGCATTTGGATGGGTATATGAATAGGAAGGGTTTGGAGGGATATGGGCTAGGTGCTGGCAGGTGGGACTAGATTGGGTTGGGATATCTGGTCGGCATGGATGGGTTGGACCAAAGGGTCTGTTTCCATGCTGTACATCTCCATGACTTTATGACTGAGAAGGAAGACAGGGTTTTGGTTGAACGCCTCATCTGAAAGCGTTCTGTCAATACTGCACTGGAGAGTCAGCCTCATTTTTATGCTGACATCTCCACAATGGAACTCAAACCCACAGCCTTCTGACTTAGAGTAGAGTGCTTACACACAGCTCTGAGGGTTGACACTATATTGTAGCCTGGGGTTCGTACAGGAAATTGTATGAGGTCCATACCTCGTATTGGAGCAGCAACTCTTTGGGACAAGGTACAGGTTAAACTCTTCAGCCTTGAAAGGAAGGATCTAGAATGTTTGTTTCAGCATGGAAGGTATTCACTGGAATGGAAACTGTGATTGCAGAACTTAATTCCAGTGAATCCATTAAAAAAATGAGCTGATTAATACCTTGAGTTGTTCTTCAGGTTCGGTAGTGTAAGCAACATACTCCAAGTACAAATTCCATCAAGAGACAGGTGCTGTGGTGAAGGAGGTGAAACCTTTTAGTAAAGAATAGGATTATCCCCATCTCATCAAACTGATGCTTCACTTAAAATGCATTTCATTGCTTAACCGAATGTTGACACTTTTCAGTAATATTGTCCACCTTGGGCTTGCAAACTGAGAATTCCTGTATCTTTACTCAAATTGTGAAACTCCTTTGGCACTCCCACAGCTTAGAAATGGTTTCAACATAGTATTTGCAACATCTGCAGAGTTACCAGCCCCTCTCTCAACTCAGGGTTTGAGCAACCTAAAATAATGAAAGATTTAACAAAGCAAGATGTATTTAAATGCTTGTGTGACGCAATGCTTCATTGAGCACAGCTCAGTTTTTTTAGGTCATCTGGGGGCATCATTTTGATTCTTTTGTTGTTATGTCAGAACATTCTGCAATAGAACCCTAGTTGTCCGATTAGATGGGGAGATTATATTGATGTCCTGCCTGGCTATCGTTCTGGAGGATAAAGGTTCCTTGACATTTGTTGAGTGTGACGATGCTGTTCCTTTAACAAGATTATGTTGTTACCCGAACAACCTCCCTATATGAGCCTGATTTTTTTTATTGCACGGCAGAGCAATCCCAACGTGCCAATGGATCTAATCCTATAAGAGATAAGACATGTTTGACCCACCTTTATTTAATTTTTCTTTTGCCAGGTAGCTGCAGCTTCACAGCAGGTGGGACTAGTTGAGTTTGGGATTATGTTCGGCATGGACTGGTTGGACTGACAGGTCCATGTCCGTGCTGTACAGTTCTCTGACCATCTACTCCAGATGTGCGTCATGCCATATTAGAGCTCTGAAGAGGTTCTTCAGAGATCAGTGGGCTTCCTGGGGGCTGGAGTACATTATCTCCCTCATGAGGGACGCTTGTTGGTTGGTGTTTGTATCATCAGTTAGTTGGTTAATTTGGTGGTGGCTTTCAGAGAAAGCGAAAACACTTGGATTCTTCTCCAGAGTGGTGTTGCCTTCCACACAGGGAAAGATGGAAACTGCTGCTTGTGCTAAACTGTAGATTTTCACTAAAGCCCTTTGTAAATATTTTGCTACCTGAGGCAACAAAGATATTGGTCTGTGAGGCATCTAGTGCCACACGTGACTCCAATATTGGTTCATCACTGAATGTTCTGAGACTTTCTGGCAACTTTGATGCGTCTTCACAAAAGTTGAAGGGCCATCAGCACATAATCATTTGGTTAGTTTTTGTATTGAAGAGAAAAATAATCTAATAATTTGAATTACTTGAATTAAAAATAGATGTTGGTATTTTTAGTGAAAAACTAATTATCCTTGGGAAGTCTGGACATCAATGTAATTTACTCGGTTATAGTTAATAATTCCAAAATAAAGCCAGATGGAAGATTTCTTAATTAGCACTGACTGACCTCTGAAATCTTCAAAGAACTCATATTTCCTTCCCTAAGGCAGTCTCCAAACGAACTCCAATGAGACACAATTTCTAAGGTTCTAGTCATTAGAGTGACAAAGTTATGTGATTTTGTATTAAATTTTCTTAACGTACCCTTGCAGTTTCTTCTTTTCTCACTCCTGCTGAGTTAAAAATGCAGAAAGTAAATTAAATGATTGGATCTACTTCTCCTCAGGAGCTTCCTGTAACTTTTCAAGAACTTCCTTTTCTGGAGATGAGAACTTACAAGACCAATTACTTCCCACCTCGAGAATGTCCCCACGATTACTCCTTAAAATTGTGCTGAAATATTTGAAGCAAAAGTGAAATGTCACACTGTTGAGTCATCAACTAGTTACCTTTAAAATCAAACAATAATGGGGTGACTCATGACTGATGTCAATAAGCGAACAATCTTTAAAAATATATATATTTATGCATTTCCGCTGCAGTTGTTGTTGTAAACCAACGTATTTTTAACAATTCGATTGGAGGGAAGATGGGTCTTCAGAAAAATTGAGATTGAGTAGACTCTATTAGGTGGATTGGCCATGCTAAATTGCCATGTAGTGTCTGGAATGTGTAGGTTAGATGTGTTAGCCATGGGATATATAAGGTAGGGGGATTGATCTGGGAGGGATGCTCTTTGGACAGTCAGTGTGGCCAAATAGTCTGTTTCCACTCTGTAGGGGATTCTATATGGTTCAGTTGGCAAAGTATTGTCATCCCAGCATTCAATGATTTTGCTATTAAATGTCCATTAAAAATCCCATCTAATCTTGTCCTACTATTGCTAATAGCTAAAGCTGACTCCTACATATGGAGTTCAAATTGACATAGGAGTAAAGCACAGGGACTGAAATTACTTTAAACATCTGTAATCAGTTTATAAAACTTCAGATAATACATATTTAATGACATGCTCATAATACTTCAATATTTTAAAGTTTGTCTTCTGAGAAACATGAGTGAGTAGTCTTTGTATTACAAAATTTGTTCCTGTCATTTCAGGTGCACCTAGATAGCTCTACACCTGTAAAATCAGTTCCGATGTGGTTGACCATTTTAGTGCTGCTTTTCAAGGTAAGAAAACGACCAAAGATCTCAGGTAAATTTTTGAGAAAATTTGTTTTAAAGAAAAAGAAACAGAAATTTTACTTTGAACACCACCACACTTCAAGGAAGCAAGCACAGGATTTAAAAAGTGTGCAATTAAATTAAATTAGAAACGCACAATTTTTATATCGTTTACAGACACTGCTTTTTATGGTCTCATTGTTTTATATGTTAAAAATCAACTTTCTAAGGCCCTCGTGGGGGTTCAGTGGGTGTTTGGAATGTACTGCTCAGGGGTGTGGGAGTAGAGATGTTATTGGGGCGAAAGGACCCTCAGAACCTTTAAAAAGTGAATGACAACTTGAGATGTCAGAATATATGAGGCTATGTACCAAGCGCTGGAAAGTGGGGCTAGTATAGACTTTTTACCACTAAGGATCCAATGCACTGAGGACCTCTTCTGTACTGTGTGATTCTATGACCTTAGTCTTGCTTCCCTGTGTGAAGTTTAACAATCTAACTTTGTCCCTTGGCTGTTGCCTTTCTCTCTGTGATTCCAGTTGTCTGAATGAAGAAATGTTCTCTATCTGAGCACTACTGGCTGCATTTGCACGGGGTCTTAGCGGTTTGCAATCCCACAAAATGATATTCCTGCAAGCTATTTGAAAAATTACCCTGTCTGTGGGTACTCAGAATGAAATAGAAACTCATTATTATTATGCTTCCACCAATATTTCACAAACAATAGCTGAGGAAATATAGCAAATGGCATAGGGATGAAGGGATATTTGGAGAAGAATGTTTGAAGCACAAAGTGCATTCAAATTGACAATAGTTTAATGAAATAAGCGTTGTTTATGTGGGACCAGCAAATGATCTGGTTGCTTTGTCGGAAACAGAAGATTACATTGACTGGTTCTGTGTTTGATCCATCACTTTTCCCATTAACGGTCCTGTTATAATTTGTTACATTCAGGGAAAATAACAATTCTTCCTCTTCTGCCCTGTCATCTGCTATTGACTTTCCAGCACAGAGAAACTTGGGTAATGACACAGAATAAATGACATATGACTTGGGTTCATTGTCCAGTCATTAATCAAGGTGTCTTTGTGAATTTACTTCTCTATGGATTGAGTACAGGACTGCAGTCTTAAAATTCTCATTGAAGGGAGTGAGACGGAGCTTTTTTTTAAAATCATGGTTTCTTTGAAAAACTCTCATTGTAAGAAAATGGGGGGTGGTCGGGGGTGGGGTGTGGGGTGTGGGGGTGGGGGTGGCGGGTGGGGGGTGATGGTGGGGATGGGGGGGGTGGGGGGTGGGGGTGGGGGTGGGGGTGGGGGATGGGGGTGAGGGGTGGGAGTGGGGGGGGTTGCAATTTAACCATCAACATAAAAGCATTGGTACAGAGCAGCTGGGCCAAATGGCCTGTTTCAGTGTTTTAAAGTCTGTTGTTCCACTTTGGTTTGTTATCTTCGAATTTGGACACCACTCCCTTTATTCCAACATCCACTGAACAGACGTGGCTATGAAATATAACCCTTTGGAGCACCAACCACTTCCAGGCAGCTCACAAAATTGCCCCTAACTTCCACTGACAATTTCCTCTCCTAATCATTCCTTAACCCTTCCATATTTATAGAAACATAGATTTATGACACTGCAGGAGGCCATTCGGCCCATTGCTTCTTTGCTGGCTAGTCTAAGAAACACAAACAAACATTGCTGATGAACTCAGCAGGTCTGGTAGCATCTGTGGAGAGAAATGGAGAGTTAATGTTTCGGGTTCAGTGACTGCTTCTTCAAAACCTGACCTGTCACTAGACTCAAAACGTTAACTCTGATTTCTCTCCATGGACATTGCTAGACCTGCTGAGATTTTTTTTCCAGTAATACCTGTTTTTGTTTCTGATTTCCAGCTTTTTTTTTCATTTAGTCGAATGCTAACTTCCAATTCTTGGAGCATAGTTATGTAGGTCCCAGCACCATGCGGGCAAATCCAAGCTTTTTTCCAAATGTGATGAGAGTTTGTCCCCCGATCAATCTTTCAGGGTGTGTGTCCATAACGTCACAAACATTAGACACTGACAAACATCTGTTTGAAATGAATGCAAATCAACTCCTTTCTAATCCTTCCATTAGTTATTTTAAATGTAGGACAGCACAGAAACAGACCCTTCAGTCCAACTCGGCCATGCTGACCAGATATCCTAAATTAATCTAGTCTCATTTGCTGGTATTTGGCCCATAGCCCTCTAAACCTTTCTTACTCATAGACCCGTCCAGATGCCTTTAAATGCTGCAATTGCCCTAGCTTCCTCCACCTCCTCTGGCAGCTCAAGAGAGAAAATGCTGGAAAATCTCAGCAGGTCTGGCAGCATTGTAAGGAGAGAAAAGAGCTGAGGTTCGGGTCTAACTGACCCTTTGTCAAAGCTCGAAACGTCAGCTCTTTTCTCTCCTTACAGATGCTGCCAGACCTGTTGAGTTTTTCCAGCATTTTCACTTTTGGTTTCAGATTCCAGCATCCGCTTTTATCCTCTTTGCTTTTATCCTCTGACAGCTCATTCCATACACTCACAACTCCCTGCATGAAAAAGTTGCCCCTTAGGTCCCTTTTAAATCTTCCCCCTTCTCATCTTAAACCTATGCCCTCTAGCTCTGGACTCCCCTCACCCAGGAAAGAGACTGTGTCTACTTTTTTTTTAGATTAGATTACTTACAGTGTGGAAACAGGCCCTTCGGCCCAACAAATCCACACCGACCCTCCGAAGTGCAACCTACCCAGACCCATTCCCCTACATTTACCCCTTCACCTAACACTAAGGGCAATTTAGCATGGCCAATTCACCTCACCGGCACATTTTTGGATTATGGGAGGAAACTGGAGCACCCGAAGGAAACCCACGCAGACACGGGGAGAATGTGCAAACTCCACACAGACAGTCGCCTGAGGCAGGAATTAGATTAGATTACTTACAGTGTGGAAACAGGCCCTTCAGCCCAACAAGTCCACACCGCCCCGCCGAAGCGTAACCCACCCATACCCCTACATCTACATCTACCCCTACCTAACATTACGGGCAATTTAGCTTAGCCAATTCACCTGACCGGCACATTTTTTGGAGTGTGGGAGGAAACCGGAGCACCCGGAGGAAACCCACGCAGACACGGGGAGAACGTGCAAACTCCACACAGTCAGTCGCCTGAGGCGGGAATTGAACCCGGGTCTCCGGCGCTGTGAGGCAGCAGTGCTATCCACCATGCCACCCACAGGTGCATTGATAGGATAAGTAGACCTTGTCTACTTATCCTATCTATGCCCCTTGTGATTTTATAAACCTCTATAAGGTCACCCCTCAGCCTCCAATGCTCCAGGGAAGATAGCCCCAGCCTATTCAGCCTCTCCCTATATTTTGAACCCTCCAACCCTGGCAACATCCTTGTAAATCTTTTCTGAACCCGTTCAGGTTTCACACCATCTTTCTTATAGCAGGGAGGCAGAATTGAACGTAATATACCATAATCAATGTCCTGTAGAGCTGCAACATGACCTCCCAACTCCTACATTCAGTGGACTGACCAATAAAGAACCTCTTTATCTCCAGTAATGTACTTGTGAAATTACTTGTGAAAGATGATCTCAAGGTTCAGTCACTGCATGCCCCTCCATTGGCCCCCATTACCCCTTGGAAACATAAACCACTAGTTTCTCTTGGGAAGAATTGCAGGCTGCAGAATGAGTTACGACCAGAAGGTGGCGCTGAATCTGCATTATGAGAGCACGATCTTTCCTCTTTGTGCACAGCCTGGGCTAGTTGAATAGTTCCCAGGACAGGGCAAGGACTAGCTGGGATCACATAGGATTCAATGCCGTCTGATACCACTGTTAGGGCCTTTCTGTGGTTGTGTGCTGAAGTTTTTGCATGCATTTCACAATTGAATGCGACTTGATTTCCTGCAAATTGACAGTCTGTAGATCGACAGTAAAATTAAATAGATTTTGCTGATGAATAAGCATTAAGTCAATGCAAATAGTGCTGTTCAGCAAAATAAATGAGCAGGGTGATAAATAGTCTGCAAAAGAGCATTGGTGCAATTAATTTGAGAAGAATGATCATCCAACAACAGTCAAATAATGGAAATAAACTCAACGCTAGATCAGCAAACTATTTTGGATGAAAGAAATTTGAAATAAAAACAAATAATCAGCAGATTCATGGATGGAGCTGTCATCAAAACTGATTGTAGATACATAAGAAGATGAAAAGGAACAGGTCATATGGTCCAAGGAATCTGCTTTATCATTTAACACGAACGTGGCTGATCTTGAGTTTCAACTCCACTGCCTGTTCCCCATTTCCTTTTATTCCTTGAGAGACCAATAATCTGTCTATTCTTTCGTGCTATGTCAAACATCGCTTTACTGTTATTCAAAAACCAGAGAGATTTCTCTGCCCAATCAAATCTGTAGATTTGAGTAAACTGCTGCTTTCCTATTTTGGTCCTGTGAGCTGTGAAGTCTTTTGCTTGAATTTTTACACAACTGAGAGCTTAGACTTTCTCAGTCTTTCAGTAATCTACAGAGTTCTAACCAAACACTCTTGGTTTGAAGTTTCATAAACTACACTCTTTCATTGAGGTCACTTTTTGCAAATTGCTCTGAGCAACCTATTTTTCCTAGCTGAGATTATACTTGCATTTGACTTCAGTTGAACTGCCCAAAAGCTTTCCAATCTCTGGGTTTTTCTAAGTTTAAGAATCAATTTTTGGTTGTTCCAAACTCAAAAACAAACTAATGTCTTTTTATGTTTTCTTTCTCCTGTTATAAACTCCCCACGAAATAACAAAAGCTCTACCAACACTCAAGGAGGCTGAGAGACCTGCTGTTTAAAATCTTGGTTTCAGACAAATTAAGCTATGAATTTTCAAAACCTGTCACAAATATAGTACAACCCTGATTATCTGAACAACCCAGGTGGGGAGTATTTTGTTTGGATAATCAAGTGTTTGGATAACTGATCTGATGGCCATGGGTGCGGCTCAAGCATCGGGACCTTGAAATCTTCTTCAGATAATCGATGTTTGGATAAGCGAGGCTGTACTGTATATACTGACACCCATATGCCACTAGTTTGAAGTCCCAAAATCAAAGAAAATGATATTTATATGTATATATATGTATATTATGTATATATATATAAACTTACCTTAATGGCCTCCTGTAATTTCTGGCCTAATTTCTCTGTAATGCCAACATCCCACTTCACAACTTGGGTCACTGTTATAGGAATAGAACTGTATAAACCTCGGTTAATGTTACAAAGCCAAAAAAAATTGAAAATAGCTTAGTGTCTCTACAAAGACAATAAAATGTAATGCAAAGGACAGGCATTAAATTCTGGCCAGCCAGTGATGCCCATGTCTCATGAGTGAATAAAATAAACAGCCTGAGTGCAGGTCAATAACATCATCTTGCACACTCCACTTGGCAACGCTCTGCAATTCGTGGCTATCCCCTGTTTATGGCTTGGTTCCATTTTAATAATGTTTGGAGCTTTTTATGTAACTTGTGTTATGTTTTGGATTAGGAAGGGTTGCCTCTATCTATTAGTGCATAATGTTAAGCTCCACTAGGTTCCTTCAAAACCCCCCTATTTACTCTATATCGTGATCTATCTCTTGAGGTAAGTACATGGAACACAGAACAGTGCAGCACAGTACAGGCCCTTCGGCCCTCAATGTTGTGCCGGCCTTTTATCCTACTCTAAGATCAGAGTAAGCTACATACCCTTCATTGTACTATCATCTATTTGCCTATCCAAGAGTCGCTTAAATGTCCCTGATGTATCTGCTCTACTACCACTGCCGGTGGTGCATTCCATGCACCCACCACTCTCTGTGTAAAGCACCTACCTCTGACATCTCTCCTAAACCTCCCCTACATCTTCCTCTTGTTCAGGTTATTCCATTCCTCCTCTCGGACCATTACACATGACGGCTGATTTCACCATTATGTCATCTTACACATCCGATCTCATTACTTTATACCTTCAGCTGCTGAGGCCCAGAGATCTGGAATTTCCTCCCTACACCACTCCATTCCCCTCCCCCTTTAACATGCTCTTTAAAACTCACAATATTTAGCCACCTCCTACACTCTCATGTAACTTGGCTTTTGTGAAATGTCCTGGGACATTTTATTATACTAAAACTGCTGTGTCCATACAAGTTGTTATAACAATTTCATAACATGCAATATTCACTTTCAAGAAAAATGCTATTAACATCACCACGTATCACAGCACAGTGTCATAGAGTCAGAGAGATATGCAGCATGGAAACAGATCCATTGATCCAACTGGTGCATGCAGACCAGATATCTTAAATTAATCTCGTCTCGTGAGCCAGTATTTGGCCCATATCTCTCTAAATCCTTTCTATTCATACACCCATCCAGATGCCTTTTAACTGTTGTAATTGTACCAGCCTCCACCACTTCCTCTGGCAGCTCATTCCACACACGTGAAAATATTGCCCCTTAGGCCCTTTTTAAATCTTTCCCTTTCACCTTAAACCTGTGCCCTCTAGTTTTGGACTCCCTTACCCTGGGGATAAGACCTTGACTATACAACCTATCCATGTCCGTCATGATTTTATAAATCTCCATAAGATCATCCCTCAGCCTCCGACACCTCAGGGAAAACAGCTCCAGCCTGTTCAACCTCTACCTATAGCTCAAACCCTCCAACACCAGCAATATCTTTATAAGTATTTTCTGAACCCTTTCAAGTTTCATAACATCTTTCCAAGAGGAGGGAGACCAGAATTGAACGCAGTATTCCAAAAGTTGTCTAATCAATGTCCCATATAGCTGCAACATGACCTCCGAACTCCTATGCTCAATACACTGACCAATAAAGGCAAGCATGTGGCGTGATAGTAGAAAGATCTCAGTTTTCATCTTACTGTGACTGCCTACAGCATGACATGCTGAGGGAAGGGTGCTGTAGTTTGGGATTGAATTGCTTTTTGCTAGCTTAGACATGGTAGTGCCTATGATGGTAAATAAAGAGCTGTAATAAATGTTTTTTAAAATATATTTTTATTGAAAAATAGATTTTTTAATATTACAACAAACACAAAACAATACAATTCAAAACAATATAAGCCATAACTATTAATTTAACCTGGGGCAGTGTTTGTAGAGGGATAAGACGGTGTTATTTTCTGGGTCTGTAGATTGTGAAGGAGCAAAAATGGCCTTTGCAGTGATATGTACTTCTTGTCAGATGTGGGAGTTTAAAGAGAGTTTAAGGGTTATTGCGGATTATATCTGCCATAAATGCTGTTGGATGCGAATCTTATCAGATCGAGTGGATCAGTTGGAGAGACAGATAGAAGCGATGAGGAATTTGCAACAGCAACAGTATGTGATGGATGGCAGTTATAGGAAGGGGGGAATGTCTCAGATACAGTCACATAGATGGGTTAACTCCAGGAAGGGTAAGAGAGGTAGGCACCTAGTGCAGGAGTCTTTTGTGGATATACCATTTCAAACAGGTATGCTGTTTTGGAAAATGTAGGGGGTGATGGATTCTCAGGGGAACATAGCATGAATAGCCAAGTTTCTGATATTGAGACTGGCTCTAATGCAACGAGGGGTACGTCAGCTTCTAAGAGATCAATTGTGTTAGGGGATTCTGTAGTCCGAGGTACAGACAGACGTTTCTGTGGCCAGCAGAGAAAAAGCAGAACAGTGTGTTGTTTCCCTGGTGCCAGGATCAAGGATGTCTCCGAGAGGGTGCAGAATGTTCTCACGGGGGAGAGGGGCCAGCAGGAGGTCATTGGAACCAACGACGTAGGAAGAGAAAAAGTTGAGATTCTGAAGGGAGATTACAGAGAGTTATGCAGGAATTTAAAAAGGAGGTCCTCAAGGGTAGTAATATCTAGATTACTCCCAGTGCTATGAGCTAGTGAGGGCAGGAATAGGAGAATAGAGCAGATGAATGCATGGCTGAGGAGCTGGTGTATGGGAGAAGGATTCACATTTTTGGATCATTGGAATCTCTTTTGGGGTAGAAGTGACTGATACAAGAAGGATGGATTGCACCTAAATTGGAAGGGGACTAATATACTGGCAGGGACATTTGCTAGAACTGCTTGGGAGGATTTAAACTAGTAAAGTGGGGGGTGGGACCCAGGGAGATAGTGAGGAAAGAGATCGATCTGAGACGGGTACAGCTGAGAACAGAAGTGAGTCAAACAGTCAGGGCAGGCAGGGACAAGGTAGGACTAATAAATTAAACTGCATTTATTTCAATGCAAGGGGCCTAACAGGGAAGGCAGATGAACTCAGGGCATGGTTAGGAACATGGGACTGGGATTTAGATTAGATTACTTACAGTGTGGAAACAGGCCCTTCGGCCCAACAAGTCCACACCGACCCGCCACCCACCCATTCCCCCTTTACCCAACACTACGGGCAATTTAGCATGGCCAATTCACCTGACCGGCACATCTTTGGACTGTGAGAGGAAACCGGAGCACCCGGAGGAAACCCACGCAGACACAGGGAGAACGTGCAAACTCCACTCAGTCAGTCACCTGAGTCAGGAATTGAACCCAGGTCTCTGGCTCTGTGAGGCAGCAGTGCTAACCACTGTACCACCCGTGCCACCCACTGGGATATCATAGTAATTACAGAAACATGGCTCAGGGATGGGCAGGACTGGCAGCTTAATGTTCCAGGATACAAATGCTACAGGAAGGATAGAAAGGGAGGCAAGAGAGGAGGGGGAGTGGCATTTTTGATAAGGGATAGCATCACAGCTGTGCTGAGGGAGGATATTCCCAGAAATACATCCAGGGAAGTTATTTGGGTGGAACTGAGAAATAAGAAAGGGATGATCACCTTATTGGGTTTGTATTATAGATCCCCTAATAGTCAGAGAGAAATTGAGAAACAAACTTGTAAGGAGATCTCAGCTATCTGTAAAAATAACAGGTTAGTTATGGTAGGGGATTTTAACTTTCCAAACATCGACTGAGACTGCCATAGTGTTAAAGGTTTAGATGGAGAGGAATTTCTTAAGTGTGTACAAGACAATTTTCTGATTCAGTATGTGGATGTACCTACTAGAGAAGGTGCAAAACTTGACCTACTCTTGGGAAATAAGGCAGGGCAGGTGACTGAGGTGTCAGTGGGGGAGCACTTTGGGGCCAGTGACCAGAATTCTATTAGTTTTAAAATAGTGATGGAGAAGGATAGACCAGATCTAAAAGTTGAAGTTCTAAATTGGAGAAAAGCCAATTTTGACAGTATTAGGCAAGAACTTTTGAAAGCTGATTGGAGGCAGATGTTCGCAGATAAAGGGGCGGCTGGAAGATGGGAAGCCTTCAGAAATGAGATAACAAGAGTCCAGAGAAAGTATATTCCTGTCAGGGTGAAAGGGAAGGCTGGTAGGTATAGGGAATGCTGGATGACTAAAGAAATTGAGGGTTTGATTAAGAAAAAGAAGGAAGCATATGTCAGGTGTAGACAGGATAGCTCGAGTGAATCCTGAGAAGCGTATACAGAAAGTAGGATTAGATTAGATTAGATTACTTACAGTGTGGAAACAGGCCCTTCGGCCCAACAAGTCCACACTGCCCCGCCGAAGCGTAACCCACCCATACCCCTACATCTACATTTACCCCTTACCTAACACTATGGGCAATTTAGCATGGCCAATTCACCTGGCCTGCACATCTTTGGACTGTGGGAGGAAACCGGAGCACCCGGTAGGAGTATACTTAAGAGGGAAATCAGGAGGGCAAAATGGGGACATGAGATAGCTTTGGCAAATAGAATTAAGGAGAATCCAAAGGGTTTTTACAAATATATTAAGGACAAAAGGGTAACTAGGAAGAGAATTGGGCCCCTTAAAGATCAGCAAGGCGGCCTTTGTGTGGAGCCACAGAAAATGGGGGAGATACTAAATGAATATTTTGCATCAGTATTTACTGTGGAAAAGGATATGGAAGATATAGACTGTAGGGAAATACATGGTGATTTCATGCAAAATGTCCAGATTACAGAAGAGGAAGTGCTGGATGTCTTGGAACAGTTAAAGGTGGATAAATCCCCAGGACCTGATCAGGTGTACCCAAGAACTCTGTGGGAAGCGAGAGAAGTGATTGCTGGGCATCTTGCTGAGATATTTGTATCATCGATAGCCACAGGTGAGGTGCCGGAGGACTGGAGGTTGGCAAACGTGGTGCCACTGTTTAAGAAGGTTGGTAAAGACAAGCCAGGGAACTATAGACCGGTGAGCCTGACCTCGGTGGTGGGCAAGTTGTTGGAGTGAATCCTGAGGGACAGGATGTACATGTATTTGGAAAGGCAAGCACTGATTCGGGATAGTCAGCATGGCTTTGTGCGTGGGAAATCATGTCTCACAAACTTGATTGAGTTTTTTGAAGAAGTAATAAAGAAAATTGATGAGGGCAGAGCAGTAGATGTGATCTATGTGGACTTCGGTAAGGTGTTTGACAAGGTTCCCTATGGGAGACTAATTAGCAAGGTTAGATCTCATGGAATACAGGAAGAACTAGCCATTTGGATACAGAACTGGCTGAAAGGTAGAAGACAGAGGATGGTGGTGGAGGGTTGTTTTTCAGACTGGAGGCTTGTGACCAGTGGAGTGCCACAAGGATCGGTGCTGGGCCCTCTACTTTTTGTCATTTACATAAATGATTTGGATGCGAGCATAAGAGGTACAGTTAGTAAGTTTGCAGATGACACCAAAATTGGAGGTGTAGTGGACAGCGAAGAGGGTTACCTCAGATTACAACAGGATCTGGATCAGATGGGCCAATGGGCTGAGAAGTGGCAGATGGAGTTTAATTCAGATAAATGCAAGGTGCTGCGTTTTGGGAAAGCAAATCTTAGCAGGACTTATACACTTAATGGTAAGGTCCTAGGGAGTGTTCCTGAACAAAGAGACCTTGGAGTGTAGGTTCACAGCTCCTTGAAAGTGGAGTCACAGGTAGATAGGATAGTGAAGAAGGCGTTTGGTATGCTTTCCTTTACTGGTCAGAGTATTGAGTACAGGAGTTGGGATGTCATGTTGCAGCTGTACAGGACATTGGTTAGGCCACTGTTGGAATATTGTGTGCAATTCTGGTCTCCTTCCTATCGGAAAGATGTTGTGAAACTTGAAAGGGTTCAGAAAAGATTTACAAGGATGTTGCCAGGGTTAGAGGATCTGAGCTACAGGGAGAGGCTGAACAGGCTGGGTCTGTTTTCCCTGGAGCGTAGGAGGCTGAGGGGTGACCTTATAGAAGTTTACAAAATCATGAGGGGCATGGATAGGGTAAATTGACAAAGTCTTTTCCCTGGGGTCAGGAGTCCAGAACTAGAGGGCATAGATTTAGGGTGAGAGGGGAAAGATATAAAAGAGACCTAAGGGGCAACTTTTTCACGCAGAGGTTAGTACGTGTATGGAATGAGCTGCCAGAGGATGTGGTAGAGGCTGGTACAATTGCAACATTTAAGAGGCATTTGGATGGGTATATGAATAGGAAGGGTTTGGAGGGATATGGGCCGGGTGCTGGCAGGTGGGACTAGATTGTGATGGGATATCTGGTCGGCATGGACGGGATGGACCGAAGGGTCTGTTTCCATGCTGTACACCTCTATGTCTCTATAATACAAAGAAGGAACACCAAAAAAAAATTTTTAAATCCCAAACCGCCCTCATTAAAACAACTCAACTAACTAAATAATAACTGACAACAAGCTAATAAATAATAATAATACAGCTCAGCAAACATAACACTAACTCTCGAATATTGAGAGCATTACTTTTCACATATTCGTACGTTCGCTGATCCCCTTCTCTGGATATTAGACTTGTAAAGCACAATGGTTATGGCTCGATAAAAGCCCTTAACAAGTGTTTTTTGAATCTTTCACCGTAACGTTACTCGTCCAAATCTTAATATAGAAAACCTTCAGCATGGAAGCGGGCCATTCAGCCCATTGAGTCCTCACCAATCCTCCAAAGAGCATCCTACCCAATCCCACCTCTGTAACCATGTATTTCCCATGGGCTAATCCAACTAGCCTGCACATCCCTGGACACAATGAAGATTCTGAGAGACAGGATTTATGATTACTTGGAAAACCATAGTTTGATTAGAGATGGTCAGCATGACTTTGTGAGGTAAAAATAATGACTGCAGATGCTGGAAACCAAATTCCGGATTAGTGGTGCTGGAAGAGCACAGCAGTTCAGGCAGCATCCAAGGAGCTTCGAAATCGACGTTTCGGGCAAAAGCCCTGGAGGGGCAGATCATGCCTTGCGAACCTTATAGAATTCTTTGAGGATGTGACAAACACATTGATGAGGGCAGAGCAGTCGATGTGGTGTACATGGATTTTAGCAAGGTGTTTGATAAGCTTCCCCAGGGTAGGCTTATTCATAAAGTATGGATACAGAATTGACTGGCCCATAAAAGACAGAGAGTTTTGATGGAAAGTAGTCAGCCTGGAGCTCGGTGACCAGTTTAGTTCTACACGGATCTGTTCTTGGACTGCTGCTCTTTGTGACCTTTATAAATGACTTAGATGAGGAAGTGGAAGGGTGGGTTAGTAGGTTTGCCGATGACACAAAGGTTGGTGGAGTGGTAGAGAGTTTGGTGAGCTGTTGTAGGTTGCAACGGGACATTGACAAGATGCAGAACTTGGCTGAGAAGTGGATTCACTTTGGAAGGTTGAATTTGAATGCGGAATATGGGCTTAAAGGCAAGGTTCTTGGCAGTGTGGAGGAACAGAGGGATCTTGGGGTCCATGTCCATAGATACCTTAAAGTTGCCACCCAGGTTGATAGGGTTGTCAAGAAGGCATATGGTGCGTTGGCTTTCATTAGCAGGGGGATTGAGTTTAAGAGCCATGAGGTTATGCTGCAGCTCTACGGAGCCCTGGTTAAACCACACTTGGAATACTGTGTTCAGTTCTGCTTGCCTCATTATGATCACATTGTAAGGGATAGGATTTACGAACATCTGGATAGGAATAATGTGATCATACGTATGTACCTGTCAGGCAGGGAGGAAAGGGTCGTGTGAGGGAGCCGTGGTTTGATAAGGAATTGGAATCCCTTGTTAAAGGGAAGAGGGCGGCCTATGTAAAGGTGAGGCATGAAGGTTCAATTGGGGCGATTGAGAGTTATAAAGTATCCAGGAACGATCTGAAGAGAGAGCTAAGAGCAGCAAGGAGGGGACATGAAAAGTCCTTAGTTGGTAGGATTAGGGAAAACCCAAAGGCTTTCTATAAGTATGTCAGGAATAAAAGAATGACTAGGGTAGGAATAGGTCCAGTCAAGGATGGTAGTGGGAAGTTGCGTGTGGAGGCTGAAAAGATTGGGGAGACACTGAATGAATACTTTTCGTCAGTATTCACTCAGGAACAGGACATTGTTGCCGATGTGAATATTGAGTCACAATTAATTAGAATGGACGGCTTTGAGGTATGTAGGGAAGAGATGTTGGAAATTCTGGAAAGGGTGAAAATAGATAAGTCCCCTGGGCCATATGGCATTTATCCTAGGATTCTCTGGGAAGCAAGGGAGGAGATTGCAGAGCCATTGACCTTGATTTTTATGTCCTCGTTGTCTACAGGAATAGTGCCAGAAGACTGGAGGATAGCAAATGTGGTTCCCTTGTTCAAGAAGGGGAATAGGGATAACCCTAGTAACTATAGGGCAGTGAGTCTCACTTCTGTTGTGGACAAAGTCTTAGAGAGAATTGTAAGGGATAGGATTTATGAACATCTGGATAGGAATAATGTGATCAAGGATAGTCAGCATGGTTTTGTGAAGGGCAGGTTGTGCCTCACAAACCTTATTGAATTCTTTGAGAAGGTGACTAAGGAGGTGGACGAGGGTAAAGTGGTAGATGTGGTGTATATGTATTTTAGTAAGGCATTTGATAAGGTTCCCCATGGTAGGCTACTGCAAAAAATACGGAGGTATGGCATTGAGGGTGAGTTGGAGGTTTGGATTAGGAATTGGCTGGCTGGAAGAAGACAGAGGGTAGTAGTTGATGGTAAAGGTTCATCTTGGAGTGCAGTTACTAGCGGTGTTCCGCAAGGATCTGTTTTGGGACCATTGCTGTTTGTCATTTTTATAAATGACCTGGAGGAGGGGCTAGAAGGTTGGGTGAGCAAGTTTGCGGATGATACGAAAGTCGGTGGAGTTGTTGACAGTGAGGAAGGATGTGGCAGGTTACAACGGGATAGAGATAAGCTGCAGAGCTGGGCAGAAAGGTGGCAAATGGAGTTCAATGTGGGGAAGTGTGAGGTGATTCACTTTAGTATGAGTAACAAAAAGATGGGGTACTGGGCTAATGGTCGGCTACTTGGTAGTGTGGATGAGCAGAGGGATTTTGGTGTCCATGTACACAGATCTCTGAAAGTTGCCACCCAGGTAAATAGTGCAGTGAAGAAGGCATATGGCGTACTGGCTTTTATTGGTAGAGGAATTGAGTTCTGGAGTCCTGAGGTCATGCTGCAGTTGTATAAGACTCTGGTGCGGCCGCATCTGGAATATTGTGTGCAGTTTTGGTCGCCATACTATAGGAAGGATGTGGAGGCACTGGAACGGGTGCAGAAGAGGTTTATCAGGATGTTGCCTGGTATGGTAGGAAGATCGTATGAGGAAAGGCTGAGGCACTTGGGGCTGTTTTCATTGGAGAAAAGAAGGTTTAGGGGTGACTTGATAGAGGTGTACAAGATTAGGGGTTTAGATAGGGTTGACCATGAGAACCTTTTTCCATGTATGGAGTCAGCTATTACGAGGGGGCATAGCTTTAAATTAAGGGGTGGTAGGTATAGGACAGATGTTAGGGGTAGATTCTTTACTCAGCGAGTCGTGAATTCATGGAATGCCCTGCCAGTAGCAGTGGTGGACTCTCCCTCTTTATGGGCATTTAAACGGGCATTGGATAGGCATATGGAGGATAGTGGGTTAGTGTAGGTTAGGTGGGCTTGGATCGGCGCAACATCGAGGGCCAAAGGGCCTGTACTGCGCTGTATTTTTTTCTATACATATTTTCTATATTTTCTATATTATAGGAAAGTTGTGGAAGCTTCAGAGAGGGTGTAGAGGAGATTTACCAGGATGCTGTCTGGACTGGAGGGCATGTCTTTCTTATGAAGAAAGGTTAAGGGAGACAGGGCTTTTTTCATTGGAGCGAAGAAGGATGAGAAGTGACTTGATAAATGTGTGTAAGATGATGAGAGGCATAGTTAGAATGCATAGCCAGAGACTTCTACTCAGGGTGGAAATGGCTATCATGAGAGGGCATCATTTTAAAGTAATTGGAGGAAGGTTTAGGGGAGATGTCAGAGGTAGGTTCTTTACACAGATAGTGGTGGGTGCATGGAATACACGGTAGTAGAGTCAGATACGTTAGGGACGTTTAAGCAACTCTTGCATAGGCACATGGAAGATAGAACAATGAAGGGTATGTAGGTTAGTCTGATCGTAGAGTAGAATAACAGGTCAGCACAACATCAAGGGCTGAAGAGCTCGCAATGTGCTGTACAGTTCTGTGTTCAATGTTCTGTGTTCTATGTTTATCACGGCCAGTCCACCTAACCTACACATCTTTGGACTATGGAGCGCCCAGAGGAAACCCACATAGACTGGGGGAGAATGTGCAAAATCCATCACCTAAGGCTGGAATCAAATCAGTCCCTGGCTGATTCAGATTTGCTCCTCAGTTACTGTTTTGCAATTGTTTTGAAATATTATATTTTATGTATTACTGTGGCACAGGCCAGTAAAAGCATTATTGAGGTGAGAGGTTTACTGTTCTGCCTGCTCTCTGTGGATGCATTGTGGATGATTTTTGAGCTTTTATGCAGATTACAGTTTCAAGTAGCTCAGGATATGCCTGTGAGCAGAATTAATTCATTAGGTTTTAAATGCAATTTTGCTTAAAGAGCTTTAAGGGAACTATTGATGCGTGTTTTCAGCCAAGAGAAAATTATCTTCATGTGTGTGAATATTTCAAAACTCATTTTCTATTTTATATGCACAATCCATTTCTCGACCATTCATTTACTTTCTGTGTTGAACCTGTTTTGTGTACTTTATGAGTGACTTCTAAGTTTGAAGGTGCTAGGTATTGACGTTGGGGAGTTGCCATTTTGTACCTATTGTTAGCCGCGTATACTCCCAGGCAAGATAGTTGAAATAACTCCATGGGGACCAGTATCCCATTACCAAGTCACACTTTATTTACACATGCACAGTACATGGACTTTGACCACCCAGCTCAGAGCCAGTCCCCCGAATGGAGTGAATTCCTGAGACTCCTGTTTATATCTGAGAGATAAATGGGAGGGGGTGGTGGGGTTGGGGGGAAAGGAAGCTGAGAAAGCAATAGGTGCATGAAGGTGAGGGAGATGGTGATAGGTCAGTGGGGACAGTGATGGACAGGTCCGCGGGGCAGTGCCAATTTGGAGGCTTGGGACTGGGATCATGTGGGGGGAGGGGAAATGAGGAAGCTGTTGAAATCCACATTTATCTCGTGTGGTCGCAGGGTCCCAAGGTGGAATATGAGGCATTCTTCCTCCAGGCTCAGGTGGCAACAGTTTGGTGGTGGAGGAGGCCCAGGACCTGCATGTCCTTGACGGAGAGGGAGGGGGAGTTGAAGTGTTCAGCCATGGGGCGGCGGGGTTGGAGGGTGCAGGTGTCCTCCTCCGGATCTGTCCATCACATTCCCCCCCCCAACCTATCACCTTCTTCTTCACCTTCATCCATCTATCGCTTTCCCAGCTACTTCCTCCCAACCCCACCCTGCCTCCCATTTATCTCTTAGCCCCAACCCACAAGCTGCATTCCTGATGAAGGGCTTATGCCCAAAACGTCAATTCTCCTACTCCTCGGGTGCTGCCTGACCTGCTGTGCTTTTGCAGCACCGCACTCTTAACTCTGATCTCCAGCATCTGCAGTCCTCATTTTCTCCTGTTGATATCTGTCAGTCAGGACTCCCTGATTGTCCCAGGTTAACAGCTCCAATCAGGGAACTCATATTCAATGAGATCCACCTCTTTCCAATAACTAAAATACTGGACTAGTAAGCCAGGAGAAAGTGAGGACTGCAGATGCTGGAGATCAGAGCTGAAAATGTGTTGCTGGAAAAGCGCAGCAGGTCAGGCAGCATCCTCCTGTTCCTTGGATGCTGCCTGACCTGCTGCACTTTTCCAGCTAGTAAGCCAGGGCCCAGAACTAGTAAACCAAAGAAGGTGAACTCAAATCCGACCCAAGGCATTTTGAGAACTCAGAATATGACAACAAATTGTATTTAACAAATATCTCTAACACAGTAAAACATTCCACAAAAATTCACAGGGATGTTGCCAAACAAAATGCAGTGACAAGCCACATAAGGAGATATGAAAGATGAAACTGGGGGCTGCAGGGAGTTTGAGGTGGGACAATGCTTTCAGTCTTCCCAACATTCAATTGGAGGAAGTTTCTACTCATTCAGGACTGGATGGCAGGTAAGCAGTCTTACAAATTACACTCTGTTCAGAAGTCAGGAGAGGTAATAGTGAGTTAGTGCTGGAAGTAACCTGAGGGCAGCATGTGGGTAAGAAATTGGAAGGGGTCAAACATAGATTATTGGGTGGCACCAGAGGTAACAGTGCAGGAGCAGAAAGAGAAACCACCTGCAAACATTTCTCTCGCTATAGCTAGACAGACCTTTCTTTCATTATAAGATCAGAAGTGGGGATGTTCCCTATGACTGCACAATGTTCAGCACCATTTGAAGCTCCTCAGATACTAAAGCAATTAGTGTCTATATGTATGAAAACCTGGGTAACACCCAAGCTTGGGATGATAAGTGACAAAACACATGTGTGCCACATACACGTTGGGCAATGACTATTTCAGACAAGAGAGAATCTAATCATGTTCCCTTTGACATTCACTGGCATCACTGTCACTGAATGCTCCATGATCAACATTTTGGAGTTCAACTTTGGCCAGGAACTGAACTAGACCAGTCATTTAAAGATTGTGACTAAAGTGCAGGTCAGACGTTGAAAATTCTGTGACAAATAACTTACCTCCTGACTCTCCAAAGCCTGTCCACCATCAATCAGTCACATGTTAGGAGTGTAATGGAAAACACTCCACTTGCCTGGTTGAGCGCAGCATCAAAAAGTGTGCTGCTGGAAAACCACAGCCGATCAGGCAGCGTCCGAGGAGCAGGAGAGTCGATGTTTCAAGCAAAGACTCTTCATCAGGAATGTACCCTTGTAGAGGGAGGAGGAGAACTCCTTCAAGGTGGGCATCCTTGGAAGAGGTTTTGCAATAAGGTTATAATCAACTAGGAGAAAGTGAGGACTGCAAATGCTGAAGATCAGAGTCAAAACATGTGGTGCTGCAAAAACACAGCAAGTCAGGCAGCATCCGAGGAGCAGGAGAGTTGACATTTTGAGCATAAGCTCTTCATCAGTTCCAACAACACTCAAAAAGCTCAGCACTTTTCAGGGTATAGATGCTTACTTGATTAACATTCCCTCCACAACTGACTCAACAGTGCCTTCTATCTACAAAATACACTTCAGTTGCTCCATTGACAACACCTTCGAAAGCTGCAACCACCCCTATTTGGAAGGACAAGGGCAGCAGATACATGGGAACATCACCAACTACAGGTTCCCCTCCAAGTCACTTGCCATCCTGACTTAGAAATAGATTAAAGTGGTGCTGGAAAAGCACACCCGGTCAGGCAGCATCCGAGGAGCAGGAAAATCGATGTTTTGGGCAAAAGCCCTTCATCAGGAATGGAAGCAGGGAGCCTTCAGTCCTGATGAAGGGCTTTTGCCCAATACGTCAATTTTCCTGCTCCTTGGATACTGCCTGACTGGCTGAGCTTTTCCAGCACCACTTTAATCTAGACTTTGATTTCCAACATCTGCGCTCCTCACTTTTGCCTTGCTAGCAGTGGACATGAGTCAAAATCCTGGAACTCCCTCTCTAATTGCATTTGGATCATTCTAAGTCTTAAAATACTGCAGCAGTTAAAGAAAGCAACTGCAATTAGGAATGGATGATTAATGTTGGCCTAACCAGTGACTCCCACATTCCATGAATGAATTTTAAAAAATAGATAACCATGAAACCAGGTGAGTGCCAACTGTGAATCTCATTGTGCTGCCCAGCAATGTGTCAACAGCAGATTAGGTGTTAAAGAAAAACCAAGAGTAATGAGAACGCTGTAAATCAGAAACCAAAACCAGAAATTGCTGCAAAAGCTCAGCAGGTCTGGCAGCATCTGTGGAGAGAAATCAAGAGTTAACGTTTCAGGTCGAGTCATCCTTCCTCAGAAGTTATTATCTTGTAGACTCTCTGAACTGACAATGCTGATGTCAAATCAGTGATAGATTTGTTCTGCAGAAGTTAATTTGAACTCAGGGTGCCAAAGGTCAAAGATCAGCATTTAACCCTTTCTATTTTCTACACTGAACATAGAAAACAGTGAATATTGAGGATAGAGACCACCTATTCTTACCATATTAAAGTAGTACTCTGTTTACTTTCTCATGGTCATGCAGTTGAAATCACTCCTCTCGATTTGTAAAATGTTAGAACAAGTAAGTAATAGGAAATTATACTCATTCATAACCAGTTCTCGGGTTATCGGCAGGAGGAATTTAAAGAACTTTACGGTACCATTTAATGAAAGTGTAGCCTTGTGCATGGGTTGCAGAAGCAGAACTTAGCTCTGTTTTAATTCAATATTTTGAGATTCTTCACACAGCATTTCAGTTCGATCTTTAAACTTGCCAGGAGTTTGCACTATCACAAATGATTAATGGTATGTATTAAAGTATTTGTTGCAGCAAACTTTTCAATAGTGGTGCAGAGGGGAAGCAGGTCATGGTGGATAATGGATGCTGCTTTGTGTGATGGATGGTACTCTATAATTAAATATTAATGGTGTAATAATTGACAGCCTGGTCCAACTCTGTTACAAAGCTTTAATGATAAGGAATGCTTGCTGTTAGATTACCAAAAAAAATCTGCAACTGAGGCTTTCTAAAGCTATTTTAAATGATTTTAGATTTACTTTCTTTCGATCAATCACTGAATTAAGCTAATGTCCTATTAAGTACTGTGGCATGATCAAAAGTACAATTTGAGCTTTGCATTAAGAAAGGCAGAATTTGCATTTTTAAGTTGTCTTTCACATTCTCAGGATGTCGCAAATTGCTTTACAGCCAGGAAATATTTTTGAGGTGTTGGGAACATCAAAATTTATTTAAGCACAAGTCCCCCACAAGCAAGAGTTGAGATGTTATTTTAGTGATGGTGGTTGAGGAATAAGTATTGAGCAGGCTCCCCCTGGGAGTGTTGTCCTATTAGATCCTTGTACATTCACCTGAGAGGACAGATAAAGTCCTGGTTCAACATCTCACATGAAAGACACCACCTCCATCAGTGCAGCACTCCCTCAGCACTGCACTAGATTAGCTACAGTGTGAAAACAGGCCCTTCGGCCCAACAAGTCCACACTGACCCTCTGAAGAGCAACCTACCCATTCCCCTACATTTACCCCTTCACCTAACACTAGGGGCAATTTAGCATGGCCAATTCACCTAACCTGCACATTTTTGGGACTGTGGGAGGAAACCGGAGCAGCATGAGGAAACCCACGCAGACACGGGGAGAATGTACAAACTCCACACAGACAGTTGCCTGAGGCGGGAACTGAACCCGGGTCGCTGGCTCTGTGAGGCAGCAGTGCTAACCACCGTGCCACCGTGCCACCCAACTAGGGAGTTGACTTATGTGCTCAGGTATAAGTGCAATAGAAACCGATAATTTTCTGACTCATATGTGCACTAGAATACGAGAGGTTGACAAGACTGTCTTATGAGGAGAGATTGGTTAGACTGGGCCTGTATTCACTAGAGTTTAGAAGGATGAGAGGGGTTTTCATTGAAATATATAAAATTCTCACATGGCTGGACAGACTAAAGGTCAGGAGGATGCTTTCCCTGGTTGGGGTGTCGAGAACCAGGGGACACAGTCTCAGGAATTCTGGGGAGACCATTAAGGACTGAGATGAGAAAATGCTTTTTCACCCAAAGGCTGTGGAGGCCAAGTCACTGAAGAGATTTAAGAAAGAGATAGATAATTTTTTAGATTTTGAAGGCATCAAAGTACATAGAAGGAAAGCAGGAATATGGCAATGAGATAAACATCAGCTCCAATCATACTGAACTGGGCCGATGGGCCGAATGACTTACTTCTGCTTTTAGTTTTTATGTTGCTATGAGGGACTGATGGACACACACCGTGACGGAGCACAAATTTGTTCTCTGCTGTCAACCATGCTTACTTATTTTGTGTATGTTTAAAGTATAGTAACCAAAGTGTTACTTGATTTGACTGTTATCTTAGGGGCTGGAACTCCAATGGAATGCTACATCGATGCTCAGCTACTTGACTGAGGCATTGAAGAATCACAGGAATCCAGAGGCCACGTGACATTTTACTGTCCTCTCAGTAGAAGGAGAAAGAGTTGAACTGATAGTTCATTAAGTCAGAAAATATGCACTTTTTAAAATTGATGTGAATAGGTGCAGAATCCTTGTGGATGACATTTACACATAAGCGGCAATACACTCGATCAATTTACTGGTCTCCTACAATACTAAGGGTAAAGAACCTTTCAAACAAAGGGCAATTAAGTTTTCTATAAACTATTCAGTGAGAAGTAGACTCACTTGTAATAGCTTTTGCTTTGCCTGCTTTTGTTGCTTGAACAACTGACTGACTCAATCGACATTGAAAATTACAGAACATATTTTTCCCAGTTGTGCCTATTTTACTGAGCGGTACATGTAGTTTTGAAGAATTTTAGAGGCAATTTTAAGAAGATGGATTGCATATTACAGAGACATAAGTAATGTGACTGTTGTTTTTCAGTAGAGTTGAGAGCTTAGTGTCTCTTAAAATAGGTGGCGTGGGAGGGAATTCACTCATTGTCGAGTGGGTGTGCTGCAAGGTTTATTCTTGACGCAAAATTATTTTTATGCTTAATATATTTTATTTCATTGTTATATTCAACACAATAGTGGAATTTAGCTTTAAACAGAATTGTCAGCCATGAAGACTACAAGGGAAACAAATTGCAATGTTAAGATAGATCCAAACTTTAGAACACAACAATTTTCTATGTGAGTACTGTTACTAATGTAAATCTCACAAAGCATGAGTCCTTAGTTTAAATTTCTTTCATAGCTATCCCATTATATGATTCGTGCCAAAAACAGAAATTGCAGCAAAACTCAGTAGGTCTGATAGCATCTATGAGGAGAAGGCAGAGTTAATGTTTAGAATTTGGTGACTCTTCATCAGCCCATTATCACAGATTAACATCATCACAACCCATATCTGTCCCACTATCACAGACTAACACCATCATCACTGTATCTGTCCCACTATGAAAGACTAACAACACTATTACTGTATCTGTCCCATTATCACAGGCTAATACCATACTCATTGTACCTGTCCCATTATCACAGACTAACACCACCACCACTGTATCTGTCCCACTATCAGAGGCTAACAGCATCATCTCTGTATCTGTCCCACTATTATAAACTAAAACCATCATCCCTGTCTCTGTCCCAGTATCACAGGCTAATGACACTATCACTGTATCTGTCCTATTATCACAGACTAACATCATTATCACTGTATCTGTCCCATTATCACAGATTAACATCATTATCACTGTATCTGTCCCATTATCACAGATTAACATCATTATCACTGTATCTGTCCCATTATCACAGACTAATATCATTATCACTGTATCTGTCCCATTATCACAGACTAACACCATCACCACCCATATCTGTCCCATTATCACAGACTAACATCATTATCACTGTATCTGAACCAGTATCTCAGACTAACACCATCATCCCTGTATCTGTCCCACTATCACAGGCTAACAACGTTATCATTGTATATGTTCCATATCACAGGCGAACAACACTATCACTGTATATGTCCCACTATCACAGACTAATATCACCATCACTTTATCTGTCCCACTATCACAGGCTAACAACACTATCACTGTATCTGAACCAGTATCACAGACTCCCACCATTCTCCCAGTAGGTTTCCCAGTAAAACAGACTAACACCATCATCACTGTGTCTGTCCCAGTAAAACAGACTAACACCATCATCACTGTGTCTGTCCCAGTATCACAGACTCACACTATAATTCCTGTATCTGTCCCAGTATCACAGACTAACACCATCTTTCCTGTATCTGAACTAGTATCACAGACCAATGCCATTATCACTGTATCTGTCCCCACTATCACAGACTAACATCACTATCACTGTATCTGTCCCCACTATCACAGACTAACACAACTATCCCTGTATCTGTCCCATTGTCATAGTGTTTCCACCTCAGCCACCAAACTGCTCAGTGAGTTCCAGACACCTGACACCCTCTGGTGAAAAAAGTTTTCCTTATCCCCTCTAGTCCTTCTACCAATCACCTTGAATCTGTGCCCCTGGTGTGTGACTGAGGAAACAGGTCTTCCTTGTCCATTCTATTAAAAGACCCTCATCCTTTTGTAGATTCACCCCCAGTCTCCTTTTGTTCTAAAGAAAAAAAAACTCGTCTATCCCATCTTTCCTGATAGCTGCAATTTTCAGGCCCAGCAACGTTCTTGTAAATCTCCTCTGACTCTCTCTCTAGACTAATTGTATCTTTCCTATAATATGGTGATCAGAGTTGTATGCAAGAAGATGTTAGCCTGAGACCTTGCCTTCTTTCTGATTGAAGTAGATGTGGAAGATCCCTCAACACTATTTTGAAGAAGAGCTGAGGAGTGACCATGGTGCCCCAACCAATATTTATGCCTCAGTGAAGATAATGGATGAAGGAACGAAGGCTGGAATTTGAGTCTCACTTTCAGGCTTGAGTGCAAAGCCTCTGTCTCACATTCCTATCAGAAGTGCTGGCCTTTTTATATGGTATTAAGTGGAGGCCTGATCTGCCTGTCGGTCAGATGTAAGGGTGTGGTACAATGTTGGAGCAGGACTCTGTTCTGACCAACAAACATCCTTCAATCTACATCTGATTGATAACATAAAACAAAAAAATTGTGGATGTTGGAGATCTGAAACAAAAACAGGAAGTGCTGGAGTAACTCAGTATGTCTGGCAGCATCTGTAGAGAGAAAAACAGAGTTAGTGCTTCGAGTCTGATGACCCTTCTTCAAAACAGGAAATGGCGGTATTTGTGCTGATGACAGAGGTGGGAGGGTCTGGAGGGAAGGCATGATGTAGGTGGGTGGAGATGGTGAGGTAAAAACAATGACTGCAGATGCTGGAAAGCAAATACTGGATTAGTGGTGCTGGAAGAGCACAGCAGTTCAGGCAGCATCCAACGAGCAGCGAAATCAACGTTTCGGGCAAAAGCCCTTCATCAGGAATAAAGGTGGAGATGGTACGTAGAGAGAGAGAAGCAGAAAAATAGATTGCAGATGATAAACTGGGAGGGAAGGCATAATGTAGATGGATGGAAATGGTACCTAGAGAGAGAACGAGAGAGAGGGAGAAAGAGAAAGGAGAAGCAGACAAATAGATTGCAGATGATAAACTGGGATGGAGATAAACAAGACTTGGGAGTATGGGAGTGGGTAATGAACATGGGGGAAAGAGTTCACACTCTGAAACTGTGTCCTATGATCCTCATCCACTAGCTACCTGGTGAAGGATCAGTGCTCCAAAAATTTCCAAATAAACCTGTTGGACTAGAACCTGGCGTTGTGTGATTTTCAACTTTGTTAAATTAAAACTGAACACTGAGGGCTTTAATACCTGGGTGGAAGATGAGGTGTGATTCTCCAGCTCTTGTGTACAAGTTGATCACGGCACATTTTCAATGATTCACACTTTCCGTTCGCACCCGTTCAGCATTTATCTCCCTGGTGGCTCACCACAGCATTCCCTTTGTCTGCTTCTCCCTTTTTCCTCTCCCTCTCTGGACACCATCACCAAATATTGAACATACTTCGTAACCCTCCCCTTGACCTTCAGCATAAATACCACCATTTCTTAGTTGCTTTCAGCTGCTTTCGTTTGGGTCACTGGACTTGAAATGTTAATTCTGCTCTTTTATCAGTCCCAGGTAACTGTTTCTAATCTGATGCATTCATTGTATAAAGTAGTAAGTCATCGGATTCATTACCTTCCACATCTATTCTATTGTCCTTGACTTTCCAGTGGGATCAATCATTATATACCCATCAACACCTCATGCATTCATACTGTTAAACAGAAGACATAGGAACATTGGAACAGGAGGAGGCCATTCAGCCCTCAAGCCTGTTCCACCATTCAATGAGATCATGGCTGATCTATTGCCTAATTCCATATATCTGCCGGTGGCCTATATCCCTTAATACGTTTGCTTAACAAAAATGCATCTATCTCAGAACATTTTGGTGTTTGAGATAGTCTGCTTTGGTAAATTCACCATATTTCTAATCTGAAATATACACAGAAAGTGCTGGGACACAAACCCTATCAGGACCTGTAGAGAGAGAAAAACAGAGTTAATGTTTTGAGTTGAATGTAATTTGACTTCATCTGCAGTACATTGCCATTAGTTTACTTCTGGTCTGACTTTTAGTTCATTCTTTTCTTCTCCTTAATGTTAAATAGACAAATTCACAGTTTGAAAAGAAAAGTCTTAATTTATATAGTGAGTTTGGAAAGTCACAAAAGTATCCAACAAATGCAAATTACAAAAGAAAAAGAATGAGAAGCCATAGATTTAAAGAGATGTGCAAATAAAGTGATGTAGTAATTAGGATCTGGAATACACATTCTGAAAAAGTGGTGGAGATAGGTCAAACTGAGATATTCAAGAAGACATTGGGTGATTAGATTGTCAGAAATGGTATGCAAGGATACAGGAGATAGACACTGGGTGATAGAACTGGTGCAGCTACAATGGGCCAAATGGCCTACTTTTACACTGTATTAGTTCTGTGATTCTGTGAAATAAAGTATTAAAATGTAATGCAGGAAGCTGCAGCAGCCAATGTGATTATGACCAGAAGATCTACTTTAGCAAAGTTGAATAAATGGTACATAATGACCAAGACTACAGTGGAGACTCCTTGCCGTTCATTAAGTAATACCAAGGGATCTTTTACCTCCACTTGAAAGCGCAGGTGAGGCGTGCGGTATTTTTCCAGATGACCACGCCTTTCTCCTTATGGTATTTGCCATTTCCCTCTGTGTGTTGCTGGCTAGAGGTCATTTGAGGTAGTTTGCAACCAATCCTCAACCAAGCCAAAGAACTGTCAATGCTGGAAATAAGAAACAAAAACAGAAATTGCTGGAAAAGCTCAGCAGGTCTGGCAACATCTGTGGAGAGAGAAAGCAGAGTCAACATTCCAGAAGGGTCCTGAAGAAGATTCTGCTTTTGTTTCTCATTTGTCTTTGTTTAGTCTTAGGGTTAAATGGTGGTGAGTGATACACCACAGGAGAGGCACTGTTCTTAGATAATAAGAAGGTTTCTTTCATGATAGCCATCACTGTAAATATATTTGATCAGACAAAATTACTTGGTCCTTAGGATGTTGGTACAGATATTTCTGGTCTCTCCCAAAGCTAAATTAGAATTCCTTGTCTCCATCTACAGACTGTGTATTGCATTAATAGAATAGGTGCAGCCAATTTAAAATGCAAGTTAACCCCTTCAGATCCATTGCCTCATACAACAAAACCTCGGTTTGACTGGGAGTGTCAGCTGAGATGATCTGTTCAAGTCTCTGGAGTGGGACTTGGAGGACATGACCTTCTGACTCAGAGAGAACTCTGGCATGGAGAAACGGTTGATACCTTTCGGATGTGCAGCATGTTCAACAAGTCTTCGATTAGTGCTTTCTTTTGACATTCCATTGCATTTTATTTGGGCTTATTTGCCCTTGCCAGAGGGAATGGTGGGGCCCCTGCTTCTGATAGCAATTACCTTCAGAGTAGCTGCTATTGTGGCTGGAATTGTTGAACTATAAATTTGGTTTATCATCAGATGCCTCTTATAACAACGTCCAGAATGTGATTTATGTGACAAAACAATTTCCTGAACTATGAACAAAGACATGAAGATTCTCATTTACATATTCCCACTCATCATATCTTTCATTGTGACACCTGGATTCATTGTGTTCCTGTAAATTGGAATTAATGCTGAAGCGTAGACAAACAGGGAAACACTGCAATTTGCAAGAGGCATTGCGAAAAATAAGATTTTTTATGGCTTTGAACAAAGAACAATACAATACATAATCAGGTCCCTTGGCCCACCAAACCTGCGCTGATTCCTAATCCTTATTTAGATCCACTACTTATTGCCCATACACGGTTTCTATCCCTCAGTTCATCTCCCATTTATGTAATTATCAAGATATGCCCTAAACCTTGCTAACTTGTCTGCATCCACCACCTCTGCTGGCATCCAAACACCCACTGCCCTCTGTGTGAAACATCTTCCCCACTCTTCACCCCTAATCTTTCTCCCTCCAACCTTGAACTGGTGCCCTCTGGTAGTTGACCTTTCCATCCTGGGATAAAGCTTCCAACTAAGTACCCTATCTATGCCTCCTTATAAGTTTGTAGACATCTATCGTGTCACCCCTCAGCGTTTCCAGTGATAACAATCCCAGTTTATCCAACTTCTCATAACTAAAACTCTCCAGGCCAGGCAACAACCTGGTAAACCTGCTTGACACCCTCTCTAAAGCATCCACGTCCTCTTGGTAATGTGGCATCTAGGACTGCATGCAATATTCCATATGTGACCTAACTAAAGTTTTATACAGCTGTAACATAACTTTACAACTTTTATATTTGATGCCCCAGCTGATGAAGTGTCCTGTGTGGCTTCTTGACCATCTTATCCATCTGCGCTGCCACTTTCAGGGATCTATGGACCCATTCATCTAGATCCCTCTGCATGTTTAGACAATCCTTAATATGTCAATGCTCCTAACGGTTCAACCATTTATTATATGCTGTAATTCACAACTGAATTTAATGTTCCAAAATGCATCACTTCACATTTGTCTGGATTGAACTCCATCTTCCACTTCTGTGCTCAAATGTACAATCTATCTATATCACACTGTATCCTTTGGCAATCCTCCTTACCACCTACAACTCTGCCAGTTTTGGTGTCTTCCACAAACTTTCTAATCAGACCACTCACACTTTCCTCCAGATCATTTATATATAATACAAACAACAAAGGTCCCAGCACTGATCCCTGCGGAACATTTGGTTGCAGGATAATGGAGAAACAGGGAATGAGGTAGTTATGGAATTGTTTGTACCCCGTAGATCCAGGGAAATGGGCCCTTGTGTTAATGTTCAAATTAAGCCCTTAGTAGTCATGCAACCATATTAGATTCTCTTTGTTAACCAAAATAAGACATTGTGCTGCACTGTTGATGTACCTCTGCAATACTGTTAATAATTGTGAACTTTAATAATGCAGAATTTATTTTTTTTAGTTTGTTGATTATTTCATCTTGTGTTTTTTGTAGTTGACATGTTTCAGCAGTGCTGTAATCAAACTTACAAAGCCAATCATTGAATTCCTTTACAAAATTTATGCTGTAGACAGGATTATAGCTCCTCCAGGTAGCTGTTTATTATTCTCACCTTTATTGTTATCACCATTATCCCAATTATCGTTTTAAAGGCGGATCTTTAACTCTCTGGAATCTTCCCAGCCCCTGAACAATGTAAACCTTGACCAGGCTGCACCTCAGGACAGCTAGCTCACTCACTCAGTGCTCTCTCACTCTGTGTTTACTTCGCTGCTTACTGCATCCCCTCCTTTTCACACGGATGATCCCTGGAATGACAGGTCTAGCATATGAGGAACGGCTGAGGATACTGGGATTGTATTCGTTGGAGTTTAGAAGATTAAGGGGAGACTTAATAGAGACGTACAAAATAATATATGGCTTGGAAAAGGTGGATGCTAGGAAATTGTTTCCGTTAGACGAGGAGACTAGGACCCGTGGACACAGCCTTAGAATTAGAGGGGGTCATTTCAGAACAGAAATGCGGAGACATTTCTTCTGCCAGAGAGTGGTGGGCCTGTGGAATTCATTGCCACGGAGTGCAGTGGAAGCCGGGACGCTAAATGTCTTCAAGGCCGAGATTGATAGATTATTATTGTCTAGAGGAATTAAGGGCTACGGGGACAACGCTGGTAAGTGGAGCTGAAATGCCCATCAGCCATGATTGAATGGCGGAGTGGACTCGATGGGCCGAATGGCCTTACTTCCACTCCTATGTCTTATGGTCTTATGGTCTTATTGTCTTTTCCTGCTTTGCCCCCTTATTTAAAGACTCACAGTGCTTCTTCTGCCCCGCGGTATGTATGGTGAAGGGTAACTCTGGACTGTCAAGACTTCACTGCGTTCATGGCTGGGCATCAAAGGTGACACCAGCACCAGCGGTTCTGAGATCCAGGATATCTGGCAATGGTATGTACAGGTACTTCCAATGATGAGTGGGAGAATTGGGCTAGCAAGGAACACCATGGGCTGTGATAACTCGTTAATAATGTGATGATAGCATAAGAAAACTCACCACTCTTCATGGAGAGAAATCTTCTGTGAAACTTGGAAAAAGTGACACTGTGAAATCTGATCCAATTCAGCCATTTATCATTCTGCCTGTTGTGCTTCCAACTTCTGCAGCTAGTTGACAGTCCTGTTCCCAGCTTTCTGATACTGTGCTTTGGAGCTTATTGTTGAAATTGGCTTAACAGAAGGTGACAGTCTCTCGCTTTTACCCTACACATCCCATACTTTCAATACCAGCAAGTTTGATAATCAGATTTCAAACCCATACCACATCATTCTAAAACTCAGTACAAATAATTGCTTACTAATTCAGTGCTTAATCATTGCAAAAAGAAACGCTAAGCCGAAGCTTTTCATCTTGCACTCTTTAGGATACACATGCAAGAAGCTAAATTTGGAAAAGGAACAACAATTTATACAGCTTGGAAATGAGAGGCAGATGGACTGTGGTTGTTATGGAAACTCAGAGGAAACTGTTTACTGTCCATCTTAGTGAGCTGACCAAACTCTGTCTGGGCTGGAAGTATCTGATTGATTAATACATTCTCCTGTACATTAGACTCCAATGCACTGTGCTATTGCAGCACCTTAAAACATTAACCAGTGTATAAATGAAATGCCTTTCATAGACCATGCTATGTAAATGTAAATTCAGCAAATTGTTTCCACTTTTGTGAGTTGAGGCATAATTCATTTTCATCTTCTGTGTTTTTAACCACGTAGTTGCTCTGCCAAATTCCTTATTGTGTATAATTTATGACACATTTATCATCATTAACTGTGTTCATGCGTTAGACTTCACCTTTTTGTTAGTACAAAGTCTCTGTTGAATTCTGGTGAGGTTTGCCTAGTGTGATACTACTGGAGTGAAGATCAATTCATATCTTTGTTTAAGTGAGAGCTGGACTTGTTCCTAGCTGGGGTGGAGATCATCTCATTCAAGATGTAAGTGCTACTGAGCCTTATACAAACCAGAGTGATACCCTGGAGAAGATTTGGTCACAAATGGAGATCAGAAAGGAATTTCCCAAATTTCTATCACCTCTCCTTGCCCCCAGGATACCTGTATTGTTTGGCTCTCCACGTTAGGGAACATGCAGTGTCGGTGGAGTTGAGAGTGTACATGTCCTGATACACACAGCATCAACATTTTTATGAGATGCATTGGACATATCAGGAAGATTTTTTTCTGTCCATCATTGTTTGTGTGCACCCTGGTAAATAGATTACTGCGGCCCACCAAAGAGTTAATGGCAGAAGCCAATTAATTTATAAATAATGAAAAACTTTGCCAGTTTCTTCAAGGAATCTTTACTGAATCTTTTCTGTATGTTGAGGAAATGTTATCTGTGATAGCATTTTAAATATGCAGACTTCCTGTCTGAGGAAATTTTGAACCTTTCAGCCAGTGTGGATAGCCAGTTTATTTGGATTTGGACTGCAAACTGCACCTCAATTATTTTATAATTGAACTTTACATCAGAGCTTGCTTCCTGAAGTATCTACAGCTATCTCTTGAGAACCTGCGGTCAGTCTTAAAACTCTGGTCTCCAAAGAATCCCTGGCACGGATCTGGGCCAGTATTGACTGACAGCGAGGAATCAACTCAAATCTTGTGTTCTCACCTTTGCCTCTTTTGAGTTAGGAATGGCTGTCTAACAAATCATCCTTTCTTATTACTTACTGTTGTCTTTCCACCATTAGCTCCCTTGCCATCCCAGAAACATTAGCTGAGGTAAAAGGCAAGTCAGTGGTGTCACATTCAATTCCCATCAAAAGAACATTGTCCTGAATGACAGCAACAATTCTTTTGAATGTTAGCGTATCACTCATTACTGGAAGAATAAGTGTTGAAGGGAGAAATACCATTGAGATCATTCTTTGACTCTTAAGATGTCTCAAGATGCTTCATCCAGTGAATTACTTTTTTGAAGTTCAGTTGTTGAAGCGGAGGCAAAGTGACAGTCAATTTCTCTGCAACAAGCTCTGGCAAACTAACACTGCGATGATAATTGGTTGATCTGTTCATGGGCCAAAGGGCCTGTTCCTGTGTACTGTTCTATGTTCTTGGTTCTAACTTATTTCACTTAAAGTAATAATTGCAACTGCTTGGATGATTCATTCAGCTATTAGGAAGATACTCTTAGCTAAGAAAAGAGATGGTTGTCAAGTTCAAAACTGCTTCATTAGTTTTTAACCTATTGGCGAATGCACAACCCACATCTAATACAAATGTATTCAGGAGCAGGAATATCATTTTATATAAAATTCACAGTTCTGGAATTTTTGGACAGTCAGCTATTGGGAAAAGAGATCTGTAAATGTGGCATCACATAATTCTATCATGTTGGCTATTAACACTCTAAGGGGAATGTTGAACTAAATACTAACAACATGGTCCCATTGGGCACATTTTTCTTTGCACAATGAACAAAGGATTATAATTGAAAAGTGTCACTGTTTACATTCTACAAGTCTTTAAAAAGATCATTTAGAATTGTGCTGAAGAGAAAGTTCTCACACTTTTTTGAAATTCTCTACACCAGAGAACTAGGTCTTTTCGGTACTCAGGACTCAGATTGATAGGCTTTTGGACACTAATGGAACGAGACAATACACTGGAGGTAGAATATCTGCCTTGATTGTTATTGAAGGATGGACCAGGTTCGAGGGGTTGAACAGGGTCCTGTTTCATTCATTATTAATATCACCTATTTCAATGCCCCTTATCTCCACTCTGTCACTCAGTATGTATTTCTGGGCTGGTGCTCTATGAAGAGACAGAGTGCTGTAGCCTGTGAGAGGCTATGGTGATGGAGAAGGTAACTACAATGGATGCAATTGAACTAGAAGAAATATCAATGCTTTCATCAGATACATCCTTCCTGGAGTAGCCAGGTATCTAACTTGCATGTTTCCAAAATTTCACATTTGCTCCATCCATGCAGAAGCCAAGCACGTTGGCTCTCTATAAAATTGTTACACACAGTATGAGTGGATTGTCACATTCATTTTAAAGTTAGCACATGTTGCTTGATGGATCAAGTCACATTCTGTTCCACCTCTCCATAAAGATCAATGAAGAAATTCTCCTAAACCTTTTCTACCTGGGAAGGTATCTCTGATCTAAAGCTGACATCAGGGGAGGTGATGGCCTTGTGGTATTGTCGCTGGACTTTTAACTCAAAAACCCAGGGGACGTTCTGGGTACCTGGGTTCAAATTCCCACCATGGCAGATGGTGGAATTTGAATTCAATTTTAAAAAAGTCTCTGGAATTAACATTCAACAAGAGTAGTGCTGGAAAAGCACCGTAGGTCAGACAGCATCCAAAAAGTAGGAGAGTTGACGTTTAGGACATAAGTCTTTCATCAGGAATATTAAGAGTCTAATGGTGACCATGAATCCATTGTTGATTGTCAGAAAAACCCATTTGATTCACTAATGTCCTTTAGGGAAGGAAACTGCCATCCTTACCTGGTCTGGCCTACATGTAACTCCAACTCACAACAATGTGGTTGAACTGCCCTCCGGACAATTAGGGATGGGTAATAAATGCAGGCTTAGCCAGCAACACCCACATCTCAACACTGAATTAGAAAAAGTGAGAAGATTCAACATCACATCCAAAGGATGAGATGTCTCCTCAGGATGAGAGTCTTCAAAGGCCAGGACATCTGTGCTGGTACCAAGACCATTGTGTATCAGGCAGTCATCATTCCAACTCTTCTATATGGTCCTAAAACCCATATTACATTGAAGACATTACTGCAAATCTCTGGAGATTAGATTCTCTACAGTTTGGAACAGGCCCTTTGGCCCAACCGACCCTCCGAAGAGTAACCCACCCAGACCCATTTCCCTCTGACTAATGCACCTAACACTATGGGCAATTTAGCATGGCCAATTCACCTGACCTGCACATCTTTAGACTGTGGGAGGAAGCCAGAGCACCCAGAGGAAGTCCACACAAACACAGGGAGAATGTGCAAACTCCACACAAACAGTCTGGAATCGTACCTGGGACCCTGGTGCTGTGAGGCAGCAGTGCTAACCACTGAGCCACCATGCCGCCCTGGAGAAATACCACTAATGTTGTTTGAGACAGATTCTCTGCACCAGCTCAGAAGAGAGGAGTACTAACATCAGCGTCCTTGAAACAGTTATTTTCCAGCATTGATTATCCAAAAGTGACTCTGCTGCTCCAGACACATGCTTTCGATGTTGAGTTCTGACGACCAAACAAAATCCTCTTCGGCCTGTTCAAGAAAGGGACTTCAATAGAAGAAGGTCGATGGAAGTGTTTCAAAGAATCTGTGAAGGCTTCCGTCAACAAATGCAAACACAGATGTCAATGCATGGGAGACCCTCATTCTGAGGAAACAGACATGGAGGAAGCTCCTGCATGAAGGGACAAGATTCTTCAAGAATACCCATCAGAACAGGAAGTACAGAAAAAGAAGCAGAGGAGGCAATGTCAATGGTCTCAAGGCCAAGGTTCAATTCCATTTCCCGGAAATACCTGCCTAATATGTAAATTGAGATCTGGCTCTCGGATTGGGTTTATCAACTAACAGCAGATCCCACAGAATCCAGGACCAGTACATGGAGTATCCTAAGTGGACAATCATACTCATTAGTGAGTAATTGCCGACGACATGGATAGATGTAGAGAAAATATTTCCACTCTGGAGTGAGTTTTGGGATTGTAAATATAAATCAGCCACAATTGGATGCAGTAAAACCTCATTTCTCAGGGTGTTTAGAATTTGGAGGCTGCTACAACAAGGAATAATTGAAGTAAACAGGTACATGTGTAAGTAGAAGCCACAGAGAAATACAAATGAATTGAAGGGGATATGGATGAGATTAGATGAAAAGGGGTGGGAGAAGACTCCTGTAACACATAAACATTAACATGGATTGATTGGGCTGAGTGGCCTGTTTCGGTGCTGTTGAGATCAATGAGCTGTTTTTTTTTTAGTTGGATAAATAACAAGTGTTTTTGAAACCTTTTCATTGTGTCTGGGACTCTCTGTACATTTTGGTACATCCTGAGCATCTAATGCAGATGTTGTTACTTTCTGCTCCTCGGATGCTGCCTGACCTGCGGTGCTTTTCCAGCACCACACTCTTGACACTCCACACTCCACAGTTTTCTTGTTTCCAAATGACAGTGATATGTGTCCAATAAAAATCAATGCCCTCATTGCAGAAGTTTTAAAATGATTGTTCAATAATAGAATTACCACAACAACGTACACACGCCTGGTTGCTTTGCAGATCGAAATCTTATTCAAACTCCATACACTTTCTCCCCACTCACTGCACTCAACATGGATTTGCAGACCTCATTACCTTTTTGTTTAGAGTGATAAATACCAGATACATCCTATTTAAATTGAGATTTAGTATTCTATCTACATTAAACTAATGTTTCATTTGATAACCCTCTCAATTCCTTCTCAGTATGACTCATACAGCTGGCTACAGGCATGTCGCCCTTTATCATGACACATATTTGATGCATTTTGGTTAAATTGAGGTCTGTGAATTGTTTAAGATAACTGATTTCTTTCTATTCATTCTATTTAAATAAGCTCTACACAATTCTAAAATAATTTGCAGTTAGCCACTGAAGAGTTAGACACCGTTCTGTGGCTTGCTATCGGAAAAAATCAAGCTTGAAGTTTCCTAATTTAATTCCAACTACTACAACAGCTATAAAGTTCTGTAATTTAATTTATGTTTCCTTGTTCAAATTTCAAAAATTCATGGCATTGATATTCATAGAAAACTGCCTCTGCTGATTTTACATGACAACATCGAAGAGGCTGTTTTTGAAACTGTAGAGAGCTTTCAGTATTCCAAGTAGCAATATCATTTCATGCATACAAAATGAGAAGCAGAAGTTTATTTTAAAGATATGGAGATTTTAAATTCATAGTTTAAAATCTGCTGGCAAAACTCACCTTGCATGATGGAAGCTTATGACTTGATGTGTGAGAAGGGTTTCAAAGCTAAAAGTCAACCAACCTATAACACCAATATCATGTTAACAATCTCTCTCTGAATCTATTGAGAGCCCCTCTGGAAGCAAATGTTTAATAATTCTCTCCCTCTTCCTTGAAAGGCAGTGGAAGCAGAGCACTTAAGTATTTGTCAGGCAAAAGTTAATAAACGTTTGTAGAATTTGGGCAGCATGGTGGCCTCATAGCAGTAGGAAACTGAATTTGATGCCAGCCTCAGGTGACCAACTTTTTGGAGCTTGCACATTCTCCCCATGTTTGTGTGGGTATCCTCTGGGTGCCCTGTTTAGCTCCCACAGTCCAAAGATGTGGAGGGTAGGTGAATTGGCTATGCAAAATTGCCCCGTCGTGTCCAGAGATGTGTAGGTTAGTTGTGGGAAATGCATGGTACAGGGTTTGGGTGGGATGTTCTTTGGAGAGTCAGTGTAGATTGGATGGGCTGAATGGCCAGCTTCCAAACTGTAGGGATGCTATGATTAATAGATTCTTAAGTAAAAACAGACAGTGCTGGTGAAATCGAACCAGGTCTGGCAGCAACTGTGGAGACAGAAACAGACTTAGTGTTTCAAATCAGGTATAACTCTTCTATGGATACATTCTTTGTAAATTAGATGATGAAAATTTATCAAGGGTAGGTGGAACTGTAGAATAGTCAGGTCAACCGTCACCTTATTGAGTGGTGTAACAGTCTTGGCCCTGTGGTCTACCCCGTTCCTTTGTAGTTAGTTACTGGCAATATCGCTGGGAGAGGATGGAAAATGCGAAAGGTATTTCCAACAGTTTGATGGAAGGAAAGAGTTGGAATGATGGGTCTCTCTGGGTTCCTGCCAAATGTAGTCACTTCTGGATCCTGTTAAAAACCGAAAGAACTACGGATGCTGTAAATCAGAAACAAAAACAGAAATTTCTGGGAAAGCTCAGCAGGTCAGGCAGCATCGGTGGAGAGAAATCAAAGTTAAAGTTTTGGGTCTGGTGACCTTTCTGAGGTTTATTTGAAAACAGCTCAGTGAACCAACAAACAGCTTCAACCACGACCCGAGCTGCAGATCTTCGAAAAAAACCTTAAACAATATGGCATCTATTGAATGATGCAGCTATTTGCAGGTATATGGCCTACATTGCTACAGAGACTGTTGAGAGCACCCAAGCCTCAGGCCTGTCTTCCATGAACCCACAGAATCCCTACAGTGCAGGAAGATACTATTCAGCCCATCAAAACACATTCCATCCTATAACATGGCCAATTTATCCAACCTACACATCGTCGGACTGTGGGAGGAAACCAGAGTGCCTGACAGAAATCCACACAGACAACGTGCAAACACCATGCAGGCTGCCTCCTAAGCTTAGGATTGAACCTGGGTCCCTAGCACTGTGAGGCAGTGGTGCTACCCTCAGAGCCACCATCCCTTTTTTGATCTGACTAGTCCCCGTAAGATCGACACAGTGATCGATGCTTAGTATCCTCAGACATATATTAACCTTTACAGACCCATGTGCAACAACGGGCAATAAATCCACAAAATGTTTGCTCCTAAATCTTAACAGTATCTGCTTGCAATTATATTTGAGTTGCCTCCGTTACTGTTTGTGCAGTGTTGAAGTTGGAATATAAGAGGGAATTGTTGAGGCTAATATATGTAGACTTTGCTGTGATCGAATATGCACCAAAAAGTTCCAACTGGGAGTAGGGACCGGAATCATTTATCATGTTCTCCATGCGAGACAGTTCAGTTGCCTGCCTTTCACTGATACATGGACTAATTAGTAAGTAACATAGCAATCCTAAACATCTCAAGATAGGAGCAAATAATTAATAGCTTAGTCATTTTTATTTTGAAACCTTGCCCTCTCTGATCACTTTAATCTCTGACTTGCACAATAAAGATAACTTGCCCTCTTAATTGGATACGTGAAGCCGAATCTCTGAGCTATTCCTTTACAAGGCAATTTTTTTTTATAATCACTCTGGACGAAATCATTATAGGTTTAAATTGTGTTCACATCTTCCAGGTCACTCTAATGGGGTAACTGGCCATGACAGTCCGAATCTCAATAACATGACCGGCCATTGTTCAGATTATTGATCACAATTGTCATCTGCTTCAATTGAATTGTGTGGAAAACTACCATTGAGATGTCCCCTTAATGATAGAACAGGGTAAATGTTATCGAGATGTGTTCAGCAAAATATCAACTTACAATATTATTGACTGGACATGTATCGTGAACTTCTTGAAGAGAGCTCTTCAAAGCAAAAGACACTGACTGAGGTGGCAAAATGTTGCAGTCTCCTGGATAGCAGCACTAAGTTTACAAAGCTTTTGGAGAGAGAGCATATAGCCATTTCTGGATGTGACTCTGGACAACTTCCCAAACTGTGGGTTGTATCTCCTGGTGGGATAGGCAGTCAAAATTCTGGATTTGTGATGAAGCAACGCCTAAGTTTCAACAACGGCAAAACCTCTTGTAAGTCAATTGCTTTATTACAACAGTGGAAGTGGCCTATTTGTTCACTCTGAGAGATATGAATCCTGACCTAAAAAGGGCGAAGGATTTCATCTTGCACTCATCAGAACTAGAATACAGGAAACGGACTTGAAAAAAGAGACACCATTTTCCACAGAATGGGACGAGGCTCATTGTATATAAAATGGTATCCCTTTACTCCAATGAAAGAAAGAACCACAGATGCTGAAGAAGGAGTCATTGGACTCAAAGCATTAACTCTGTCTATCTCTCCACAGATGCTGCCAGACCCCGTTGAGTTTCTCCAGTAATTTCTGTTCTTTCTTCAGGGATCATCTTTTCCTGGTTAAAACACGGCCAAATAAAATTTAAAAACTTGATGCATCCTGAAGAAAAATCGTGGGCTCAAACCATAACTTTGTTTTTCCCTCCACAGATGCTGCCAGACCTGCTGAGTTTCTCAGGTTTATCGCTCAGCCCCCCCGACCCACAAACCTCATGTCCGAAACGTCGATTTTCCTGCTCTTGGGATGCTGCTGACCTGCTGTGCTTTTCCAACGCTACACTCTCGACTCTGATCTCCAGCATCTGCAGTCCTCACTTTCTCAGCAAAAGTGAGGACTCCAGATGCTGGAAACTGGAATTTAGGTCAGAGTGGTGCTGGAAAAGTACAGCAGGTCAGGTAGCACCCAAGGAGCAGGAAAATCGACATTTCGGGCAAAAGCCCTTTCTATTCCTGATGAAGGGCTTTTGCCCGAAACATCGATTTTCCTGCTCCTCGGATGCTGCCTGATCCGTCCTCACTTGCTCCTGAGTTTCTCTGGTAGACAAGCAGGATACTGGAAAAACACATCAAGCTGGGCAGCATCGGGAGGTGGAGAAGTCGACATTTTGGGGATAATCTGAAGATTCCTGAAGAAGAGTTATGCCTGAAACGTTGACTTCTCCATCTCCCGATGCTGTCTGTGTTCTTCCAGCTTCCTGCTTGTCTACCTTGGATTCCAACATTTGCAGTTCTTTTGTCTGCTGAGTTTCTCAGCATTTTCTGCTTTTATTAAACCATTTGATGTTTTTTCTTAGCTTTACTGCCTCTTTATTACTTGCCCAAGAGATTTTGGGGTTGGTTTTGTGTTCGTCAGTAGTCAGATTTGTATATTTTAAATCTCTTGATAATTTTTAAATCTTTGCTTGAAAAAGTTTTAAAAATAAACAACTCTTTACTTGTTAACTTCATTCACACCCTTCCCTTCTCACCCTACTTGTTCATAATGATGGTGGAAATCAATCGTAAAGATCACTTTATCAACGCTTTAGTCTGTTTTGATTTCACTGTAGAAATGTTCCACATTGGCTCCCAATCCCTAAATTTTTCAATTCAAAATCCTCATCTCCTTATTCAAACCCCTCCATGACCTCACCTCCACCCCATCCCTGCAACTATTCTCAACATAGCAACTCACCAAAAGCTCTGGATGACCCTGGGAGTGTGCCAATATTTCTAAGACAGGATGGGGCTTGGGGAAATGTGCCAACATACACGGACGCTGCTCATCCTAACCAACACTGAAAATTCTATACAGAGCCATCCAACAAAATCCAATTTACCTGAAGAGAAAGATAGAAAAAGTAAAATTTGACAGGACCAATACATTCTTAGCTGCTACATCATCAATCATTGAAGGGTAAGAACAATATTGTACTCTTTTCTTGTATTCATTGGAAAGTTACAGAAGACATACTCAGGTGAACAATGAGAGAGCGCTTATCACTGCGGGTATGTGCTAAATGTGTGTCATTTCCTGCCTGCTGGGTGAAAATGCTGTGAGTTGAGATATGAATAATTAATCGCTAGATGATATTTGAAGACATAACAGAAGGTTATTGCATTCTTATCTCTTCAGTTTTGGATTTCCGAGAGAACATTTCCTGTTTAATTAAGTGGGACTTATTTTGCAGGCTTGTATCTGATTTCCAGTCCTGTCTGATCTCCCAATCGAACTGTTCTTATTGAAATGCTCCAATCAATCTGATCGATAGGATGGCAAAATACCACTTTGCATGATAAGCTGCATTGTCTAAAGCAGCTTCATTGGAAAACTGTAGTTTTTGAAAATTCATTAATGGGAGTTGGGTGATGCAAGCTGGGTCAGCATTGGTTGTTCATCCCTATTGCCCAGCAGATGGTAGTAATGAGTTACCTTCTTGGTGCAGTCCATTTGGTGTAGGTACATCCATAGTGCTGTTCAAAGGGGAGTTCCAGGATTTGGACCCAGAGACAACAAAGGAACAGCGATAAAGTTCCACTTCAGGACATTGTGTGACTTGAAGTGGAGCCTGTAGTGGTAATGTTCCCATGCATCTGCTGCCCTTGTTCTACTGGGGGTTTTAGAAGTTATAGGTTTGCTTCAGTATTTTCAGAGGAGCCTGGGTGAATTGCCACAGTGCATTGCAAATCGATGTTTCAGGCATAAGCCCTTCATCGGGGATGTGGAGCAGGGGTGTGGGATGGAAAGGGGCTGAGAGTTAAATAGGTGGCTAGGGGTGTGGCTGGGGGCAAGGTAGTTGGGAAGGCAATAGGTGGATGCAGGTGGGGGTTATTGTGATAGGTTGCTGGAGAGGGTGGAGTGGACAGGTGGGAAGGAAGATGGACAGGTAGGAAATTCAAGTAGGCGGTGCCACATTGGAGGCACCTGCAATGACCTCTCACCTGCATCCACTTATCACCTTCCCAAGTGCCTTCCCCTCCGCCCCGCCCCACCCCTCCATTTATCTCTCAGCTCCTTTTCCCTTCCACATTCCTGATGAAGGGATTATGCCTGAAACATCAACTCCCCTGCTGCTCGGATGCTGCCTGACCTGCTGTGCTTTTGCAATACCACCCTTTTTGACTTGCCCTTGTCATCTGGATTGCTGGCCTGATAGCTTTTCCTGGTACTGTGTGAGAAACCCCCACATTTGGGAAATTTTGCTGGCAGAATAGGAAAGGGTTACATGTAATATCGACACCTTTCTTGGTATTTCATAAAAGAGGGAGCTGCAAGTGTTAAATTATGAGGCCAAGTTGCGGACTCATGGCACGTGTTCCCTTGTGTCATGGATTTTGGTGAGTTCTGATTGAAATGATTAAGATGTTGATAGAGAGAAATTGTTTCCACTTGTGGGGAACCATTCACAAACTTAAAATTAGAGTCAAGTCATTGAGCAGTAATGCCAGGAAACAACTTTTCACACAAAGGGTAGTGGGGATCTGAAAAGCTCTCTCTCTCTCTCACTTGCTAAAATCTGTTGATGTTAGAGACTGAGGCTAATTGAAAATTTGATATTGATTTTTAGTTTTTGGTTATGAAGGATTATGGAACCGAAGCAGGTAAGTAGAGTTGAGATGTAAATCTATCATGATCTAAGTGAATGGAAGAATAATTTTGAAGGTTTATATGTCATTGGCATCCTCCTGTACAGCAGAATACAAATTAGATCACAGTACTTTTATGTGAATTAGACATTTCAACTTCAGTGTTTCAAACAATATTTGGAAGAAGATTATGGCAAATGCTTCTCAGGTCAGTATGTTGTGGCTACAAAGCCATAGTGTTGAGTATAGGAGGACCATCATGTTTATTTAACTTGTACTTTGATCAGTTATACCTTTGCTAAAATTATCTTTGCATAACAATCTCTTACATAGCTAACACTGGATGACAGCTTCTTGAATATACATCAGCAGTTGAATGCAGAGACAGAATAAGCAGCATTTGAGAGATTATGATCAGAATATATTTAGTTTCTGCATTGAATTTCTCAATTTTGATTTGTTTCCATACTGAAAGATATTCATTTTGATGCTAAATCATTGGAAGAGACAAAATGGTTCAGTTGGTTGGAATGCTATCCTTTCATCTCAGTAAACCACCTTCAAATTTTATACAGAGAAGATGACATTTCTTTTTTCTATCTCATTCTCTTTCTCAATCTCTCTCTCTCTTCTCTCATTTTCACTCTTCTCTTTCTCTCTTTTTCAATGTTTTTCTTCTGTCCCATCTCTGTCATTCTCTCTCTCTACCATCCCCGTCTGTCCATCTCTCTTTCTTCTTGACTTTTCTTTCTCTTCTCAATTTCTCTCCTTTGTCTCTTTTAATCTTCCCTCTCTCTGTCTCTCCCTCTCCATAAAATCTGTCTCTCTGTTCCCCTTTCTGTGTCTCTTTGTCTGTCTCCCATCTTTATCCCACCCTTTTCTTTTTCTACTTCACTCTCCCCTTCTCTGACTACTTCTCTATCTTTCCTCTCTGTCTCTTCCTCACTCTGTATCTCTTTGTTTTTCTCAGTCTTTCTCTCTCCGTCCCCATTTATCTGACTCTCTTCTCTCTGTGTGTCTCTTTCCCCCACTCTTTTTCTCTTGCCTCTATCTCTGTGTGTCACTCTCTCTTTCTCTCTCACTCCTCTGTCTGCCTCTCCCTCATAACAAACATGAATTCAAGGCACCAGAAGATATTGATCTCACTCTGGACACACAAGAGGGAATCAATTCCATTTTCTATGTCTTTCTATGCAGTGGCTATGTTGTTCGCTGGCCGGTGCTGAAGATGGAAACATTGGAAGGCAGCGTCTATAATCCTTCCCAAACTTTAACACTGAATCATACTGACTAGCTACCTCCTGGTTTTGTACCACAGTCTGTGTTGAGATAAATTGCCAGAGCTAAGCATAAAATATTGGATCAGTAAAATCCAGGAGGATCTCTGTGGGTTAAAAGAGTAAAAATTAGTCAGCTAATTTGTGATCACCTCTTGGAATTGATTGATTGGATTTTTTGATTGTCTGCCCCAACATGGAGTCAACTCATCGATGCAGAATGAATCAATTACGGGAGCTGTGACTATGGAGACACATGAAGAGAAATCTACCTTCAGGATTGGGAGCAAAGGGGATTTATTGGGTCCAAAAGTGACCATGAGGGAACAGTGGTCCACCAGGCCTATACTCATGGTGGCTAGATCATCTTTTGTGAATACCTGGCATTGCAAAACAAGTTAAGGGGAGAATGTGTGGGCCAGTAATGGAGCACGTACTGTGGAAAATTTATCTCCAAACTCCTGTCAGGAAGTGGGGATCAGCCCAGGAGATGAACAAACTATCAGCTACAACAACACCTCTCACATGATCTAATCTCTTTTCCTCCACCAATCAGGAACCAATCCAACTCCCTCTTGAAGGGAAATCATCGATAGAATCCCTAGAGTGTGGAAACTGGCCCTTTGGCCCAACAAGTCCACACCAACTCTCCGAGGAGTAACCCACCCAGACCGATTCTCCTATATTTATTTCCTGACTGATGCATCCAAACTATACATCCCTGTACACTGTGGACAATTTAGCACAGCCAATTCGCCTAAACTGCACATCATTAGATTGTGGGAGGGAACCCACGCAGGCACAGAGAGAATATGCAAACTCCACACAGTCACCTGAGGGTGGAATCAAACTTGGGTCCCTGGTGATGTAAGGCAGCAGTGCTAACCATGCTGCCCAGGAAATGTTCAGCAAATATTGAGCTCCCACCAGGTCACTGGCAATGCCCTCATGTAGCTCACTCTTCCCTGTGAAATGAGAAACATTATGTCTCTTCCTACCCTTATAGAGTTTATATGTGGTTTATCTCTGACACTGTACTGAGAGGATGCACTAAAGGAATAGATTGCTGGTTGTCCTATCCTTAAAATGACAGGTTAAACTTATTTCTTGCTCAGCCGATCAGGTGGATTTTAAAGTTGCGATCACCCCATACAATGAGGAGCAGTAAGTACACCTGGAATGATAATTAATCATTGTCCCTCAACCACTGCCGCCAACACTGACAGTTCATTGTGTTGTTGTCTGTGGATTGAGGATGATGGCATGTATGGGGACAGTAAATTAAATTTGTTTCATTGCATGAAATGTTTTGAGATGTCCTGTTGTGTTTGGGTACATGATAAATATAATTTGCATGCATGTTAAAGTGGATTAAAGAAGTGAAAATCACATTAAAATTGCTTAGATTTGAGATAACAGTTACCAAAGCTTAATTAGTTTTGATAAATAGATAAAATTTAACAGTTGCACAATGGTTCAGTGGTTGGCAGTATTATCTCACAGCGTCAGGGACCTGGGTTTGATTCTAGCCTTAGGTGACTGTCTGTATGGAGCTTGCGCCCTGGCTCTGTGGGCTCTCTCTGATATTCTCCCACGGTCCTAAGATGTGCAGGTGAGGTGGATTGGCCATGGGAAATTTCCCACAGACTCCAGGGATATGCTAATGAGGTGGATTAGCCCTGGGAAATGCAGGGTTATGGGAATCGTGTGGGTCCGGATGGGATACTCTTTAGAGGAGTGGTATGGGCTGAATGGCCTACTTCCATGTTGTGGGATTCTATGATTCTGTAAAATGCAATATTTCTAAAGAAATATTATATTTTTGTCTCTTATGTTTCTCAATCTTTCATGTGACATACCCCTAATGCAAACAGACCACTGTGTAACTGTGAAAAAGTTTCTAGTTCGTGGGTTGAATGAGGTTTGGTGGGATTTTGGTGCTAGCCCTCCTATAATTGAAGATCTGCTGCAAATGAAGTTGACTGATAGCCCATCCTCTAATATATTCCATCATGTGAGCTAATTGCACTGATGAGGAGAAAATGCAGTTATCTTTGACAGCTGAACCTGTACAGAACTGAGTTACATTAGTTAGTGCCATGATTATGTGGAGCTATTGGCTCCTGCTCAATTCAGTACAGTTACATTGACTCTTGATAACATTGATCTTTTAATAGGCTGTGATCATAATTATTTAATGAGTTGGATTATTGCCAGTCAGCAATGAAGCATCTCTCCATCTCACTTCTCCTTTTCTCTATCTATAATAAATCAGTCATTACTATAAATGCATATTTTAATTTGCTCAATTGATATGAGTTTAAGAGAGATCATTTTGTATTTTCTTTGTGTGAATTGTCCCATTCTATGTGACTGTTCATTGGCCCAGAATCTGCAGGCAAATTTTGGTGGCATTTGCTGTTATTTCTCTATTTTGACTCTCATTTACTCTCGGATAAAGTGAGGACTGCAGATGCTGGAGTCGAGAGGGTAGTGCTGGAAAAGAGCTTTTGCTTGAAATGTTGACTGTGCTGCATCTCGAATGCTGCCTGACCAGCTGTGCTTTTCCAACACCACACTTTTTGACTCTCGTTTATTCTGGTTCATCCTGCGTCATTCCTCGCCTTCTTTAAGTCCTTAAATATACTGCAGCAACTCACTCAAGCTCCTTAGAGAGCACCTTACAAACCTGTGACCTTTAGCATCTAGAAGGACAAGAGCAGCAGATACACGGGGACACCATCCACCATTCCTGGTAAAGGGCTTATGCCTGAAACATCGACTCTCCTGCTCCTCGGATGCTGCCTGACCCGCTGCGCTTTTCCAGCGCCACACTTTTCGACACTGCTCCCGATTGGCTGCATACGGCCCTCTGTGGGATAAAGCCAGGATGTAAGATAACTTTGAGTTTGTTTTGGAATTGAGAAACACTGTTTTATGTATTTGTTGTGTATCTGGAGTCAAACTCTAATCAGTCTCCTGCGTGCTACCTCTTGAATCTATGACAGTTCCTACATGAACTTTTAATTTGCAGTTCAGTGGATACAAACATTCTCAGTTCTGAGCCTCTACTGCCCTCCAGTACATCACACATAATTATGTGACATGGACATCACCATTACACAATAATGTATCAACATCATTGTTTTTAATCTCATTATTGTTCTTAATCTCATTACTCTACATTTATAATGCAGTTAAGGTAGCCATCTATAAGATGTATCTATAAGATGGATTCTGTAAACAAACAGTGAACTGCTGATTTTGCTGTATATCAAGTCATTTCAACATTATAAAGGTAGTCATTTATTTTCCCTTTTTATTATTTGTTCTATGAGGAATGCTAAAAGTATAACAAGTTGTATTGATGTACAGAGTTAATGTAGGAAAGCATTCACCCTTTCCACAACTTTGTAGCCTTGCCATCAATTCCATGAGGCGGAGTACAGGAAGGAGATAAGAGTGCTGAGCAGCATGGTGTAAGAGCAACAAACTCTCCATCCAATGTCAGCAAAACAAAGGAGCTGGTCATTGGGATCAGGAAACAGAGTGGAGGACACACTCCTGTCTGCATCAACAGGGCTGAGGTGGAGATGGTTGAGAGTGTCCTGGGAGTGACCATCACAAACGATCTGTCCTGGTCCACCCATGTTGAAGCTCTGTTCAGGAAAGCACAACAACATTTCTACTTCCTCTAAAGGCTAAGGAAATTCAGTACGTCCACAATGAGTCTTACAATTTTTTATCAATGCACCATAGAAAGCATCCCATCCAGATGGATCACAGTGTTGTGGACATAGCCCAGGCCATCACGCAAACCAACCTTCCATCTATTGGCTTCATCTACACTTCCTGCTGCCTTGGGAAATTAACCAACATCATCAAAGACCCTCCCACCCCATTTATATTCTCTTCTACCCCCTTCAGTTAGACAGAAGATATAAAAGTTTGTATATCCATTTATGAACAGCTTCTTCCCTGCTGTTATCAGACTTTTGAGTGAACCTCTTTAATGTTAATGTTGATGTCTCTCTGCAGCTGAATCCTGCACTCTGTTTTGTTCCCCTGATGTGCTCGTATAATACAATATGATTGTAAGGCATGTAAGACCACAGCTTTCACTATATCTCAGTACCCATGACAGTTACAAATCAAATCTCCTTCTCTGTCCTATTTTAACTTGAAACATATGCATTCCTCTGAGCTCACATCTGCTTCAGCACAAAGGCCTCCTACTTCCACTGGTGTAATACCATCCACTTTCATCTTCCCCTTTGTCTATCTATATAGATATTGAATCCTGACAGTGTGGAAACAGGCCATTTGGCTCCGAAGAGTATCTCACCCCGATCCGATTATTCCTCATTTAGCCTGACTAATGGACCTAACCTACACATCCCTGAAAACTATGGACAATTTAGCGACCTCATTCACCTAAACTATACATCTTTGGTCTGTGGGAGGAAACTGGAGCACCCGGTGAAAACCCATGCAGACACGAGGAGAATGTGCAAACTCTACACAAACATCACTCGAGGCTGGAATTGAACTCGGGTTCCTGGCGCTGTAAGGCAGCATTGATAACCACTGAGCAACCATAAACTCCATGCTGCTGGAATCCGTGTCATTGCCTTTGACACCTCCAGACTTGACTATTCCATTGCTGTCCAGGCTGGTTTCCCATCCTCAGTTCAGCATCCCCTTCTGCCGATCTGAATGTCTATTTCCCCTGCCATGTTCCACTTCAAGAGCTGCTTACTCTTCATTTCTACATTCACCAACATGTGTCAGCTCCCAGTCCTTTGATTCCTACAATTTAAATGCTCCTCCCCTTTTTAAAATCTTTTGTGCCCAAGTCCCTCCTGATCTCTGTAATCTCCTCCAACATATCACCCCTAGAACCTAGTGATCTATGAGTCAGGTCATTTGTGAAGTTTCCCCCTTTGGTTCCACCACTGATGGCTATGATTCTACAAGTGCCAACCTTACTTTCTATAGCTAGAAAGTGAGGACTGCAGATGTTGGAGATCAGAGCTGAAAATGTGTTGCTGGAAAAACGCAGCAGGTCAGGCAGCATCCAAGGAGCAGGAGAATCGATGTTTCGGGCATGAGCCCTTCTTCAGGAATGAGGAAAGTGTGCCAAGCAGGCTCAGATTAAAGGTAGGGAGGAGGGACTTGGGGAAGGGGCGTTGGAAGTGCAATAGGTGGAAGGAGGTTAAGGTGAGGGTGATAGGCCGGGGTGGGGGCGGAGAGGTCAGGAAGAAGATTGCAGGTTAGGAAGGTGATACTGAGTTCGAGGGTTGGGACTGAGACAAGGTGGGGGGAGGGGAAATGAGGAAACTGGAGAAATCTGAGTTCATCCCTTGTGGTTGGAGGGTTCCTAGGTGGAAGATGAGGCGCTCTTCCTCCAGCCGTCGTGTTGCTATGGTCTGGCGATGGAGGAGTCCAAGGACCTGCATGTCCTTGGTGGAGTGGGAGGGGGAGTTGGAGTGTTGAGCCACGGGGCGGTTGGGTTAGTTGGTGCGGATGTTCTAGAGGTTCTCTGAAACGTTCCGCAAGTAGGCGGCCTGTCTCCCCAATATAGAGGAGGCTACATCGGGTGCAGCGGATGCAGGAAATGATGTGTGTGGAGGTGCAGGTGAATTTGTGGCGGATATGGAAGGATCCCTTGGAACCTTGGAGGGAAGTAAGGGGGGAGGTGTGGGCGCAAGTTTTGCATTTCTTGAGGTTGCAGGGGAAGGTGCCGGGAGTGGAGGTTGGGTTGGTGGGGGGTGTGGACCTGACGAGGGAGTCACGGAAGGAGTGGTCTTTTCAGAATGCTGATAGGGGAGGGGAGGGAAATATATCCCTGGTGGTGGGGTCCGTTTGGCAGTGGCGGAAATGACGATGGATGATACGATATATGTGGAGGTTCGTGGGGTGGTAGGTGAGGACCAGTGGGGTTCTGTCCTGGTGGCGATTGGAGGGGCGGGGCTCAAGGGCAGAGGAGTGGGAAGTGGCAGAGATGCGGTTAAGAGCATCGTTAACCACGTCTGGGGGAAAATTGCGGTCTTTGAAGAAGGAGGCCATCTGGGTTGTTCGGTATCGGAACTGGTCCTCCTGGGAGCAGATGCAGCGAAGATGAAGAAATTGGGAATATGGCATGGCATTTTTACAGGGAGCAGGGTGGGAGGAGGTGTAGTCTAGGAGCTGTGGGAGTCAGTCGGTTTATAGTAAATGTCCGTGTTGATTCAGTTGCCCGAGATAGAAATGGAGAGGTCTAGGAAGGGGAGGAAGGAGTCTGAGATGGTCCAGGTAAATTTGAGGTCGGGGTGGAAGGTGTTGGAAAAGTGGATGAACTGTTCAACCTCCTTGTGAGACCACGAGGCAGCGCCAATACAGTCATCGATGTAGCAGAGGAAAAGGTGGGGCGTGGTGCCAGTGTAGCTGCGGAAAATGGACTGTTCCACATATCCTACGACGAGGCAGGCATAGCAGGGGCCCATGTGGGTGCCCATGGCTACTCCTTTGGTTTGGAGGAAGTGGGAGGATTGGAAAGAGAAGTTGTTCAGAGTGAGGACCAGTTCAGTCAGTCGAAGGAGGGTGTCAGTGGAAGGGTACTGGTTGGTACGGTGGGAAAGGAAGAAGCGGAGGGCTTTGAGTCCTTAGTGATGGGGGATGGAGGTGTACAGGGACTGGATGTCCATGGTGAAGATAAGGCGTTGGGGACCGGGGAAGCGAAAATCATGGAGGAGGTGGAGGGCGTGGGTGGTGTCCCGAACGTAGGTGGGGAGTTCTTGGACTAAGGGGGACAGGACCATGTCGAGGTATGCAGAGATGAGTTCGGTGGGGCAGGAGCAGGCTGAGACAATGGGTCGGCCGGGGCAGTCAGGTTTGTGGATTTTGGGCAGGAGGTAGAAACGGGCGGTGCGGGGTTGTGGGACTATGAGGTTGGAGGCGGTGGATGGGAGATCCACTTTCTATAGCACTCACTTTCTCCATCTCTCTTTGCTCCTTGTTAATGCCCTCTCTGACCAGGCGTTTTGCTCACCCTTCTTAATATATCCTCCCTTGACTTAGTGTCCACTTTTGTTTGACCACACTGCTGTGCAATGCCCTTGGGATGATCCTCTTGCAAATAGCGGCTGTATAAAGAGGAACTCTTTATAAACAGTTCTCTTAATAATTAACAGATAAACATTTGAAGAACATGCAAAAAACTGTGTACAAAGTAATACGTCTCAAGTTATAATTCCATTAAAACCTGTAGTGGACAGATTTGGGTTACCAGTATGAATATTCAAAGAGGCTGTAGAAAAGCATAATTTTTTGACAATTAATAATTATCTGTAATCATTCATAATATGAGTATGCTAATGAATTTTGGCAGATGAGTGCTCTTGTGAACACTCACAAATGCAATTTAATAAGTCTGGTTCATAGGTGAGTTATGGAGATTTCTGTCCCTGAAATAAGGTTCAATTTTTGACAGGGTATTTATTTACTTTGTGAAATTTCATTGTATTTGTGGTCATGCTGTGGCATTGATTATATTTATCCAACTTTTTTTCAGCCCCATTTTGTTTCCTGGGTGTTATTTAAGATCTGTCAAAGCTCCCACTGGAAAATACTCATTAATTACATTTCAGGCTCTGGGGCCATTGCAAACAAGTCCACAAATATCAGAGAGTTTGATGAACAAAGCTTCTTTCTGATCCCTTCATGTGAATACGAATGATCCAACGTTTCCTTTCAGAAGTGAAACTGCAATGAGGTGTGTGAGCTCTATCCATTGGGGATATAGTGGTCTCCTATGTTATCAGCAGGGGTGGGGGGGTGGGGGGGTGGGGGGAGTTGATTTGCTCCGTGAGCTGGCCAGCTGGTTTCAAATAAAGAATGACAACAGTAATGTGGGTTCAATTCACACACTGGCTGACGTTGGGACACTCCTTCTCAAGCTGTCCCCTCACCTGAGTTTTGGTGATCCTCAGGTTAAACTACTGCTAGTCATCTCTCTAATGGTCTGTTAGGACTATGACATAGCAGATGGGGCAGCATGATGGCTCAGTGGTTAGCACTGCTGCCTCACAGCACCAGGGACCCAGGTTCGATTCTGGCCTTGGGCGACTGTCTGTGTGGAGTTTGCACATTCTCCCTGTGTCTGTGTGGGTTTCCTCTGGGTGCTCTGGTTTCCTCCCACAGTCCAAAGATGTGCAGGTCAGGTGAATTGGCCACGCTAAATTGCCCATAGTGTTAGGTGCATTAGTCAGAGGGAAATGGGTCTGGATGGGTTACTCTTTGGAGGGTTGGTATGGACTTGTTGGGCTGAAGGGCCTGTTTCCACACTGTAGGGAATATAAAAAGGTGGTTAAGAAGGCACTTAGTATGTTTGCTTCATTGCTCAGACCATTGAGTATAGGAGTTGGTATGTCACGCTGAGTTTGTACAGGATGTTGGTGAGGCCACTCTTGGAATACTGTGTACAGATCTGGTTGCCCTGCTATAAGAAGAATAATACTAAATTGGGGAGGGTTCAGAAAAGGTTGACCAGGGTGTTGCCCAGAGTGGAAGATTTGAGTTATAGGGAGAGGCTGGATAGGCTGGGATGTTTTTCACTGGAGCGTAGGAGGTGACCTTATAGAGGTTTATAAAATCGTGAGGGGCATAGAAAAGGTGACTATCAAAGGTCCTTTCCCTAAGGTGAGGGAGTTCAAAACTACGGACCATATTCTCATGATGAGAGAAAAAAGATTTTTAAAAGGACCTTTTCCCACAGAGGTTGTTTGTATGCGGAATGAACTGATAGAGGAAGTGGTTGGGTATATGAATAGGAAGGGTTTAGAGTGTTACGGGCCAAATACTGACAAATGGGACTAGATTAATTTAGAATATTTGGACAGCATAGAAGACTTGGGTGTCTCTTTTCATGTTATACATCTCTGTGAGTGTATACAGGTACAGTTACAACATTTAGAAGACTTTTGAACAGGTAAATTAATAGGAAAGGTTTAGAGGGATATGGGCCAAACATATGTAAGTGCAACTAGTTTAACTTGGGAAACTTAATTAGCATGGACGAGTCGGACTGAAGGGTCTGATTTCCTGCTCTAAGACTCTATGAATCTATGACATTGCAACATCTACTTTATAACAATCCACAGATGTGGTTCAAATCCCACATCCGCTACACCATAGAGTCATAGAATTTGAATTCAAGTCTGAAAGTAACAAGTTGATGTTGTTAAAAGTGCACTTCAAGCCTTTGAATTACTATTAAAAAATCCCACTGTGCTTTTACTAATCAAGAAAGCAACCATCTGCTGTGAAGTATCTGTTTAAAATTATGCCCCATATGGTCACTAGGTGGGGATAATGTTCCATTCCCTGTTTTCTCTCTGCACTGAACCTCCATTACTGTGTGATAACAACCAGAACGTGTTGGTGGCTGATTAGTTCCAACCCTCCACCAAGTTAATGTCCTTTCCGTCTTTGAATTAGAATGCCCCAGATTGACCCTTTAATTCTAACAATAGACGTGCATAGACCTTTGAAAGAAGAATAACAGGGAGCTATATCTACTGGCCTTTTTCTGATGTCTACCAGAAAATAATAACTGGCTTTTGGATCAGACTGCCAGCTCTGAATACACACAGAATTTGATTGACAACATGCAGGAAGGAACGACACGTAAGGCTGGTCATGTAATGAAGACGAAACCACATTTATTGAAGGGATTATCTGTTCATTATCAATTTGTTGTCTGTGGGAGTTTACGACGCATAGTTTGAGTGCCACAACTTCCTGTATCATAAAAGTGATTGCCCCTCAGAACTACTAGAGAAAAGCTGCCTTATAATTATAGGATGTAGGTGACTATACAGATAATGAGAATGAATCTGTGATCGTTTATGACATTTTTGATGAGTAAACAGCCTCCAAGTTGCTCCTTCTTATCGTGTTACTGTGTATAATGTAATCTCAACTATATTTTTCTGTCATTTGTAATACATTCTACTTTTGGTTGCTGTCCTCTTTCTGAGGAGCGTAGGAGAAAATAAAAAAAAAAGCACTTCTGTTGAATGTTGTCATTTCTTTTGGTTCTTGTCTATTTTGAAGAACTGATTTTCTTTTTCCAAATCACGAATCTTCCAGTGAAGAAGGTCAAGATGTAGCTGCATCTGTGAAGATGGTGATTAGACAAAGGAAGTTTGGACTCTAGTTTATTGGAGAAAGTGAAGACTGGAAGAAGGAAGGAGTTCCACAGCTTTGGTGTACTGGCAAAATGTTTTGACTCATGATTTCAACACACTGACAATACTAGTAGAAGGAGCTGTATGGTTGAATATTGGGAGTTTAGGGGAAGAAGACTGACGTAGCAGTTGTCTGTCTTTTGATGTGTAAAGATAGAGTAACCGTAGTCCCACTGTGAAGTTTAACCTAAAGGTCAACATGCTTCATGGGAACCTCAGGTGGTGCAGGAATTGAAACCACACAGTTAGAATCATAGAATCTCTACGGTGTGGAAGCAGACCACTTGGCCCATCGAGTCCATAGTCTACCCTATAATCCTGCATTTCCCATAGCCAATCCACCTAACCTGCACATCACTGAACACTATGGGCAATTTAACGTGGCCATCCACCCTAACCTGCACATCTCTGAACAATATGGGCAAGTTAACATGGCCAATCCACCTGACCTGTACATCTTTGGACTGTGGGAGGAGACCGGAGCACCCGGAGGAAACCCACGCAGACACGGGGAGAATGTGCAAACTGCACACATGAGAAATGAGTGAGGAACCTGAGAATATCTGTCCAGTTTGAAACTGATATTTGAAACATTTACACTTTCTATTTGGTGCCGTTTACTAATTTCCTGCTGCTTCATTACCTTGCTGGGTATAAACTAGGCTGGTCTACCTTAAGAACTGAATCTTCCGAACAATCACCTGATTTTGTAGATAAACTGCTCTGTGAAAGTTGCCCAACTCAAAACTGGAGCTTTGAGTTTTCCCAGAAGTCTCATTTTCCATGTCCATCTAATTTAGATGTTGACGTTTCTTCATGTTATAAGCCCTGTCACATGGTTTTTGTGTTTTTTTTATTGTGTCTCTCTCACTTATATTTGTTTGTTGTTTCCTGATTTCCTTTTCTGTTTGACCTTTTAATTTTCCTTGCTGTAGGGATAGCAAACGAGATGATCTAATCTCTCCTCATAGCTGTTTCAATCAGAAAATTAGGTGAAGTAGGAAAGGCTGTGATTGAGAGCCTGGGTAAGGGAGCAGTATTTTTCTTTTACTCCTTGTATTGATTAACAGGTTGGAGGAGAGGTTAGAACATCATGCTCTAACAAACAGCTACACCGTGTTGGAAATCGGCCGTAGCATTGAACTAATGTTGATTTTCAGGGGATTCACTTTGCTACCTCATTTAAAATTGCAGATAAATAGGAAAGATTTTAGATGCAACTTCAATTTGCCTAGACTTCTTGGAATGCTGAGGTTGTTGGTGGATCTAGCATGACAGTGAGAAATGTGAAAGATATGCGTGATTCATGTGTGTGTAACTGTAACGAGAAACTCTCACTAAAAGCTAGACATCAGATTGAAATTATTGTGTGTCTTTCTTTGGAAGCTGGTGATAATCCATGGACGCAGCGTGTGAATAGTGCCTTTTTTTTTATCAGCTTTGAATCTGTCAATTCCACTCTCTAAGGTGGAGGCTGTGGTGCTGTGTTGAGGGAGTGCTGTAGAATCCAGATTCCCTACAGTGTAGAAACAGGCCCTTCGGCCTAACAAGTCCACACTGACCCTCCAAAGAATAACCCACCCAGATCTATTCCCCATCCCAATTACTCTACATTTACCCCTGACTAATGCACCTATCCTACACATGCCTGAACACTATGGGCAATTTAACACGGCCAATTCACCTCACCTGCACGTCTTTGGACTGTAGGAGGAAACCAGAGCACCCGGAGGAAACCCACACAGACAAGGGGAGGATGTGGAAACTCCACACAGACAGTTACCTGAGGCTGGAATCAAACCTGGGTCCCTGGTGCTGTGAGGCAGCAGTGCTAACCACTGAGCCAACACGCTGCCCAAAAGTAGCAGTTTGTTGTTCATGTTTGATCATTTACTTTCATTTGCAATGAGATGATAATGAATCTCATTTAACTTGTCATGAGGGAGAAATGCCGTGAAAGGGAAGTGTGGTTCAAAAATCGACTGCAGCACCTAAGTTTTGTCTTTTAGATGTGACATTGGATTGAGAAACGATGGAGGTGAAAATACCGTTTCCTCTCCTTCTGCTTTGCAATCTTATTGAAACGAGGCTCTGAGTAACAGGCAGAGTTTTAAAGGGGCCCAGATGATGTGATCTATGGCAGGCTTTGTGTCTGGTGTGGTCTACTACAACATTGGGAGAAACTTGCTGCATCTTTTACCTGTTTGAGCAGTGAGGTGAGTTTCTTGATAGACTGTGGTGAGTTGCCTTTTAACAGGGATTATTGCTTGCTCAACACCTCATTACCTCCACAACTCAGCTCACTGACATGCAGCTTCTTATCTTACCAATATGGCGAACAAGCCAGCCATTGAGTAATCTCAACATGGAGGTCAGAACAAGTTCCTGGCACTTTCAGCTTACCACTTGTTTCAAATGACCTCCATGTTCAACAGGAAGCACCAACATGCTTTCCTTCATTGGTCAGAGCATTGAGTATAGGAGTTGGGAGGTCATATTGCTGCTGTTAGAATATTGCGTGCAGTTCTGGTTTCCCTCCTATCAGAAGGATGTTGTGAAACTTGAAAGGATTCAGAAAAGATTTACAGGATTTAGCTAGGTTTGAAAGATTTGAGTTATAGGGAGAGGTTGAATTGGCTGCGACTGTTTTCCCTGGAGCGTCGGAGGCAGAGGCCAACTTTGTAGAAATTTATAAAATCATGAGGGACATAGATAGGGTGAATAGCATCCTTTCCCTGGGGTGGAGGAGTCCAGAACTAGATGACATAGGTTTAGGGTTAGAGGGGAAATATTTAAAAGGGACCTAAGGGGCAACTGTTTTGCACAGAAGGTGGTGAGTGTATAGAATGAGCTGCCAGAGGAAGTTGTGGAGACTGGTACAATTGCAGCATTTAAAAAGCATCTGGATGGGTATATGAGTGGGAAGAGCTTAGAGGAATATGGGCCAAGTGCTGGCAAGTGGGACTAGATTAGATTAGGATATCTAGTTGGCATGGATGAGTTGGACCGAAGAGTCTGTTTCCGTGCTGTACATCTCTATGTCTCTGGCTCAGTACAGGGTCTCTATGCACCGTCCACACCACCACGCACCAACAGACATAGGCATCCAACATGCTCCGGTCTCATGGCACATTTCTGATCCACTTACAGGATGCTTCTGCACCACAGTGCTGCACCTCATTGTAATGGTGCAGTATGGACACTGTGCGCTCAGGGGCACACACCAAGCTAAAGGACTGCACAAGGCCGAAATCAAACAATAACAGAAATTGGTGGAGAAACTCAGCAGGTCTGGCAGCATCTGGAGAGAGAAAATAGAGTGAACACTTTGATTCCAGTGACCCTTCCGCAGAACATCCCTGATGTGTTCGCTTACACTCACAGTGATCAGATTCGCTCTGAGCTGACCTGGACTCTCACAGCGTCCCTGCTTTGCCCTGCCTACCTGCACTCTGCTGCCTCAGCCAGAGATAGCAGGCTGACTGTACCGATCTATTTTGTTTTACTGTTCAATGAAAACACAAAACCAGGAGGCTTATCAATGTTGCAGACAAAGAAAACTGCAGATTACGGAATCCAAAATAGACAAGCAAGGGGAGAACACAGCAAGCCAAGCAGCATCAGGAAGTGGAGACGTCAATGTTTGGAGTGGTAGTCCTCAGTTAAGGTAAGAGGAGACAGGCTTCAGTGAGAGTGTCCTGACTCAAGAAGTCAAGATCAGCCTCTGACACCAGTTCAGGGCCTTGGGTACAGTCAGTCGGTCGCTTAGGGTGATCAGAGTTAGGATTCTCTCCTCACAGACAGACAGCAGTTGAATGTTGGTGGTCCACTGTATATCTTTACCCTTTCCACCCTGTTTTGGCTACTTTCCACCTGAATTAGAGATACGGACAGGTAACAGGGAAGATGAAAGTGGGTGGAACAATTGTTAGTATTGGTGCAGGTGCGAGGCGTCCTTTGCGAAGGAGAAGGCAGTGCAGAGGGCATTCAGGATGAGCGTTATCAGAGATTGGAGTGGATGAGGGAAGATGCAGGAGGCAATACTGAGAGTGGTAAAGCATAAGTCTTGGTGGGAGGTGACTACAGAAACAGAGAAGAGAAAGAATGTGAGATCCTGGAGAAAAGATGGTGACCTTTACCCGAGGACAGTGGTGAAGGTAATTGACTTTCGTCCAACAGCACTGGGCATTCCTCTAGGTGACCAAGACTTCACTGACCCATGTGGAAGCCCCAGACCAGTTGACGTGGCTTGGTATCGTGAACTTCTTTGCTGACCCAGATGGAGGAGGACGCACTATCTCTGCACCATCCCATCCAATGCCAAGTTTCCCTGGTCTGCCATTGTCCAGGACAAATGATGGGAACCGCACAGGGCAGATTCAGTTTTTCCGTGTGTCCAGCGGGTCTTTGAAGATGGTGCTGGTGCCATGGGTGCTGGTCCATTCTGAGATATCCCTGTAGCGGTGCACTGCTTTGATAATGGCATGTGGTAAGATGGGGATAGGATTGGATGAGAGGGACACCTGAGGAGTGGGTTAGGTAGTTAATGAGGCCATTTGCTAAAGTACAGCAAGAAAATTCACTCGACCTCATGGCAAGAAACCCTCCAAATAGCTCAACACAACTCACACTTACCTAAAGACCATATTGGATTCAGCCCGACATTATCGCAAGTATGTGTGCCTGTCACCTCAGCTGCCTTGTCAGGTGGATGTTGGAGATCCAATGGGAACTACTTTGACAAGGAACCAGGAGAGCTTTTCCCAGTGTCCTGGCTGACATTTATCCATTAACCAATCTCTAAATGAACTGGCCATTGAATTCATTGTTGCCTGTGGGACCTTTGCTGTGGGCATATTTTGATTGTCATTGTGGAATGGGGACTGAATGCCAAACAGTCTGGAACCTCCTAGGGCTATGTGAGGCACTATATAAACGCAAGTGCGCATTTTCCTCTTGAAACATTCCTGACAGATGGGAAATCTCTTCACAGCTATTGAAGGTTACAAACAGAAAGCAAAATTGAAACAACTGTGTTTGAGATTCCATTTTAGGATTTTAAAATTACAAAGATGTCAGTGGAATAGTTGAGGTAGGTGTTGGTGTCAGGAAGGAGGCCGTCAGAGGAAGCTTTATGTTGAGAAAGGCGGGTGAAGTGATACAGCGTGTTGACAACTTTCATTAGAAATTTGACAGAGTGTCTCACATCGTGATTCTAATTGTGATCTCTAAGACATAATATCCCGCGTTGGCCTTTTGCAATTCTTACAATGCAATAAATATGAGAGGAGGGGGTGTAGGTAAAATATTGCAGAGAGAGGCACAGTGTGATAAATGTACTTGTGACAAAGTGGATAATTAAAGTAATATATTGTAATAATAGAGATAAAATAATAAAGCAATGCAACCCAACAGGGTCAATACAGTGTAGCAGAGATGATAATGCATCTCTGCTTTGTTTCCACTGTGTAAACTGTATACTCACGCATTTCTTCCAATACATTCACCGGGTGGGTGCACGACTGGCTGGAGCAGCATTTATTGCCCTCCCAGGGGGCAGTTAAGAGCCAAACACATTGCTGTGGGTCTGAAGTCACATGGAGGCCAGTTTAGGTAAAAGGTCAGCTTCTTTCCTAAAGAACATTGGTGCACCAGATGGATTTTTCCTGACAATCGATTCATGGTCATCATCAGACTCTTAATTCTAAAGGCCTTTTTTGATTGAATTTAAATCCCACCATCCACCATAGTGTATTTTGAACCCAGGTCCCCAAAGACCCTAGGCCTCTGGATTAACAGGCCAATGATAATGCCATTAGGCTAGTGCCTCTCCTGAGCACTGCATAGCCACTGTGTTACTTTTTCACTTATGTTCATCCACTCATCCAATGTCCAAGAATGTGTGTACAGTAATCCATTTTCAAAGTGAAACAGCATTTTATATTTTTAGTTAACTTTGCACTGTTTAATTTGTTTAAGATAGACTTGTGTCTTAAGTGAGGCAAACAATGTAACGTTGATGATATAATGAGCTGTCAAATTTAGTAAATTAGGTTTCTAACAAATGACAAACAAAAGCAAATTGCAGCGATATATCCAGGCTCCTTCATTTTTATCATCGTGAGATGTGAAGGAATTTTTTTCTTTGTGATGGTTGTTAATGTCTGGAATTTTCTTTAGATTCCCTAGATTTTTGAAATAATGGTGAGTTGAGAGATTTGATGAATTGGCAGCAAAGAAGAGTTGAGGCCTGGGGGCTGGTGATCTTGACGGGCTGAATGGCCTACTCCTGCTCATATTTCTTACGTTCTTATGCTCTGTATTATCTGATCTCAACTAGAGCTTTGATAGACTACAGTGCAGTTGGCATTTACTATTGACCACGGGGAGAGAGCAGAGTGATTGACCATCATCAGTGATTGTTTGAGAGAAAAATAACAAGTTGTTAGTCAGTAATCTGCGATATATAAGTGATTTTAAATCAGGCTCCAATATGATGACCTACTGAACCCTGCAACATTGGGATAATAAGGATACCTATGTTCAGCCTTCTACTTATTGCCTTCAACACCATAATCTTAACCAAACTAAGCTCCAAATGCCAAGACCTGGGTCTCTGCAGTTGGATCCTTGACTTGCTCACTCACAAAATGCAATCAGTAAGGTAGACAACAGCACCTCCTCCACGAAAATCCTCAACACCAGCACACCGTAAGGATACATACTCAGCCCCTTACTGTACTCCCTCTACACTCATGACAGTGTGGCCAAATTTCGTCTGAACTCCATTTACAAATTTGCTGATGACACTACCATTGTAGGCCAGATCTCAAACAATGGTAAGACAAAAAAATAAGAAAAAGATTGAGTGCTTGATGTCATGGTGCAACGATAACCATCTCTTCCTCAATGTCAGCAAAACTAAAGAGTCGGTCATCGACATCAGGAAACAGCACGCCCCTCTCTACATCAATGGGGTGGTCAAGAGCTTCACATTCCTAGGATTGACGATCACCAACAATCTGTCCTGGACCTCCCACATTGATACAATGGTCAAGAAAGTACAACAATGCCTCCTCTTCCTCAGGAGGCTCAGGAAATTCAGCGTGTCCATAAGAAGCCTTGCCAACTTTTATAAATGCGTCGTAGAAAACCTTCTATCTGGATGCATCATGGCCTGGTTTGGCAACTGCTCTGCCCAGCAACGTAAGAAATCACAGAGAGTTGTGAACATGGCCCAGTCCATCCCACAAGCCAACCTTCCATCCATTCACTCCATTTACACTTCCTGTTGCCGTGGAAAGGCTGTCAAAGACCGTCCCACCTCGGTTATAATCTCTTACAATGTCTTCAGTTTGGCGGAAGGATACAAAGGCTTAAACACACGCTCCAACAGATTCAAGAACAGTGTGTTCCCTGCTGCTGTTAGACTTCTGAATGGACCTCTCAAATTTTAAATCTAATGTTGATCGTGCTTTTCAGAGCTGTAACTCTGTATTCTTTGCACTGTTCCCACTGACTCCCACAGCTACTCAGACTACACCTCTTTCCACCCTACCTCCTATAAAAACGCCATCCCTTATTTCCAATTCCTCTGCCTGTGCCGCATCTGTTTCCAAGATGACCAATTCCATCTCAGAAAGTCCCAGATGGCCTCCTTCTTCCACGATCGCAACGTCCCTTCCCATGTGGTTGACGATGCCCTCCAGCACATCTCCTCCACCTCACATACCACCGTCCTTGAACGCTACCCCTCCCAATGCAACAAGAACAGAACCCCCTGGTCCTCACCTTCCATTCACCAAATTCTGCATACATCACATCATCCTCTGCCACTTTCACCACCTCCAAACGGACCCCATCACCAAAGGTATATTTCCCTCCCTACCCCTATCAGTATTCCAGAAAAACCATTCCCTCCACAACTCCCTCGTCAGGTCCACACCCCCCACCAGCCCACACCCCGCTCCTGGCACCTTCCCCTGCCACCACATGAAGTTCAAAACCTGCGGCCACACCACTCCCCTCACCTCTGTCCAAGGCCCCAAGGGATGTTTCCACATCCGTCAGAAATTTACCTGTACCTCTACCAACATCATCTACAGCATCCGTTGCACCCGGTGTGGTCTCCTCTACATCGGGGACACTGGATGCCTTCTTGCAGATCATTTCAGAGAACATCTCTGGGACCCCCGCACCCACCAATCCCACTGCCCTGTGGCTGAACACTTCTTCCCCCTCCCACTCCATCAAGGACTTGCAGATCCTTGGCCTCTTCCATTGCCAAACTGTTACCACCCGATGCCTGGAGGAAGAACCCCTTGGGACCCTGCAACCATGTGGGATAAATATGGACTTCCAACAGCTTCCTCATTTCCCCTCCCCCCACATTATCCCAGGCCTAAGCCTCCAACTCGGCACCGCTCTCCTGACCTGTCCTTTACTCCCCCCTCACCTATCACCTTCTCCCTCACCTTCATCCAGCTATCGCTTTCCCAGCTACCTTCCCTCACAACCCCACCCCCCCTCCCATTTATCTCTCAGCCCCAACCCACAAGCCTCATTCTTGATGAAGAGCTTATGCCCAAAATGTTGATTCTTCTGCTCCTCGGATGCTCCTGACCTGCTGTGCTTTTCCAGCAACACACTCTCCAGCATCTGCAGTCTTCACTTTCTCCTCTGTTCAATCACCCTACGATCTTTGTAATGTCAGTCTGTACTGTCCACAAAACAAAACTTTTCACTGTACCTAGGTACACGTGACAATGATAATAAATCAAATCAGCTTGATCACACTCTGTGTTGATACTCATGACATAGATGCTGTGGGGGTAGAGGACAATACTGGTAAGAGCAATGGCTGCAGATGCTGGAAACCAGATTCTAGATTAGAGTGGTACTGGAAAAGCACAGCAGTTCAGGCAGCATCTGAGGAGCAGTAAAATCGATGTTTCGGGCAAAAGCCCTTCATCAGGAATAGGGTAGGAACATTACCATGCTGTAAGAGAACAATTTCAAGAGAGACAACAAACAGAAAGATTGACTGATTTTCACCGCCATCTATTCATATAAAAGATTTTCATCGTCTCTCTTCTGTTTTGTTTTCTTCATCAGGGCTTCAAACGTTACAGCAGTGAAAATGGTTGGGGTTTCTTCCTTTAATTCATCCTTGGAATGTGGGCATCAGAGGCTGGGCCCCTGGAATTGAGTGGTTTGTCTGGAGCCATTCCACAACACAGTTGAAGAGTCAACCACATAGCTGTAAGTCTGGAGTCACACATAGGCCAGACCAGGTAAGGATGGCAGATTTCCTCCTGGAGAGTTATTAGTGAAGCAGATTGGTTCTTACCACAATTGTCACATATTGACGCCTCCCCACCCCATTAGCTTGACTTTTAACTTTAGATTTTTTACTGAATTCAAATTTCCCCGTCTGCCATGGTGATAATTGAACCCATGACCTCAGATTGTTAGTATGGGGTTATGGATTATTGGTTCAGTGACATTATCACTACCTCACTTAGAGGGCTATTCTGGCATAGTGTTGGTGTCCCTTCTTTGGTCCAAAATCCTGGGTTCAAATCCTCCTGATTCAGAGGTGCGTAATCTATCTTTAGACAGATTGATTTGGAAACATTTATCTTAGCACCACTGCTTGCTGCATTAGTTATATCAGTCACAGCCAATGGCTAGATAATGACTGGAATCACAGACTGGAGGAGGGGAAATCATGAGAAAGGAACAATGTCTAATTCTCTTTCATTAGCCAGAATACGGTATCCCCATGCGCTTCATTAAGGAACAGATACAGCTGGAAGAGGGAAGCTTTATGGGGCCTGTCACTGTTTGGTTTAAGGGATAAGACCTGAGACGTTTGAACGTGGGGAGAACTCAAATAAAAGCAGAAAATACTGAAGAAACTCGGCAGGTTTAGAAACGTCTTTGATGAGAGAAACAAGAGTTAACATTTTGAGTCTGGTATGACTCTTCTTCATAAGCCTCTGAGAACTCTGAAACAGCTCTGACTGAAATTTTAGCGCTAAATAACAAACTTGACTGGAAATCAATAAAGAAAATTGGATGATATCTTGACAATGTAATTTGTGAAGCGAAGTGTGAGGTAAAATACCGAAGGCTGTCAGCAATGTTTCAGCATAAATACACATGTACTTTAATGAAATGTCACACAAACACAATAAACAAATTGAACAGCTATATATTTCTCTTCATTACCTAGGATCAGATAATGGCTTTTCATTCTGAAAAGGTGAAAGGAATAATTGTTGATTCAGACATGGCTGTGTCCTGCTTCTGAGTGTCTTTAGTGGTGGCAGCAAGAAAAGTAACTTGCAAATGTTCCCCTGGTTGTTGATCACCTTTTCATAACAATTCCCCTGTATCTCCTAACTATGAAGGAATATCTCTTTAAGTTTGAGACTGCAACAGCTATAGTCAACTGTCTTTTCTACTGGATCCATTAAACTGAGTAGAACAAATTGCTGCAGATGCTGGAATCTGTACTGAAATGACAAATGCTGGAGATCACAGGTTAGATTACTTACAGTGTGGAACAGGCCCTTCGAGTCCACACTGACCTACTTCAGAGCAACCCATCCAGACCCCTTCCCCTAACACTACGGGTGATTTAGTATGGCCAATTCACCTGGCCTGCACATTTTTGGACTGTGGGAGGAAACCCAGGCAGGATGTTGCCTGAGGCAGGAATTGAACCTGGGTCCCTGGTGCTGTGAGGCAGCAGTGCTAACCACTGAGCCACCGTACCGTCCATGGTCACGCAGCATCCATGGAGAGAGAGCAAGCTAATATTTTGAGTCTAGACTCGAAACGTTAGCTTGCTCTTTCTCCATGGATGCTGCCTGACCCATTGTGATCACCAGCATTTGTTGTTTCCATAAATTGCTTCTCCTGTTTGGATAAGCCTTTCCTACAAAGCAGTGTTGACAGAGGTCACAGAGATTCTATGAAAAATATAGGAGTAGTGTTCCCAGTTCTCCAGTGAAGATCTGGAGTCTCCAATGATTCAAGATCAATCTCCTTAACGTTGTTGGGAACCTGCTGCAAGCAAAATCAATTTTTTTTAATATTATAAAAGCTTTTTAAAGTAAGTTTCATTTAGATCACTTTTGTTTATTCGTCGCAAAACTGCTAAAATTGGTGTGGTGGCGTGAGGAGACAAAATTATTTGGCAGTTAATGCTCAGACAGAATGATCACCATAAGATAGAGGAGCTGAAGGAGGTCCCCAGAGACTACTTTGCCATTGGATAAGATCATGATCAATCTTCTACCTTAGCTGGACCTCCTTGGGCTATCACCATGTACTTTCGGAACCAAAAATCTATTGATCTCTGTCTTGAATATACTCAATGTTTCAGCATTTATAGTTCTCTTACCAGTGGTGTACCACAAGTGTCAGTGTTGGGTCCACTGCTGTTCGTCATTTTTATAAGCGACCTGGATGAGGGCGTAGAAAGGTGGGTTAGTAAATTTGCAGACGACACTAAGGTCGGTGGAGTTGTGGATAGTGACGAAGGATGTTGTAGGTTACAGAGAGACATAGATAAGCTGCAAAGCTGGGCTGAGAGGTAGCAAATGGAGTTTAATGCAGACAAGTGTGAGGTGATTCACTTTGGTCGCAGTAACCGGAACGCAAAATTCTGGGCTAATGGTAAGATTCTTGGTAGTGTAGATGAGAAGAGAGATCTCGGTGTCCAGGTATACAGATTCTTGAAAGTTGCCACCCAGGTTGACAGGATTGTTAAGAAGGCATACAGTGTTTTAGCTTTTATTAATAGAGGGATCAAGTTCTGGAACCATGAGGTTATGCTACAGCTGCACAAAACACTAGTGCGGCCGCACTTGGAGTATTGTGTACAGTTCTGGTCACCGCGTTATAAGAAGGATGTGGAAGCTTTGGAAAGGGTGCAGAGGAGATTTACTTGGATGTTGCCTGGTATGGAGGGAAGTTCTTATGAGGAAAGGCTGAGGGACTTGAGGCTGTTTTCGTTAGAGAGAAGAAGGTTGAGAGGTGACTTAATAGAGACATATAAGATAATCGGAGGGATAGGTAGGGTGGACAGGGAGAGCCTTTTTCCAAGAACGGTGACGGCGAGCACGAGGGAACATAGCTTTAAATTGAGGGGTGATAGATATAAGGCAGACGTCAGAGGTAGTTTCTTTACTCAGAGAGTAGTAAGGGTATGGAATGCTTTGCCTGCAACGGTAGTAGATTTGCCAACTTTAAGTACATTTAAGTCATCATTGGACAAGCATATGGACGTAAATGGAATAGTGTAGGTTAGATGGGCTTCAGATTGGTATGACAGGTCGGTGCAACATCGAGGGCCGAAGGGTCTGTACTGTGCTGTAATGTTCTATGTTCTATGTTCTATGTTCTTAGGCAAAGAATTTTAAAGCTTCTCAACTGACTGAGAAATGCAATCTCCTCTCATTCCTAACTGACTAGTATCTTAGCATGAAATTGTGATCCTCAGTTCTGTTGTTCTCACTGAGGGGAAACATCCTCCTAGCATCTGCCCTGTTTCAGTGCAATCATCTCTCATTTTTCCCATTTCTAAGGAATATTGGTTTATTCTATCAATACCTCTGCACTGAATAATTCCCTTATTGCAGGAATCAATCCTCATTGCGTGTCTAAAAGGCAAATGCATACGTCTTATATCAGGAAGCCAAACTTGTACAGAGTACTCCAAGTACGGTTTATCCAAAGTTCTCTATATCACAGCAAGATTTATTTAATCCCTTTGTAATAAGGTGAATACACTATTTGCTTTTCTTATTGCCTACCTTGCTGTGGGTAATGTCCATGCCTCTGGGTCAGAAGCTCCAAGTTCAAGTCCCTCACCATGACTGTCATGAAGGTGTATTCGTAATGCAGGTGAGCCAATTCATAGTCAGCCTATAAAACTACCAATACACAGGATGGCAGATGGTAAAAGTAGGAGAGTCCATAAGGCAGCAAACATGCAGAAGGCAATGTCAATTCCCTGCTGGACTTTGCTCATAATGTGGATTAATCCATGGCCTAACCTTCAGAAGCGAGGGCAGGAGAAAATGCATGCCACAAGTACATGTTAATGTCCTGTAATATATGTACACGGATAATCGAATTCCTCGAAGCAGAATATTATTCTGCAGCACAGAAAAAGGCCAAAAATAACCACCTAACTGTTCTAATCCCTCTTCCAGCACTTGGCCTTGTATTCCTTGGCATCACGTATGCACTTGTAAATACATCTTAAATGAAGGTTTCTGCCTCCACCACCCTTTCAGGCAGTGAGTTCCAGATTCCATCATTCTCTGGCTGAAAATCCAATTCCTCACAACCTTTCAAAACCTCCTGCCCCTTATTTAAATCTAACCCCTGACCTTTGATCCCTCTACCTCGGGGTAGGTTTTTTCCTGTCTAGTCTATCCATGCTCCTCTAATTTTATACATTTCAATCATGTCACTCTTCAGTCTACTTTGATCCAAGGAAAGTGACTGAAGTCTTTCCAATCACTCTTCATAATTAAAACTCTCTTGAACTGAAAGAAGAATTAATAGTTGATTGACAAACTGCAATACTTAAACATGGCCTTTAACTAGGGGCCTGAGCATTGACTGGGACACTTAAAGGTGCTGGTCTACCACAATCCCTGATTTCACAGACAGTAAAACCTATTCTGTGCTATTGAACTTGTCAATCTCACTGTTGAACCTTTATAAGGAGAAAGTAAGGACCGCAGATGTTGATGATCAGAGTCGAGAGTATAGTGCTGGAAAAACACAGCAGGTCAAGCAGCATCCAAGGAGCAGGAGAATTGACGTTTCGGGCATATGTCTTTCATCAGGAATGAGGCTTGTGGGTTGGGGATGAGGGATCAATGGGATGGGGGTGGAGTTGAGGGGGGAAGGTAGCTGGGAAAACGATAGATGGATGAAGGTGAGGGAGAAGGTGATAGGTCAGAGGGGGCTGTAATGGATGGATCCGGAGGGCGGTATTAATTTGGAGGCTTGAGACTGGGACAATGTGGGGGGAGGGGAAATGAGGGAGCTGTTGAAATCCACCTTTATCCCGTGTGGTTGCAGGGTCCCAAGGCAGAACATGAGGCGTTCCTCCTCCAGGTGTGGTCTCCAATCTCATCTACTGCATCCATTGCACTCGGTGTGGTCTCCTCTACATCAGAGAGACAGGACGCCTTCTTACGGATTGTTTCAGAGAACATCTCTGAGACACCCCCACCCACCAATCCCACCCCCCCATGACTGAACACGTCAACTCCCCTTCTCACTCCGTCAAGGACATGGAGGTCCTGGGCCTCCTCCGCCGCCAAACTGTTACCATCTGGAGGAGAAACGCCTCATATTTCGCCTTGAGACCCTACAACCACCCGGGATAAATGTGGATTTCAGCAGCTTCCTCATTTCCCCTCCCCCCACATTATCCCCTGCAACTTGACACCGCCCTCTGGACCTGTCCATCACTCTCACCTCTGAACCATCACCTTTTCCCTCACCTTCATCTATCTATCGCTTTCTCAGCTACCTTTCCCCAAGCCCCATCCCTCCCATTTATCTCTCAGCCCCAGCCCACGAACCTCATTCCTAATGAAGGGTTTATGCTCGAAACGTCAATTTTCCTGCTCCTCGGATGCTGCCTGACCTGCTGAGCTTTTCCAGCACTATACTCTCAACTGTTGAACTTTTATGTTACATTTTCATTTGATTCCACCGTATCCTGAAGAAAGAGTAAAATAAGTGTGTTGCACTTGACTTGAACTCACAGTGACACAGAATATTCTAATACAGACTGACGTATGTGACTGCCGTTCTAATGCAAATGCACTCACGGGAGAGCTTGGACTTCAGCCACATTATTACCCAAAGGCTAGAAAGTACTCCAAGGACCCAGAGGCTCACCACTAGTTATTGACTTGCTAACCAGAATTGATTGCACCACTATTTGTCTTGACAATTCAGTTAGCAATAACAGGAGCGGTAATGTCTATCAGCACAGAGTTAGGGATAGAAAGGAAGGTCCCAAATTGAAACCTTGGGTCTGTGCTCAGTTATATTAGCTCAACTATCATGACAGCATGAGCACTTGAATTGATTTTCCTGCCAGCAGTCGTTTTGATGACTACATTTATAATGTAACAGCGCAAATGACCAAAGCAAAACTCTCCCATTGGTGAGAAAGCGTGCACTTAGACTCTCCTTTTTAATAATTGAGAAAATAACTGATGTCTTGCAAACAGTTCAGTCAGACAGCTAGGCATGCGTCACTGACTTTCCGCGTACATCTTCCTTATGTGTTATATATGATGACCAAACAACATACCTCCTGGAGATCCATAGGGATTCTGCTTCCCTTCTGCTATGACCTACTGGAAGATTCCAGTTGGGAATGATTTGCATTGAGTCTCTGTCATTTCTGGGAGTTGTACCTTGTATGGCCTGGGACCTCTGCCTGTTACCCTAACAGGAAAGAATCACCATGAGGCAGAGTGAGAGAGAAGGGGTGGGAACTTCCTGTTGGTTCCAAATTCCACTGGAGGCTGCTTCGCTGGCACAGGTGAGAAATCCTCACTTTCAGATGGGAAATCTAACTCACAGAAAAGACACCATTAAAGTTTGATCAAACCCCTCACTCACCCAGGCAACCCTCCCCATCCATGGTAGATAACACAAGGATGTTCCATTTGCAAGGGATTGACGAGAGCCAAAGACATGTTCAGTTTGATGTGGGCACCCACTGGTTCCAGGGAAACCAGGTGGCATCTCACTGACCTGGCAAATGCTGGTACTGCTCTGATGAAGAACAGAGGAGTCTTCCTGGTGTGAATGCCAAAAATCGTTAAAGTATTTCTACCTGGTCATTATCAGCATTGTTGGGGCTTGCTGTACACAAATTGCCTGCTGCATTTCCTGCACAACAAAACAACCATATTTCAGAAGTACCTCATTGACTGGATGGCACTTTGGCACATTCTAAGGTAGACATAGGTGCTAAATAAAGGTAAGATCGTCTTCTGATTAGTTTCAGAGGTTTGCTCCTTTAATGTAGCTAGGGAACAAAAGAGGTCTAAACACCAATGCCTATGACATTTCATTCAGCAAACCATCATAGTGCCTTTCTCTGTGTCTCATATTTTTGTTTAATGAATGTTTCTCACCTTTGTCCAACCCCATGCTGGGTTTGGATTTACAAGGATTTTAATTCAATTAGTAAACTAATGGATCTACCGTGTTTGCTCGGCATGGTGTTTTTTTTTAGACATCTGTCTTAAGCTGACATGCACCATTCATCTCTAATCAGCAGGTTCGAAAATAAGACCATTTTAACCACTGTTCCTGTCACCCTGAGTTTACAGCCAATCAATACAAACATTCCAACATCAAAGAGCTGCTCAGCAAAGTGGACTGAATAGCAAGGTTGTGCTCTTATCCTAATTGATTCTATAATGTGAAAAGCGTGTGTGTGTGTTTATTAGCATTAACCCTACCTCACTACTTGCCTTATTCATCATGGAGCAAGTAGCATGCCAAGCACTAGCTGGTCATTTCTACAGTTGAATATTTATGTGTTCATTCCTCTCTCTGTACTTATTCTGTATTGTCACGGTCTGTGTGTTACTCATGTCAACACTAAGAATGCTTATTTCCACCAATGTTACTTCTCTGTTGCTGTCTCAATACACTTGCTGCTGAAACCAAAATCTGTGCTTTCATTACCTTTCGCTTTGACCTTTCAATAATCTTCTAGCCAGTTACGCAGCTTCCAACTCCAAAACTTTAAGGTCATCAAAAACTCTACTGCCCTTATTTTGTTTTATTCACTCACGGGATGTGGGCGTCACTGGCTAGGCCAGCATTTATTGCCCATCCCTGATTGCCCAGCGGGCAGTTAAGAGTCAACCACATTACTGTGGGTCTGGAGTCACATCAGGCCAGACCCGGGTAAGGATGGCAGCTTCCTTCCCGAAAGGACGTTAGTGAATTCGGGTCCTGTCCATCCCTCACTCTCTTGCTTATTGAGCCACATTGGTTCTGGGTCGAGCAATGCCTCAATTTTAAAAAAATCTCATCCTTATTTTCAAATCCCCTATCACCTGATTCCTCCAGATCTCCGGAATCTCCTCCAGCCCGACAGATCTCTGAGATTCGATTCTGAAAAGGAATTTATGAGACTGGAATCACATTGCTTCTGTCTGGGTAATTTCTGTTGAGTTTCTCCAGCATTAGTTGGTTTTATTTCTCTAATTCTGGGCTCCTGCACATTGTCAACTTCAGTAGTGTCTCAATTAACAACTGTACTTCCAGCTGCCATAGTTCAGAGCTCTGGAATTTCCCTGCGAAAGCTGCTTCACCTCTATTTCTCCTCCTAAGCTGTTCCTTGAAACCTATCCCCCATCAGCTACTGTAATATTCCATTCCATTGTGTGTTACAGTGTCAACTCTTATTTCCATTGATTTTCTATGAGCCTCATGGAATATTTCACCACATTAAAGGCACTACATAAATGTGATATCTTTTCTGATAAATTATGGGTTATACAAAAGAAACGTGCAAATTGGTTTTAAGTTTTGAATGTGATTATACTGTTCCTTTAACTAGATGAATGAAAGGACTTTGCCTGTAGTAAATAGTTCTCAGACACCGAGAAAAATAACCCAAATCAGAATTCAGTGTTTTTGTAGTGACTTTTTAAATCTCAGGATGTCCAAAAGAACTTTTAAGCCAATAAAGTGCTTAGAGTCATCGAGATTTACAGCACAGAAACAGACCTTTCTCTCCAACTTGTTTATGCCAACCAGATATCATAAATTAATCTATCCCATTTTCCAGCACTTGGTCCATATCCCTCCGAACCTTTCTTATTCATGTATCCATCCAGCTGCCTTTTCAATGTTGCAAATAGCCGCCTACATCACTTCATTTGGCAGATCATTACATTTGTTGTAGACAAACTGGAGCTGAGGGTTTGTGTATAAATGGAGCTTTGATTGGAAACAAGCAGTGAATTAGTTGTGGACTAGTGACCAGTTACTAATAACACCGAAACGTCGATTTCGAAGCTCCTTGGATGCTGCCTGAATTGCTGTGCTCTTCCAGCACCACTAATCCAGATACTAATAACAAAGGCCTGTTACCTGCCAATAATTCAGTGATTTTGTTCTCAGGTAGCTGAACAGCTTGGGTTTCTGAATTAGGTACACAGATATAAATCACACAACATCAGGTTACAGTCCAACTGGTTTATTTGGAAGCACTAGCTTTCAGAGCACTGCTCCTTCATCACGTAGCTGTGGAACAGGATCATAAGACACAGAATTTATATCAAAAGATCACAGTGTCATGCAACTGAAATGATATATTGAACAAACCGAGATTGGTCTTAAGTCTTTTGTCTTAGAGAATGGGTTTCAGGTTTTCGTTCATTAATATGCAAGTTCTGGGATTTACATGCTAATGAACCGAAACCTGCAACCCATTCTAAAAGATGAAAGATTTAACAGCAATCTAGATTTGTTCAATATATGACATCAGTGATATATCACACAATGATATTTTGCTATAAATTCTGTGTTTTATCATCCTCCTCCACAGCTACCTGATGAAGGAGCAGCGCTCCGAAAGCAAGTGCTTCCAAATAAACCAGTTGGACTATAACCTGGTGTTGTGTGATTTTTAACTTTGTCCATCCCAGCCCAACACCAGCTCCTTCGCTTCATAAGAACAGAGAGTCAGTTCAGATCACCACCAGGCCAGGAGCTCTCTGCAGAAAAAGCCACTTTAAGCCTAAAGAACAGCAATTTATCTTTTATTCAGAAAATGCTGTAAACTGCTTGTAGGCAATGAGTCAGATACTTTTAAATCAGTGAACCAGCTACTGTGTGCCTCTTGAGAACCGATGGAAGCATCACTGAGACGCATCATTCTGATCAGCACAAGAACCAATACACAAATCCTGTGATCAACGGTGACAGACCTTTCAAATCTGCTTAGTGAGTCTCCACAGAGCAAATCCATCCTTCCTTAAATACGGACTGCAGACAGTCCTCCAGTTCCATTCCTGATGAAGGACGTTTGCCTGAGGCTTTGATTTTCCCACTCCTCAGATGCTGCCTGGCCTGCTGTGCTTTTCCAGCACCACTCTAATCTAGATGCAGTCCTCCAGCTGTGGTCTGTTCCAAAGGGAGGAACTGAAGTTGACCCGACCTTTCTCCATAGCTAATGAATGAGGCTAAATTCTACTTCAAACCATGGGATGTGTGGATTCCAAATGCACTGCTTTTTCACACAGCAAGTTGCCAAAGAAAGAAAGCAAGTGACTGACAATGCTGTGTCTCTGATCATCATGCAAGTATCTTGTCTACTATTATCCATATAAGCTGCACCAGATTCTGCTTCTGCAATTGGAAGCTAAATTAAATACTTTTTGTAGGTGGCGGGGGAGCTTTCAAGCAATTCAATAGGATCTAATTGCAATAGTTCATCCTTTTTTTTGTGTGTAAATGACTTAAAAACAATTTTCATAAGCAGTCTGCATCTCCACGGAGTTAAAGTGCTTTATGTTTATTCTCTCTGTGACAGCCTGAGTCTAACAATTAATCTTAATTGCAGAATATAGCATCCCACCAATTCTGTAGGATGTTCACCGTATTATCTTGTCACCTCAAACAGCAGAAAACACCCTGTCACTATGACCACCGTATAGAGACGACAAAAACTCCTTGTATTGAATTGCTGATAAAATCATGGACCATTGGCAAATGCTTTAAAGGTTCAGTCCCAAAATTAGAATAAATTCACAAGATGCTAATGTAATCTACATACTTCGGCAAAATCCAAGTTTTGAGACCAAATATTTCCACAAAGGTTTAGGGATTGACTTTTACACAAGTAATATTTCCGAAGAGGTTGAAACTAATGTACGTTCGGCATAAGGACACACTTTGGAAATTTCAGTCTCGCCACCAGGGGCCAAGTGAATGTGTGTGATCACTGCATTGCCCTGTCCTGTACCCAACCCTCTGCCCCACTGCCTGAGACACTCCGCTGTGTACAGAGATCCTCCCTCACCCCGAGAGACTCACCCACAACCGCACCCCCGGGAATCTCCCCAAACCTCCAAGAATCTCCATTGTATCTGAACTCTACCCCCACACATTGAGACTGTCCCCTGTGCCCAGAGATTCATACTAGTGACCCTAGAGTCTCTACTGCTCCCTGAAACTACAACGTGCCCTGCAACTCTACCAATGGTTTGGTATGCTTTCTTTTATTTGTCAGAGTATTGAGTACAGGAATTGGGAGGTCATGTTTAGATTAGATTCCCTACAGTGTGGAAACCAGTCCACACCAACCGTCCGAAGAGTAACCCTCCTAGGACCCATTTCCCTCTGACCAATGCACCTAACATTATGGAAGAATTTAGCGTGGCCAATTCACCAGCACATCTTTTGACTGTGGGAGGAAACTGGAGCACCCGGAGAATGCGCAACTCCACAGAGACAGTCACTCGAGGCTGGAATCGAACCTGGGGCCCTGGTGCTATGAGGCAGCAGTGCTAACCACTGTGCCACTGTGCCGCCCTTTTTGTGGCTTGCATTGTGGCTGTACAGGACATTGGTTAGGACCGCTGTTGGAATATTGTGTGCAATTCTGGTCTCCTTCCTATCGGAAGGATGTAAAACTTGAAAGGGTTCAGAAGAGATTTACAAGGATGTTGTCAGGGTTGGAGGATTTGAGCTATAGAGAGAGGCTGAACAGGCTGGGGCTGTTTTCCCTGGAGCATTGGAGGCTGAGGGGTGACCTTATAGAGGCTTACAAAATTATGAGGAGAATGGATAGGATAAATAGACAAAATCTTTTCCCTGGGATCAGGGAGTCCAGAACTAGAGGGGCATAGGTTTAGGGTGAGAGGGGAAAGATATAAAAGAGACCTAAGGGGCAACTTTTTCACACAGAAGGTGGTATGTGTATGGAATGAGCTGTCAGAGGAAGTGGTGGAGGCTGGTACAATTGCAACATTTAAGAGGCATTTGGATGGGTATATGAATAGGAAGGGTTTGGAGGGATATGGGCCAGGTGCTGGCAGTTGGGATTAGATTGGGTTGGGATACCTGGTCGGCATGGATGGGTTGGACCGAAGGGTCTGTTTCCATGCTGTACATCTCTATGACTCAATGCTTCCTGAATCTCTACCCCACATCTGGGGCTCTCCTCATGCCCCGAATCTCTCTTCTGCACCCGAATACTCTCTCTCCCTGCCCTGAAATTCTATCCTGTTTCCTACAACTCTCTCTTATTGGTTGGGATTGTTGTACTGTGGTATATACACCAGACCAGACAGCCCTATAGTTTTAAGTCAGCGACATTCTGCTATAAAAGTCCCTGCCTTGTGTTCAGCCACTCTCCTGTTATGGAGCAGTGCATTGTCTCCCCACAGCACCATGACCCCTCCCCCACAGCAGCCTGATCTTCTCCCCATTGCACCCTGACCCCTCCCCCACAGCACCCTGACCCCTCCCCCACAGCACCCTGACCCCCTCCCCCACAGCACCCTGACCCCCTCCCCCACAGCACCCTGACCCCTCCCCCACAGCACCCTGATCCCCTCCCCCACAGCACCCTGATCCCCTCCCCCACAGCACCCTGCTCACCTCCCACATTGCACACTGATCTCCTCCCCCACAGCACCCTGACCTCCTCCCCTTCAGCACCCTGATCCCCTCCTACATTGCACACTGACCTCCTCCCTCATAGAAACCTGACCCTCTCCCCCATTGCACACTGACCTCCTCCCCCACAGCACCCTGACCTCCTCCCCCACAGCACCCTGATCCCCTCCCACATTGCACACTGACCTCCTCCCCCATAGCAAACCGACCCTCTTCCCCATTGCACACTGACCTCCTCCATCACAGCACCCTGACCTCCTCCCCTTCAGCACCATGACCCCTCCCCCACAGCACCCTGACCTCCTCCCCTTCAGCACCCTGACCCCTCCCCCATTGCACCCTGACCCCTCTGTCACACAGCACCTGACCCCTCCCCCACAGCATCATGACCCCTCCCCCTCAGCACCCTGGCCTCCTCCCCCTCAGCAGCCAGACCCCCTCCCCCTCAGCACCCTGGCCATTCTCCCTGCTACTGACAGAAGCTCTGTCTTTCCAGGATCATTCAAGTAGTCCAAGGCCCTCCAAAGGCTAGTTCCAGAGTGGAAGACAGAAGCAGGACAGAGGAGGCCTGTGGGAAATACAATGGCAGTCTGAGTATTGCAGATTTTCATTACCATTACATGGACAGAAGTTATTTTTTAGAAGTCATGTTTCATATCTGCGTTGTCTCTCTGTCGCTGATGTTTTCTTTTCATGTTGTTATTTACAATTTTAATCGTGTGAAGCACATTCCATTTCTGTGGCTGGACTTCAATGCAAATTCCCAAATTTGTTGTTAGTCATATTATTGCTGCATAATAATCATCTTCATTTGAAGCTCATTCAGCCCCAATTCTAGTCCAGGGTTTTGAGTTTCATCCTGACCACAGTAGTTCATATTTCTGACCTGATTGGCTACCATTGTCCTTCAACAACTAGGTTTACTAATACAGAGAGATTTTATTGGTGAACAGTTGGAGATTGCTTTTTAGACAAGATCTGTCATTAACTGCAAATATATGGTATCCCCTTTACAGGGCTTTGAGTCATGCAATAATTCGTTTTGGAATAGAGGGAAATGGATAGCTCTGCTTCCTTGCTTTCACTTGGCTCTCAGGTTGAACTGCACACGAACGCTTGGAGGTTAGGTGTTTGCAAATGGCCAAGATTAAAGCACTAAAATTCCTTCAATTCTCTTGTGATCAATGCACAAGGACCAAGCAGATGGTCTTGGTTGATTGCTCATGAGACATCACCGACTCCTGGGTTCGAAGCACCTACTTTACATGTAGTTCAAATCACCTTTCATGCTTACTGAGTTCCTGAAATTTCTTCCACACTCCAACCTATTCAACAAAGAGCAACACCTGCAGCATCCGTGTGAATTTTCCAATGATGGCACCATTTTCCATAGAGTCATAGAGATCTACAGCAAGGATACAGCTAGTCAAAAACAAGCAACTAACTATTCAAATACTATGTTCCAACACTTGGTCCACAACCTTGTACGTCTTGGCATCACATGTGCATATCGAAATGCTTCTGAAATGTTATGAGGGTTTTTATTTCCACTATCCTTACAGGCAGGAAGGTCTACATTCCCATCGACCTTTGGATGAGAAAGTCTTTTCCTCACTTCCCCTTGAAACCTTGTGCCCTTTATGTTAAATCTAAGACTAATTGTCATTTCTCCATCAAGGGATCATAACCATTCGCAATTTTTGACATTTGATTAGATTCCTTACATTGTGGAAACAGGCCTTTCAGCCCAACCAGTCCACACCGACCCTCCACAGAGTAACCCACCCAGACCCATTTCCTGTAACACTATGGGGCAATTTAGCATGGCCAATTCACCTGATGTGCACATCTTTTGGACTGTGAGAGGAAACCGGAGCACCTGGAGGACACGGAGAATGTGCAAACTCCACACAGACAGTCACCCGAGACTGGAATCGAATCTGGTGCTGTGAGGCAGCAGTGCTAATCACTGAGCCATTGTGCAACCCTATCTTTCCCTCTGGATGTCCTCTGCTCTAAGGAAAACAATCCCAGTCACTCCAATCTTTCTTCATAACTAAAACTCTCCAGCCAGGCAAATCTCCTCTCCTTCTTCCAGGAAGATATCATCAAACTATGGTCACTCTGTTTCTCCTGAACAATCCGGTTGGATTCAGATTTCATCTGAAAGTGTGGCACTCAGTAGGAGATTTTTCCTCCTCCCTTCATTGGTTTGTATTGAATTCAAATAAAAGTGGAAGAGGTGAAAAGGGCTGGGTAAAGTTTTTAGGAGAAAGTGAGGGCTGCAGATGCTGGAGATCAGAGTCAAAAGTGTGGTGCTGGAAAAGCACAGCAGGTCAGGCAGCTTTCAAGAAGCAGGAGAATTGACGTTTCGGGTAAATGCCCTTCGTCATTCCTGAATCCGAAAAGCAGGAGAATCAACATTTCGGGCATAGCACTTCATCAGGAATGACGAAGGGCATTTACCCGAAACGTCAATTCTCCTGCTTCTTGAAAGCTGCCTGACCTGCTGTGCTTTTCCAGCACCACATTCTTGAGTGGGTAAGGATTAGATTAGATTAGATTACTTACTTACAGTGTGGAAACAGGCCCTTCGGCCCAACAAGTCCACACCGCCCCGCCGAAGCGTAACCCACCCATACCCCTACATCTACATCTACATTTACCCCTTACCTAACACTATGGGCAATTTAGCATGGCCAATTCACCTGGCCCTGCACATCTTTAGACTGTGGGAGGAAACCGGAGCACCTGGAGGAAACCCACGCAGACACGGGGAGAACGTGCAAACTCCACACAGTCAGTCGCCTGAGGCAGGAATTGGACCCGGGTCTCAGGCGCTGTGAGGCAGCAGTGCTAACCACTGTGCCACCGTGCCGCCCACGGTTATTAGGTTTGAATATACAAAGGAAGTTAAGTTCTTTTGGTTTCAGATCCCAGGATCTTGCCACAATCAATTCATTTTGATCAAATGGATTAGTTACTCCTGGGAAACTCAACTCCAGCATTTACTGTTTTATGGTCTTTCCAAAGCTTAATTAGTGGTCAAGATCTCTGGTCAATGAATGACAAGTTTATTGAGGCATGGGTAAAGATAGCTCCTTGGAGTTTTCCTCTGTGACCAATGTGACAGAGACCTACATGCTGCACTGTGAACGAATAATACTGTTGGTTTTAATTAGTACCTACATGGAAGTGGAGTACCCCATCTGTGTTTACAGTTGCAGCAATGAAGCTGAAATTCATTGACGCTGTCATCCTCAATTAAGTCTGGGAATTTTCTGTGAATAAAATATTCCTGTTTGACTTGGATATTATGATTTTCGATTCACATTTTCCAAATGGATGGTTTGAAAATCTAAGCTAACTATTGATGAGTTAGTGATCATACACTGATTAAGCATGTTGTCTAACAACTTTAATGATCTATTTATTTATTGTTACTTGCTTCAACTTCTATATTTGTTAGTAGAAATAAATAGGTAATATTGAACCAGATATCATGCCAGTCTTTTAGTGGTAAAACAGAGTTAGTTCTGGTTCTGCATTACTGTCTACTCACTGGACGAGGTGGTCATGTGTGACATTAAATGCAAATACAGAAGTAATTGTTGATTAAAGGGACATTGATTTCCTTTTGCTTATCTGAAAATGTATGTAAACACCGTCCACATTATCTGACACTCTTATGAAATTGGCTACACTCCAGCTTCAGCAAGACATTGGAGTCATACTGTCATAGTGTTGTACAGCACGGAAACAGACCCTTCGGTCCAACTCGCCCATGCTGACCAGACATCCTAACCTAATTTTGTCCCATTTGCCAGCACCCGGCCCATATTCCTTCAAACCCTTCCTATTCATATACCCATCCAGATGCCTTTTAAATATTGTGATTGTACCAGCCTCTACCACTTCCTTTGGCAGCTCATTCTATACACACACCACCCTCTGCATGAAAAGGTTGCTCCTTACATCCCTTTTAAATATTTCCCCTCTCATCTTAACCCTATACAGTTAAGGTTTGGACTCCCCCACCCTAGGGAAAAGACCTTAGGTAGTCACCCTATCTGTGCCCCTCATGGTTTTACAAACTTCTGTAAGGTCACCCCTCATCTGCCGATGCTCCAGGGAACATAGCTCCAGTCTATTCAGCCTCTCCCTGTAGCTCAAACCCTCCAATCTTGGCAACATCCTTGTGAATCTTTTCTGAACCCTTTCAAATTTCACAGCATCTTTCCTAAAGCAGGGAGACCAGAATTGCACACAATAAGAATGCCTTATCTTCCACCTCGGAACACTTCAACCCCAGGGCATCAATGTGGACTTCACCAATTTCCTCCTTTCTCCTCACCCCCACCTTACCCCAGTTCCAACCTGCCAGCTCAGCACCATCCTCATGACCTGTCCTACCTGTCAATCTTCCTTCTCGCCTATCCGCTCCACCCTCCTGACCGACCTATCACCTTTATCCTGACCTCCATCCACCTATTGCACTCTTAGCTACCTTCTGCCCAGCCCCACGCCCCTCCCATTTATCTCTCCACCCAGAGGCTCCCTGCCTCATTCCTGATGAAGGGCTTTCGCCCAAAATGTTAATTTTCCTGCTCCTTGGATGCTGCCTGACCGGCTGTGCTTTTCCAGCACCACTCTAATCTTGACTCTGATCTCCAGCATCTGCAGTCCTCACTTTCTCCTCACCAATGTCCTGCATAGCTGCAACATGACCTCCCAACTCCTATACTCGATGCTCTGACCAATGCATATACAGAAGTAATTATTGATTAAAGGGACATTGATTTCCTTTTGCTTATCTGAAAATGTATACCAAATGAAAGTATACCAAATGCCTCCTTCACTATCCTATCTGTGAGTCCACTTTCACGCAACTATGAATCTGTACTCCAGGGTTTCTTTGTTCGACAACACTCTCCAGGACGTTATCCATTAAGATTATAAGTCCTCCCCGATTTGATTTTCCAAAATGCAGCACCTCACATTTAAATTAAACTCCACCTGCCATTCCTCAGCCAACTGGCCTATTTGATCAAGGTCCCTTTGAAAAACCAAAAGAACTGAGGTAACTTTCTTCATTGTCCACTACACTACCTGCAAACTTACTAACCATACCTCCTATATTCGCATCCAAATCATTTATACAAATGACAAAAAAAACATTGGTCCTCGTGGCACACCACTGGTCACAGGCCTCCAGTCTGAAAGGTAACCCTCCAACACCACCCTCTGTCTCCTACCTTCAAGCCAGTTCTCTATCCAATAGTTCTCAATGCAATGTTCTCATGCAAATGTAAAGGGGTGTGACGGTCTATTGGTATTTCCGCTAGACTAATAATTCAGAAAGTCAGCTAATAGTCTGCCAAACAGGTCCAAATCCCTCCAACAGCAGATGGTGGAATTTGAACTCAATATAAAACAGCTGAAATTAAGAACCAGCTGATGAGTATGAGTCAATTGTAAGGAAAAACCCACCTGACTCACTAATGTCCTTCATTCAGGGCAGGAAATCTGCCATTCTCAGTTGGTCTGGCCTACATTTGACTCCAGATCCACAGCAATGTGTGGTTGACTCTCAACTGTCCTCTGAAATGGCCTAGTAAGCCATTCAAGTTGTATCAATTATTACAGAATCGTGTGGACTACAACAGTTCAAGAAGGCAGCTCACCATCACCTTTTCAATAAATGCTGGCCAGACATGAGTGAATAAAAAGAAACCATGATGTGAATTAATAAAAAATTACCAAAGGCACCATTTCATTACTGTACTCTCTTGTCAATCAATAACACTGGAACATGGTGGTGCTGTTCTGCTATTGTCTCCTGTCAGTGTTGAAATGTTGTAGATATCAGGGGAAGTAGCTAAACTATTCTGTCTCATGACAGTTCTCAGTAATTGGCTCCATCTTCTTTTCATTATCCTTCCATATTATGCCTCCAAAGAATACTTAGAAATAATTTGCTGGAAGTCAATTACAGACCAAATCTACTTAACAAAATCCGTGCAGAATATAGTACATGAAAATACGGAAAAGATTTGCAGGAAGTAATTTAAATGATTCCGATGACAATCAGATTTATCTTTGCTTTCATTGTGCTTGATATATCTAAAACCTCTTTGATAGTATTATTACTGCCTTGTAATCTATTCATGCTTATCCAATGACATGCGTTTAGAATGTTATCATATTTTAAGTTCAATCTCAAATGGTCATAACTAGTTTTTAGGCTATGTCTTTTTCTTTAAATGTCCGGCCTTGCTTGCTTAACAGATGACATAGGAGAAAAACCAAAAGAACTGCGGAATCAAAAACAAAAACAGAGCCTGTTGGAAAAGTTCAGCAGGTCTGGCAACATCTGTGAAGAGAAATCAGAGTTAATGTTTCCAGTCCAGTGACCCTTCCTCAGAACTCAGGTCACTGGAACTGAAATGTTAACTCTGATTTCGCTTCAAAGATGTTATAAAGTCATAGAGTCCTACAGCATGGAGACAGTCCCTTTGGCCCAAACTGGTCCATACCAACCAAAATGTCCATTAATGCTAACCCCATTTCCATGCACTTGGCCGATATCATTCCAAAACTTTCCTAGGATAGGAAATAGGAAACACTGGCTTTTGTTTAGACCAGACTTGGTGAACTGTAAATAGTTCTGTCCTCCACATTATTAAAAAAAACCAAGATTGAACAAAGCAATTGCTTGATTGACGATGCATTTGAGAGGTTCCATCTATTGAACAGTCTGGGTGCCCATTCTCCAGAAGAGAGAAAGCTGAAGGGTGATTGGAGAAAGTGTTTCAAATTTTGAAAGCTACTGATCACATGAATGTAGAGAAGATGTTTTTATGTGTAGGAAAAGTCAGGAAAAGGGCCCATTAATACAACACAGTCACAAAAAAAAGTCCATTAGTGAAATTGGAGGAAACATTTTATTCAGAAAGTGATGAGAATGTGGAACTCACCACCAAAAGGTGAATAGAATGGATGCATTCAAGGGAGGCTAGATAAAGGAGGAAGGAATGGAAAAGTATGTTGATGGCATTCGATGAAGATCTGAAGATGGGAAGATGCTTGTGTAGAGCATAAACTTTGCCACGAACTTGTCTGGATTGCCCCATTGGCAGTTCTCCCACATCTGAGTCAGAAGAATGTAGGTTCAAGTTCCACTCCAGAGGTTTGAGTACAAAATCTTGGCTGATTTCCAATACAGTACTAAGGGATGAACTATTAACCTAAAGCCCACCTACCCTCACAGTAAAAAAAAATTCCCTGTAGCATCCAACTAACCGAAACATCCTTGGACATTACAGGGCAAGTTCCCATGGCCAATCCACCCAACCTGCACATCTTTGGACTGTGGGAGGAAACCAGAGGACACCTACACAGACAGGGGGAGAATGTACAAACTTCACACAGACAGTCACCCCAAAGCTGCAATCAAACCTGGGTCCCTGGTGCTGTGAGGCAGCAGTGCTAACCACTGAGCCACCATTCCACCCCTATTAGAGAGCGATAGATTTTTACACAGTAAAAATATCAAAGGATGTAGAGAAATGGCATCGGTGTAAGTATGACATAATCTTATTGATTGGCGGAATGAGCTCAAAGGGCTGAATGATCTCCTAATGTTCTTATGTTTCTGATTTTAAACTGACAGCTCTACAATTTCTTAGACATCTTTTGTTTCTCTAATATATAGAAACTAAGTTAGCTGGCCAGCAAACCATGGGCGCCTGCGATTAAGAAGACATTGATAGGAACACATTGAGCACCAATCAACAACATGAAGTTGTATAGCCCCTTGAATGCAGATTTACAATTAAGATTGCTGAAGTAATTTTCTGACTATGTGCCTAATAGATAAAGTAGAGCAGGAAAAAGGCTGTTAAAATAAGAAACAGCCTGAATTAGAAGGAATTATCTTTGAAAACTTTGAATGGAATTGTTTTGTGGAAAATTCTCCCAAGATTTAATGAGTTTAATTGCATCTTTTTGTCTCAAAGAATAGAATGGAAAACCTGGCATCAAATCACAGCTTTGCAGATTAGAGCCAAATCTAATTTGGGTTCAACTTTGATCACAATCAATTGAATGGTTGCAAACAAAGTGGAATTAAATTTAATACTCTTCTCTTTGAAAATTTCACCACAGCAGTTCTAATTGAGATTGCCATGCTGATGCTAAATTAAGTTATAAATCAGAGGTGGAGAGAATGGTTGCAATAACACTGAATGACACACTGCAGAAACAAGCCAGTCAGTTCAATTGGTCTCTACCAGTGTTGATGTTTAACAGCAATGTATTTCCATCCCCTTTTCTCTCACCCCCTCAGCAGCACCAGTTATTAATCATAGATTCATAGAATCCCTATTGTGTGGAAGCAGGCCATTCAGCCCATCGAGTCCACACTGAACTTCTGAAGAGCATCCCACCCAGGCCCATCACCCTACCCTATCTCTGTAACCCTGCAAATCCCATGGCTAATCCACCTAGTCTGCACATCCCTGGACATTGGTAGTACAGTCCAATGCAGTATTGCTAACCAATGCGCCTCTAAACTTCCACAATACAGGGTAATGGATAACTGCAGCCATTCAGATCTGTTAAGGCATTAACTACCAAGGAGCAGAGCTACCTTTTTGGTTTTAATACAAAGATTTCACGACAAAAGCATTTCTTATTTAAAAGGAAAAACATATAATGACAATCTGAAGCATACTTTTTGACCTTTTGTTTAGTATTCATTTTGTGGGCTGTGGGTGTCGTGGGCTGGGCCAACATTTATTGCCCGTCCCTAGTTGCCCTTGAGAAGGCAGTAGTGAGCTGCCTTCTTGAACCGCTGCAGTTCACCTGCTGTGGGTTATTCCAAATTCCCTTCCAGATGGAATTCCAGGATTTTGATCCAGTGGCAGAGATGGAACAACAATATATTTCCAAGTCAGGATGGTGAGTGGCTTGGAGGGGAATTTGAAGGTGGTGGTGTTCTCATGTATCTGCTGCCCTTGTCATTCCAAATGGAAAAGGGTTGTGGGTATGGAAGATGCTGTCTGAGGATCTTTGACTTGCGGTACAATGCTAGGGAAGGGTAACACTAAAGTCGGGGGACTGCTGTAATGGTCAATACATAAGTAACAGTTTGTCAGCGTAGCTGAAGCATTTGTGTTTTTATGAAAGGAACAGCTTTTATTCTACATGTAGTATACTGTATACCAGAAACTGTACATTAAACACACACATAACTAAGTGACTGACTGAAAATACCATAGAGTCATAGAGTCAGAGAGATGTATAGCACAGAAACAGACCATCAGCCCAACCTGTCCATGCCGACCAGATACCCCAAACTAATTGATTCAGCACTTGGCCTACATCCCTCTAAACTCTTTCTATTCATATAGCCATCCAGATGCCTTTTAAATGTTGTAATTTTACCAGCCTCCACCACTTCCTCTGAATTGAATTGAATTTATTGTCATGTCTGCCGAGGTACAGTAAAAAGCTTTGACTTGCTAGCAATACAGGCAGATCATATAGTTAAATGGCATATTTAAGTAAACAATAGGTAAACAGCAGCAAAAACAAAAACACAGGTACAGGTGAATGCTTAGAGTTTGTGAGTCCATTCAGTATTCTAACAACAGTAGGGTAGATGCTGTTTCAAAACCAGTTGGTGCATGTGTTCAGGCTTCTGTACCTTCTCCCCAATGGTAGAGGTTGTAGAAAAGCATTGCCAGGTGGGATAGATCTTTGAGAAGCTCATTCTATACATGCACAACCCCTGCGTGAAAAAGTTGCCTCTTAAGTCTTTTTTATATCTTGCCCTTGTCATCCTAAACCTATGCCCTTTAGTTCTGGATTCCACCATCCCAGTGAAAAGATTTAGTCTATTTATCCTATCCATACCCCTCATGATTTTATAAACCTCTATAAGGTCACCCCTTAGCTTCCAATGCTCCAGGGAAAATAGCCCAGCCTATTCATCCTCTCCTTGTAACTCAAATCCTCCAACACTGGCAACATCTTTTCGGAATCCTTTCAAGTTTCACAACATGTTTCCGATAGGAAGGAGATCATAATTACATGCAATATTCCAAAAATGGCCTAACCAATGTCCTGTACAGCCACCACAGGACCTCCCAACTCCTGTACTCAATACTCTGACCAATAAAGGAAAGCATACCAAATACCTTCTTCACTATCCTATCTACCAGTGACTCCACTTTCAAGGAGCTATGAACCTGCACTTCAAGGTCTCTTTGTTCAGCAACACTCCCAAGGACCTTACCATTAAGTGTATAAGTCCTGCTAAGATTTGCTTTCCTAAAATGCAGCACCTCGTATTTATCTAAATTAAATTCCATCTGCCACTTCTCAGCCCATTGGCCCATCTGGTCAAGATACCATTGTAATCTGAAGTGACCTTCTTCACTGTCCACTACGCCTCCAATTTTGGTGTCATCTGCAAATTTACTAACTATACCTCTTATGCTCACATCCAAATCATTTATATAAATGATGAAAAGTAGTAGATCCAGCACCTTATGGCACTCCACTGGTCACAGGCCTCCAGTCTGAAAGACTTACTCCATTGCACTGAAAGAGTGACTGAAGGTGAGAGGAGGGCTTTTGACCCATAATGTTACATGTGATATCATGTAACTGTCTAAGACTCTATTCCATTCTCCCAGTTTCTCTATCTGTTGCATCTGTTCTGATAATGCCAATTTGACAAGGGAGCCTCCAAAATGTTCACCTTTTTCCTCAACCGAGGATTCCCCAGGACCATAATTGATAGAGTCCTCAGCTGGATCCAACCCATCCCCTGCATTTCCTCCCTCACCCCCTGTCTTCCCTCCCACAACAGTGATAGGGTTCCCCTTGTCCTCACCCACCATCCCACCAGAATACATATCCAGAGGATCATTAGCTGCTATTTCCACCACCTCCCATGGGATACCACCACCAGACACATATTCACCCCCCTTCCTTTGTCTGCCTTTGGCAAGGATTGTTCTGTCCATGACACCATGGTCAACTCCTCCTTCACTCCCACCACCTCCCCACAGCATAATGGCACCTCCACTGTAACTGCAGAATGTATAAAACCTGCCCATTTGCTTCTTCCCTCCTCAGTAGTTAAGGGCCCAAACACACCTTTGGGATGAAGCAGCACTTTACCTGCACTTCACTCAATCTAGCCTACTGCGTTCACTGCTCATAATGTAGTCTCCTCTAAATTGGGGAAACAAAGCATAGACTGGGTGATCACTTTGCAAAACACCTACAAAACATCTGCAAAATGACCTTGAGCTCCCAGTTGCCTGCCACCACACTCCCAGTTGCCTGCCACCACAACACACCACTCTGTTCCCTGGCCAACATCTCTAACTTTGGCTTGTTGCTGTGCTTTAGTGTAGCTCAGTGCAAGCAGGAGAACAGCACCTCATTTTCTGCTTGGGAACTCTGCACTCAATATTCAGTTCACCAATTAGAGGGGCTTGAGGCATCTTCTCCCATGTCCTTACCCCCAACCCCCACCAGGCCTTGTTATCACATGGTATTACATACAACCCATTGTTAGCTGCAAATAGTCCCCATTAGCAGCTATTCATTCTCTCAGGCTGAATATTATCCATTCCTTTGTCTGTTCTTCCCTCTCTATGGTCTTTAATGCTACCTATCATTTACTCTTTACTCCCTCCTATCTTCTGCATTAAAACCAGATTTTTCCCAGCTACCATACATTCACTCGACCTGAAATGTTAACTCTGACTTCTCTCCACAAATGCTGCCAGACCCGCAGAATTTCTCCAGCAATCTTTGTTTAAAATCTGTTTGTCTGGAGTCTTTGCAACAAGGTGAGGCAGGGACCAGTGGTGTGGTCCAAGTGTCCCCAGATGCTTGGCTGACTGAAAACTTAAGCAGGTATTCTGCCTTAATAGACTTAGTGACATTCAGTTAATGGGCCGATTTTTCAGGGCCAAGTTCTTATAAGAGCCCGGGAATGTACCAGGGGCATCTGCAGCATTCCAACTGACCAATGAAGGGGTTAAAGATGAATAAAAATACAAGAGAGATGCTGTTGTTGACTTCATCCAGTGACCCAGAATGTAAACAGTGCAAGTGCAAGGAAATAGAAACCGTATCATTGGCTTTACATGTGACAGTTTTGTTGTTGGTCTGTTATTAATTCTGCGTTTGGGAGGTTGAAACAAAAGAGAATATTTATAATACAGCTTTCAATGAAGCATACAGGTGTCAAAGCTTCCATTCAGAAGACATTTTCACCTCCTCTTACATGTCACCCTCAAAATTTCTATCTTTTGTTTTGATCTACTGTGCAATTAACATGTTGGTTTTGCCTCTGTGATCCATTCTCTTAATAACCCATATAATTGCATGAAATAACTCCTGTGCATTTATTCCTGTCACATTTAATCCTACAGTTTCTTTCTCTGAATTGCAAAAATGGTAACTTTTAAAGTGAAGGAAACCTAACTTAACCTTAAATTTTAATTTCTACAGAATCTTCCACAGGGCATCCCAAAGCAATTTATCCCCAACAAAGTATTTAGGTGTATATTTTATAGACAGGATGTGGGTGCTATTGGCTGGGCCAGCACTTACTGCCAATCCCCAGCTGCCCTTGAGAAAGTGGCAAGCTGCCTTTTGAACCACTGCAATTCTTAAGGTGTTAGTGCCTCCTCAGTGCTGTTTGGGAGGGGGTGGGGTCAATGAGTTCAGTTGGCTGCATGGCTGGTTTGTAATGCACAGTGACACCAGCAGCATGTGTTCGATTACCGCACTGGCCGAGGTTACCATGAGGAACTCTCCTTCTCAACCTCTCCTCTCACCTAAGGCACAGTGTCACCTCAGGTGGAATGGTGGCTTAGTGGCTAACAGTGCTGCCTCACAGTACCAGGAACCTAGGGTCAATTTCACCTTTGGGTGACTGTCTGTCTATGACTGGCTATGACTAGATTTCCCAAACTAAAACTAATCCCATTTGCTTGAGTTAGGCCCATACCCCTCTAAACCTTTCCCATTGATGTACCTGTCCAAATGTCTTGAATGTTGACACTTTATCTGTATTTATTATTTCCTCTGGCAGTTCATTCCACAAATGCATGACCCTCTGTGAAAAAGTTGCCCCTCAAGTCCCTTTTAAATCTTTCCGGTCTCACCTTAAAACTATGCCCACTAGTCTTGAATTCCCTAACCTTAGGGAAAAGACCTCTGCCATTCATAACTTTATGATTTTATAAACCTCTACAAGGTTACCCCTCCACCTCCTATGCTCCAAGGAAAAAAGTCCCAGCTTATTCAGCCTCTCCTTATAACTCAAACCTTCGCGTCATGGTAGTATCCTTGTAAATCTTTTCTGCACTCTTTCCAGTTTAACATCATCATTCCTGTAGCAGGGCAACCGACCAGTATGCAGTACCCCAAATGTGGCCTCATAATGTCTGTACAGCCACAACATGAAGTCCCAACTCCTATATTCAATGCTCTGCCCAATGAAGGCAAGTGTGCCAGATGCCTTCTTCACTATCCTGTCTACCTGTGACACCACTTCAAGGAAGTATATACCTGAACCTCTAGGTCCCTCTGTTCGACAACAGTCCCCAGTGCCCTACCATTAACTGTGTAAGTTCTGCCCTGATTTGTCTTACCAAAATGTAACACCTCTCATTTAACTAAATTAAACCTCATCTACTACTCTCTGGCCCATTGGTAGCTGATCAAGATGCTGTTATATCTTTAGATGACCTTCTTCACTGTCCACTATACAACCAATTTTGGTGTCATCTGCAAACTTCCTAACCTATGCTTCCTATATGCTCATCCAAATTGGTCATATAAATGACAAACAACAGTGGACCTAGCACTGATCCATCTGGTACACTGTTGGTCACAGACCTCTAGGCTGAAAAAAACCCTTACCACCCCAGACCACGCCCTCTGTCTTCTACCATTTTGTCACCAATCGACCAGATTTCCTTGAATTCCATGTGACCTAACTGTGAATCCTTGCCACAGGCCCTGCTAGGGTCCATGTAGACAACATCTACGGCTCTCACCTTCACCTATCCTCTTGGTCACATCCTCAAAAAACTCATTTATGTAGATCATGCTCCCTCAAACAGGTATGCAATAATTAGTTGATGATCTAATGGAGAGAAGTTGCTCAAAACATTAAGTTAAACCAAGGACACTGTAAGGACCTTTTTTTGAAATAATGTCATGGGATTCTTCACATCTAACTGTGAGAGCTGATTGGGCCTCTGACAGAGCAGCTCCCTGCATTATGGACTAGGCCAGACCACTCAAAACATTCTTAAGCAGGCAGCCCCCCACACCATAACTTTGCAATTTGGTTCGGTAAGTGTACAGTGAAAATTAGCTGGAGTAAGTTAGCTAGGTTGACTACCAGGTTTTAAAACAGACAAAAATCTATTCACAAAATTACACAATGAAAGATAAAGAACAGAACAAAGAACCCCTACAGAACTCAATCTATTCAAACTAGACTTAACTATGCTGTTCTGAATGTACACACAACAGTCTCAATAAATAAATCCCCTTAAAAATGGTAAAAATGGAACAAACGGGCGGCATAGTGGCAGAGTGGTTAGCGATGCTGCCTCACAGCACCAGAGACCCGGGTTCAATTCCTGCCTCAGGCAACTGTCTGTGTGGAGTTTGCACATTCTCCCCGTGACTGCGTGGGTTTCCTCCGGGTGCTCCGGTTTCCTCCTACAGTCCAAAGATGTGCAGGTTAGGTGAATTGACCATGGTAAATTGCCCGTAGTGTTAGGTGAAGGGGTAAATGTAGGGGAGTGGGTTGCTCTTCGGAGGGTCGGTATGGATTTGTTGGGCCAAAGGGCCTGTTTCCACACTGTAAGTAATCTAATCTAATCAAATGTTTACGGGTAGAAGGAGAGGGAGAGTTTCCACGCAGCTCACCGTCGAACTCCTAACTAGTTCTGGACCAAACTGCTCAGCTAGAAAGCCGACCACTCCCCTTTCATTATACAGGTCACTTTTAACACATTACCCCACTTTAGCCTAAAGTCTCATCTGTTTGCATATGAACAAAAAGGCCTCTCAATCAAACCAGTCTAATCGGAACCAGAAGCTGTTCACGATCCTTCTGAAAAGAACCAAGGACACAGTATCCTTGAGAAAAGGAACAGCATTTAGAAAAAAGGGAGCAGCTTTGTGACACCTGTCAGTGCTGCAATGGAGTGTTAAACCAGATCATGTGGAGTGGGACTGAGATCACAAAAATCCTGTCTTGGAAAGGAGCGTGTTCCTCACTGAGCCATCAATGATATCATTCTGAACGTTTTACCATAATCTGCACAAGAATGTGTTTTGCTTTGGCTAAAGTGTGAAGTTTCCTTATCTTCTGGTTTATAGTTTGCAGAAACAAGGGGGAAAATAAATCAAGGGGAAGTGATACTGCAGAATGGCAATGTCAATGCAAGAAATAAACAAAGGACAGAGCTAAGGAGAAAATTATAAAACATAAACAGCAATTTCTATTTATGTTTCTAATTATAAATCATAATGGTGTGAGAGACAGTAAGCTGCTGGATCTAATAATCTCCATAATTGCACATTTTGATTAACCAGCCTCAACAACTGCAGCAATCTTTTACTTTACACCTTTCCTGCAGAGAAAGAGAAAGATTTTCGTGTTAATTCTTGACTTGAGCGCAGTTAATATTCAGGAACGTAGGACTTCATGTAAAATAGCTGACGTGGCAGGGTAAGGTTGGTGATTTGAGGAAAATTGACTGGAGAAATAGGGGCAGAAAATGAGAAAAGGGCTCCCTGTCAGGCTATTCCAGTGGATGCTTATTATTGTGCAAGATAAAGGTTCCGAAAGGGTTAATGTTGGAGACTGGGTGAGGTTTAATGCAATCTGATGTTGCCATACAATCTTGTTTGGGGTTATTGGGAGATTAGCTCAGGATCACAAATGGAGCAGATGTATCATGTACATCTCTCGATAATCTCAGTAGCAATGTCTAATTCACAAATGTGACTTGTACCTGAATGCACTTTATTGTGTGTCAGAATCTTGTTAAGACAATGCCCTCTTCATGTCGTGACTTGCTTGTGTTAGTTTCTCTGCCACTGTAAACAAAACAGACCCTTTGACCCAGCCAAAGAAAGAGGAATGGAGGGCAACATTTTTCTACCATACTGACTTTGATTGCTTTTAAATAATTGCCACTTAGTGTATAAGGAAGTGAATATTTGGACATTTCACTGAAATAATCGCACTGACAAATTACTTGCAACTTCTGACATTGTCTAGCATTAATTAAATTGGCAGTGGAGAGGAGAGAAAGAGAAGACAGAATATAATCATTATCAACGCGTATAACACACCATCAATTGCTCGACAAAGACCAACATTGACGAAATGGTTTAATCTTATAATACAAACAAACCTGGTGCATTTATTTTATTATTTTCCAATTATTAGTACCCCACTTCCAATTAAACAATGTCCTCAATTGGTTTTCCTGCTGGAAGACCACACTTCCAGCAGGCTGGGGGATGTGCACTGTTTCTCTAGTCCCAGTACTCACTGGGTCACAACATAAAGTAAAAGTACATTATTCAGTTACCAAGATGAGCAATTAAATATGTTACCTAAAGTCACTTGGTCCGAAACATTAAAACTGATTTCTCTCTACAGATGCTGCCAGACCTAATAAGCTTTTCCAACAATTTCTATTTTTGTTTCTGACTTGCAGCATCCATAGCTCTTTCAGTTTTGTAAAGTTACCATAGTTCCACTAGACCATTAGGTTGCTGTCTGAGTAGAGAGAGATGACTAGTGGTGGTTTAACCTGACAGGTTAGGATGAGGGGAGAGGTTGAGAGGAGTGTCCTTCATGTAACCTTGGCTTGTTTGGGAATTGAACCCACTCTGTTGGTGTTACTCTGCATCACAAACAAGCCGATCATGCTAACTGACCCCCACACATCCTGACTATATCATACTTTAAGCAATGGGATCTACCAACAACGCATTTTAATAAATGCAATTATTGTTTTATTATCAAAAGAATGTATTCAATGAAGATGCAATAATTGACTCACATATAGCTAGTAGTATGGAAGGCTTCTCCCTCTAAAGATCCCCAAAACCCACACTCAAACACACAGCATACTGTTCAGGAAAAAAGAGAAAATAATAACAGATTTCTGTAAAGAGATTGGCTTTATACAGAAAAGCCAAAGGTTATTCCTGAAGACAAAAGTGTAAAGTATAGAATGTACTGAAGTCTGTTACTAATCTTTTTTGGCACTTGTGATCATGTCACTACTTATTCATTGTTGTCTCTGGGGTCTTGCAGTTTGCTCAAGAAATACAATGTTGAGGAGCTCCTCCAATCAATCTTACAAAAGACCGAATAGGTTTCACCTTGACCTTAACAAGAGAGTTTTCGTTTCAAAGATCAGCTGGGCGGCTTATTCTCACAGGCTTCTTGTCCCCCAAGTAGTTCTAGATACCAAACTGCTTTCCATCCAGTCACTGTTCAAGCAGAGGTCTCCAGGAAAGCAAAGTGATCACCAGTCATGTGATTTTCAAAAGTCTTATTTACAAATGAATCCAATGTCCATAATGAACTTTCAAGGACTTCTTTTAAAGAAATGCTACTCTAGGTACAGTGGTGCCTCGGAATCCGAATTTAATTCATTCCAGGAGGCTGTTCGGATTGCGATAAGTTCGGATTCCAAAACTATTTTCCCCATAAGAAATAATGGAAAGTGAATTAATCCTTTTCTGGACCAAAAAAAAACATTTTCAAGACACTTTTAACTTCAAAATAAGATAAATAAATGACCTAAATATCAAGTAATAACAATAAAAGCAAGAAATAAATATATTAACATGAAAATAACTTCATTTACCTTAGTGAGGAGTACTAATGGTGAATGCACTTATTTGCTTCACTGCTCTTCTTGGGTGCCATGGTGAATGTACAAGGATGATAATTTAAAAAAAACAGCACAAATCAAGGTGAAAACACAAGGTAAACTAGTGATGGACACATGAGAGATACTTTCATGACTACTTCCTGAGACGAACTGAACAAACAATGTGTGACCTGAATGGTACATGGTGTTTAGATTCTGAAAATGTGTTCGGACTTTAGGGCAACATTTTCTCGAAATAATTGTTCGGATTCCAAATTGTTCAAACAATAGGATGTTCGGATTCCGGGGTCACCACTGTATTTCCATAAAAGTTGAAATAAATCTTTTTTCCATAATGCTTCAAAACTTAAATCCCTCAAGACATATTACTTGTGAGTTATCTTTGTAACACTCTGAAAGACTGCAACTCAGACAAAGCAACACTTTGTCAGTAAAGTGCTATGGGATCAGCTTTAGCTATTGCGTTCAGGTTCTTGAGTCAGGCATGAGCTAGAATCTTGTGACTCATGTGGCAAGAGTGCAACTAACTGAGCCACAACTGTAAGATTCTCAGTTTAGAAATTTTCCATTGACATGACTTGCTGAGGGAGAGTCTTCCAGATTTCCACTTTGTGTGTAGGCATTGCTTCCTGCATCTTCAAACGGTCTTGTTCTAATTTGAAGTTATCCCATTTTGTTCTAGACCCTTCATTCCTCTGTCAATGTGAAGTGAAAAATTTGACTCAACTGTTCTATTCCAGTCTAGTCTGGTCATCTGAGAGATGAAGAAAGCAAGAAAAGTAGATGGAACATTCTCCTCCAAGATGACAAGGTAAGGATTTCGTAAAAGAGTACTAGCATCACCATCATCCATTGAAAAATGAAAATTGGTTAAAAATAAAATCTGCACAGTAGTCCCTGACCACTGAACTCAAATGTGCATGGGTTCACTCCTCCCCAGTCTGTGCTACTTGCTGCTGCTGAACTGCAATGCGATGGTCTCTGTATGACAGGAGTCTGTGTAAGGCCCAACATCAATAGAGTCATCATTCCAGACAAATATTCACCTTTTGTTTCCCTCACTGGGGAAAACAGGGAGCTCAGAACATCTTCACCTTCAATTGTAAAAAGTCATATAGAGAGCCGATGAAACCATTCTGATACATCCTGCCACCCCAAAAATCAGGTTATGTCAAATTATTCAGATTTAATCTGATATTTTATGATTATTTCTTCATACTGGTTAACATGTTAACCATTGAGGCTCGTTAACTAAACATGATCAACTGGTAAGCACAGAATTACCTGTAATATCTCCTGTCCCCTCTCCTGACCTGTTACCACTGAATCATCTCCAAAGATCAATTCCCTGGTTCTTATTTATTTTTTATCCCTTGGGGACTTCGTTCTACAACACAATCTGTGAGTTCTCACATATACACTGGTGGCACCCTGTGCTACTTCCTCGTCAACTTTATCAGTTCCTCTGTTGCCTCTGAGTTAGAAGACCATTTGTCTGATATCCAGTACTGGATGAGTGATTAATATTGGTAAGTCCAAAGCCATTGTCAACTTTATGATAAACTTATGATATAGCTACTGACTCTAGTTCTCTTTCTAGTGACTGTGTAAGGCTGAACCAGGCACTTTGCAACCTCGGAATTATATTTAACCACAGGATGAATTTATGAACACACATCATGCCATTGTTAAGACCACATGTTTACATTTGCACAACAACTGCCAGCTCCTCCTCATTTTTGAACCCACACTGTTGCTATCACTCTACATTACAGGCTGAGCTAGCTGACCTTGCCACACTTTACCTGGGTACTGAAACCCTCATCATACCTTTTTAAAAATCCAGACTTCACTGCCTCAATAGACTCCAAGCCAGTCCTGCAAATTCGATAACTCATCACCCTGAGCTCACTCAACCTCTGCTGCCTATGTCCTTACTTCCACCAAGGCCCCCATCACCCATCATCCCCAATCTCACTGACATAGATTTCCTCCTCATTAAGCAACTCCGTAACATTAAAATTCTCATCTTTGTTTTCTTTTTCTTTCCATGGTTTGGTCTTTGTCTACCTCTCTGCTTTCCTCTTGTCTTGCAACCCTCTAAGATCTTTGCTTTTCTCTGGTTCTGGTCTTGTGAACATTCCAAATTTCAATTGGTCATCCATTGGTGGTTGATCCTTCCTAATCCTCCCTGCCTCTCTTTCCTTCTTCCAGTTGCCCCTTAATAACCTATCTCTCTGACTGAACCTTCCATTACTTGCCCTAATATCCCCATATGTGTCAGGTTTTGCTTTCAGTTTCTAAATAAATACCTTCGGACATTTTATTGTGCAAAAAAGCACTAAACACATGCGACTTTTTATTTCTTCTAAATCTTTGGAGGAAATATCACTAAAAATTATTTCTGACTCAGATTGTAAAAGATGTAAACCATTTTACATTTGCAATCCCCTGTCAATGTCTCTGATTTAAAGGGTAGATATATGATGGGTGTAAGCTACTGTAATAACATTTGATGAGGGGTGAACTGTAGAGACAAGGATATATTCAATCCCAGTTACTGTCTTTTGTTCATTTTGATAGTGTTCTGCAAGAAGCACCAGTTAGCTGTTGGGATGAGCAATACTTGGTGCTCTGTTAATAATGAAATGAAATTTAACACCGTTAATGACTCGAAGGGCTAATCTGCAGTCAATAATTATTAAATTCTGGACTAACTTTGTCTTCTGTTTTTCTTTGCCTTGAATTTTTGCCCTCCTCTCCTAGAAGTATATGCTAGAGGAGACTCCACAGACCTGCATCTATTGACATTGCACTCATTTTATAAGATGCTAACTCATCTTGGCAAGGGCTGACCTAATAGAAGTCTTTAAAACGATGGAAGATTTTGATAAAGTGGATACAGAGGGAATGCTTCCACTTGTGGGGAAAAGCAGGACGACAGGCCGCCAACATTAATGAACTCACCAGCACAGGGAGTGGTTGAAGTGAGTAGTATTGATACATTTGAAAAGAAGCTAGACCAGCACCTTCTCAGATCAGAATGAACAGCAAATGTTGGCCTTAATAGAAATGCTCAACTCACAGGAACAAATAAAAGAAAAGGAGGAAGAGATAAAGGATTACCATGACACAGTTAGGTGAGGAAAGATAGGAGGATGCTTGAGTAGTGCATTAATGCATAGTCTGCTTGAATTCAATAGCCTGCATTGTGCCCAATAGCTATGTAATCCTATGCAACAGGCTATTTACATTTGAAAGCCCTCACGCCCAAGGCTGATATTCTGTCCTCACTCAATGTTCATTCTGCCCAATCTCTCCGACAGTGTTTGGATTTTATGATCGCTGCTCTCCCTATTAGTAGAGTAGCTTTATTTGTCATTTCTACCTTATACAACTGAGACAGTAAAAACAAAACAGCATTCCTCCAGGACCGAGGGTGCTACATGGACAGCACAAACTACACAATCATACATAGCATAAAGTGCATAAGGAGTACAAAACATGCAAGTTACAGTGTAATAGAAAAATGATAAATAACAGACATTTTTCTAGCAGCAATTCAAAGTCGTGCAAAGAACTTCAGATGGGAAAGAGTCTGATCATACTGTGTTAAGGAGCCTGATGGCTTGGGGGAAGAAACTGTTGTACAGTCTGACCATGAGAGGCTGAATGCTCCGGTATCTTCTGCCAGACGGCAGGAGGGAGAAGAGTTTGAGTGAGGGGTGTGTGGGTCTTCCACAATGCTGTTAGCCTTTCAGATGCAGCGTGTGGTGTAAATGGAAGGAAGAGAGACCCTGATGAGCTACTCAGCCGTCCTCACTATCTGCTGTCGGGTTTGACAATTCGAGACGGTGTAATTCCCAAACCAGACAGTGATGCAGCAGCTCAGGATACTCTCAGTGAACCCTCTGTGGGATGTGGGGAGGATGGGGGTGGGGGCGGGGTGGGTGGGAAATTGGCTTTCCTCAGCCTGCGCACAAAGTAGAGACACTGCTGGGCTTTCTTGGCTACGGCGCTGGTGTTGAGTAAATTTAGATTAGATTAGATTAGATTACTTACAGTGTGGAAACAGGCCCTTCGGCCCAGCAAGTCCACACCGACCCGCCACCCACCCAGACCCATTGCCCTACATTTACCCCTTTACTTAACACTATAGCCAATTCACCTAACCTCACATTTTTGGACTAAATGAGCAACTTGAGTGGAGACCCCTGATTGGACATACTGGGAAAGGGATCAGAAAGAATGGAAAACAGCCACAGCAATGAAATTGACTGATATCTGAACAAACAGAAATGGGAATCTTTCATGGACCAGAGATGTCAAGGTGATTTATAAAAGTGTTTTATTACGTTTAGCACAGCAGGTTTGCCGAGTTGTGATCATCAGTAAGATAAACCCTACCGTGTCGCTACATGTTCCTATTGTCAAAATAAAGGACTTTCTTTCAGTTGTAATTATATAGAGGAGATTTTGAGCACAGATGTTTTTCTGTTGGTGCTTGAATTTAATGCCCTTATTTTTTCTTGACAAATACAGCTATATTGCCTCCCTCAATATTTACTTACTTTCTCCCCTGGTCTCCAGTGGCTGTAAAGCCTTGCGAGAGGACAGCTCCATGGGTGTTCATGTGTCCCATTTCATTTCTTATTTATCATAGTAAATCATATTTCGCAGAAGGAGGCCACTTGACCCATCATGTCCATGGTGGCTGTTTGCAAGACAACTGAAATTAGTTCCAGTCCCTTGCTCTTTCTTTGCATAGATTTCCTAACTGTTCGCTTTTAAAATATTTTATGGTATAACGAAGAAGAATGCATCCATTAAGAATGGCAGTAAAATTTAATGTTGATCTATTTTCTCCTCATTGCTGAGTCACAAAATTGTGGGTTCAGGATATACACAAGTACCCCTCCAGTGGTTTGATAGTCCAGCGCAGCACTGAAGGAGTGCTATGCTAGTTAAATATTGTCATTTGGGTGAAACTTTGAAGCAAGACCCTGTCTGTTCTCTGAAGTGGATGTAAAAGACCTCTTGGGACTATTTTGAACAAGATGAATAGAGTTAACCTCAGCATGCTGCCAAATCCCTCAGTGAACATCACAAAATCAAATTGTTTTTTTAGTGCATCGTTGGTTGTGGGTGTTTGCTGTGTGCAGTGTAGCTGCTGTGTTTCCTACATTACAGCAGTGGCTACCCTTCAGAACTACTTAATTGGCTATAAAAGGCTTTCAGACATCTGGTGATAATGAAAGGCTCAGCTATTTAAATGCAAATCTTTATTTTGCATTGCGGCTTCATTGAACCTTCCCCACGTCATTCGAAAACCAAGTCCTGCAGAACCACATCCCCCCAGTAGTGGCTTCGATTGATTCATTGGAAGCAAAACGTATAAACAATTCGTCTAAAATGAATGTAAATGAGGTATTGTAACAAAAGGAGAACCTGAATACTTTTAACACAGGGTTTTTATTCTCAACAGCATAATGAACCTCAACTATTTGACTGCAATGAATTTAAGAAGATCAAGACAAAAAAGAAACTTCCAAGTTCTGAGCTCTCAGAAACTATATTCTGAGTTTTGTTTGTTATGGACAGTTCTTGAGATGATGAACACACAGCAGGGGTTTTGATCAAATTCCTCTACCCCACCCTGCCATGTTAATGGAGTTCAATCAGCGGTCAGCTTGCTATTAGCAGAATGTAAGAATCCTCTTTTATGGATTGTCAATCGGTCATTGACATTGATGTAACTTATAGAAAGCACTTACAATAAGTCATTTCTGACTCAAGTGTGACCTCCAAACTATCATAAAAATGAAATGCTGCGGATGCTAGAAACCTGAAATGGAACCAGACAATGCTTGAACAAAGAGACCTTGGAGTGCAGATTCAAAGCTCCTTGAAAGTGGAGTCGCATGTAGGAAGGATAGTGATGAAGGCATTTGGTATGCTTTCCTTTATTGGTCAGAGTATTGAGTTTAGGAGTTGGGAGGTCATGTTGTGGCTGTACATGACATTGGTTAGGCCACTGTTGGAATATTGCATGCAATCCTGGTCTCCTTCCTATTGGAAAGATGTTGTGAAGCTTGAAAGGGTTCAGAAAAGATTTACAAGGGTGTTGCCAGGGTTGGAGGATTTGAGTTATATGAAGAGGTTGAACAGGCCAGGGCTGTTTTCCTTGGAGTGTCGGAGGCTGAGGGGTGACCTTATAGAGGTTTACAAAATTATGAGGGGCATGGATAGGGTAAATAGGCAAGGTCTTTTCCCTGGGGTCGGGGAGTCCAGAACTAGAGGGCATAGGTTTAGGGTGAGAGGGGAAAGATATAAAAGAGACCAACTTGGTAACTTTTTCATGCAGAAGACGGTAAATGTGTGGAATGAGCTGCCAGAGGAAGTGGTGGAGGCTGGTACAATTGCAACATTTAAGAGGCATTTGGATGGGTGTATGAATAGGAAGGGTTTGGAGGGATATGGGTTGGGTGCTGGCAGGTGGCACTAGATTGGGTTGGCATGGACGGGTTGGACCGAAGGGTCTGTTTCCATGCTGTACATCTCTATGACTCTATGCTGGAAATACTGGTTATGTAAGGGCTTAAGAACCCTGGAACAACCTTGAGACAATGTCATGGAACTGCACATCACTGAGTATAAGGAGCACAGTGTAGGTGGAGTTTGAATACCAGACCAAAATAATGTAGACTGCACAATTATCTGAAAGACTTACATAAGTACATAGACATGGATAAGAACATAAGAACCAGGAGCAGGAGAAGGCAATTCAGCGCTTGAGCTTGCTCCACCATTTAATGCAATCATGACTGATCTCATCTCAGCCTCAAGTTCACTTTCCTTATCGTTCCCTGTAACCCTTCAATCCATTACTAGATAAAAATCTTTTTATCTCCTCCTTAAAGTTACTCAATATCCCAGCATCCATCACGCTCTGGAATAGTGAATTGCACAGATTAATGACCCTTAGAACAAAGTAGTTTCTCTACATGCTACCCCTTATCCTAAAACGACAACATCTCATTCCTCCCTATGTCTACTTTGCCAATCCCATTTAGCATCTTATATACCTCGATTAGGTCCTGTCTTATTCTTTGAAACTCTGAAAAATATAAACTAAACTGCTCAAGCTCTCTTCACAAGACAAATCCCATCTCTGGAATCAATCTAAATAAAATAGTTTACTCCTGAACAATATAAACAAAAATCTGAGCCTGGTGAATGTATGATTACCACGTATAGCAGTATCTTGTATTTGTGTATGATAAATAGCATTACATTGACGTCTAACCCACAAGAAAATATTTGACTTTGCCTTCTACTTAACCAGTCTGTTTTGATCACAAAATTACCATTTAGCATTAAGTTACATAATAAAAGACTACCCAAAAGTTCTGAGAGAGTTAACATTGTATGATTCTTCTCTGGAACTGGACTGAAATTCAGAAGAAAAGTCATATCCAACTCAAAATGTTAACTCTCTCCAAACCTGTGGAGTGGTTTCAGCTCTTTCTGTTTTCATTCCAATACATCATTAATCACTTGATTCACCTTCTGTACTTCAGACATTCATAAATATTCTCACTGTTGGAATCTCTTGCTTGAAGTTATGATGGAAGATGTCATTTCTTTTGGTAAATGTGAAGGAAAACCCCATTGAATAATTTGATGCATTAATGAGGAAGTGTCCTTCTGGAATGTATTCACACTGGCTTTGGAGGCAGTCCAGAGAAAGTTCACTTGACTGACATGAGATGTGGAGGCATTGTCATATAAGGAGAGGTTAAGTAGGTTGGGCTGATGTAGTTGAGATGGATAAGGCCATAAGATAAAGTGGCAGAAGCAGACCATTAACACCATCAGGTCTGTATCACCATACAGAGAAATCACAGTGGATCTGTTAACCCTCAACTTCACTTTCCAGCCTTGTTCCCCATAACCCCTGGTTTCCCCTTCTAATTAAAAACCTGTGTATCTCACCCTTGAGTATACTTAATAACCCAGTCTCTACAGCCCTCTGCAGTTTGGATTCCAGAGATTCACTATCCTCTGAGAGAAGAAATTCCTCCTCACCTCTGTCTTAATTGTGCTGAAATTATACCCTCTGGTCCCAGGCTCTCTCACAAGTGGAAGCAAGCTTTGTGGGTGGCACAGTGGCTCAGTGGTTAGCACTGCTGCCTCACAGCACCAGGGTCCCAGGTTCTTTTCCAGCCTTGGGTGACTGTCTGTGTGGAATTTGCACATTCTCTGCATGGGTTTCCTTGGGGTGCTCCGGTTTTCTCTCACAGTCCAAAGATGTGCAGGTCAGGTGAGTTGGCCATTCTAAATTGCCCATAGTGTTAGGTGCATTAGTCAGAAGGAGATGGGTTACTCTTCGGAGGGTCGGTGTGGACTTGTTGGGCCGAAGGGCCAGTTTCCACACTGTAGGTAATCTAATCTAAAACTTTTCTGCATCTATTCTCTCGAATCCTCTAAGAAACATTTACGTTTCAATAAGGTTGCCGCTCACTCTTCTATACTCAAATGAATAATGGCCCAATCTACTTAACCTCTCCTCCTTAGACAATGCCTCCATATCTTGTGTCAGTCAAGTGAACCTTCTCTGGACTGCCTCTAAGATTTTTTTTATAATTTGTTTATTATTTTATTTATGATAAATGGAACATGGAAGTGACTAGGGTCCAGAGAAGGTGCAGAGAAAGATCAACTCTAATTTGTGATGGATCTGCTCATAAGTCTGATCATATTGGAAAAGAAGCTGTTCTTAAATCTGTTGGTGTGTGATTTCAAACTTTTGTATTTTCTGCCCGATGGAAGAGGGTGGAAGAGAGTATACATGGGGTGGGAGAGGTCTTTGATTATGGTGATGGCTTTCCCAAGACAACAGAAAGTATAAATGCTGTCACTGTAAGGAAGGCTGATTTTGGTGATGGGCTGGGCTGTGTCCGCAACTCTCTTAATTTCTTGCCGTCTGGAGCAGACTAGTTGCCAAACCATGCTGTGATGCACCTGGATAAGATACTTTCTGTGCTGCATCCATAAAGATTGGTAAGAGTCCTTGTGGACATGTTGAATTTCCTTAGCCTTCTGAGGAAGTAGAGGCATTGGTGTGCTTTCTTGACTGTAGTGTTAACGTGCGTGGACCAGTATAGATAGTTGGTGATATTTACTCTGAGGAACTTGATTTCTTGGCTCTCTCCACCTCAGCACCATTAATACAGATAGGAGTTTGTCCTCCACTTGAAGTTGATGACGAGCTCTTTTGTTATGCTGACACTGAGGGAGAGATACCATGCCACTAAGCTGTCTATGACCAGAATTGAGAGAGTTGGCCTAAGTTCAGGAAACCTTGATAGGAAAGTGCTTAGTGATGAGAAATAATAAAATCAAGAAGTCATTTGTGGGAATGAGGTACAGGCACTCCAACAGTAACCACAGGGTGGGCTGGAGTATAATGGAAGAAATGCTTACAGCTCAAGGGGTTATTATCATGAGATGTTTTAACCTACATTAAGTGTAGAAAATGTTAAATGCATAAAGGTTGCATAGATGATGAATTCTTTGAAAGGTTTTGGGATATTTTCTTAGAGAAGCATATTCTGGAGTCAACCAGAGACCCGGCTACACTAGCCCTGGCATAGTACAATGAGCCAGTGAAGGGACTGAGTGATGAGAATATGATTACATTCTCCATTCAGTTTGAGGGAGAGAAGAATGGGTCTAAGACTAGAGTTTAAAGTTAAGCAAGTGCCATTATGCAAGTATAAAAACAGGGATAGCTAAACTGAATGAAAAATTAGGTTGAGAAATCAGGGCAGGCATTTAAGTGATACTTCAGATTACAAAGAACATTTCAAAGAGGGACCTTCCATCTATCGTTAACTAAATAAGTTAGAGATAGTATCAAACTACACAAAAAATGTATAATTATGCAAAAAATGGTGGCAGGCAGAAGCAGTGAGAATATAAAAGACAGCAAAGAATGACCAAAAGAATAATGAGGTAAAATACTTAGAGTGCAAGAGATGCCTGGCAAGAAATATAAAGAGAAATAATAAGAACTCCTATTTTTTAAAAAGTTAACAAAGTCGGCATTTGTCATATAGAAAGGGAGTCCAAGGAATTAATAATGGAAAGTGAGTAAGGAATTGAACAGGTGCCTTGCATTAGTCCTCACTGTAAAAATTATAATCACCAAAGAAATGATAATAAGCAAATTATTGGAGCTGTGGCCTGATAAATCCCCAGGTCCTGTACTGCTTCATTCTAGAACCCTAACAAAGTGGTCTGTGGGGTAGTTAGCACATTGATTTAACTTGCCAAAATTCCCTCAATTTGGGGAAGGTTCTATTAGATTGGAAAATACTGAATATAATGCCTTTATTCAAACAGAAGCTGAGACTGAAAATTGGAAACTATCAGGCCACTTAGCTTCTACTGACTGCAGCATTTGTTATAGGGAAGATGATTAAAGCTGTAATTAAAGGCATTATAGTAGGGCACTTGGACAAGCTCAAGGTAATCAGGCAGAGACTCCATGGTTTTGTGAAAGGGAAATTGTTGCTTAACCCAGTTAATTGAGTTCCTTGATTAAGGAATATGTTCTATTGATAAAGGGGAACTGGTAGATATAGTACACTTAGATTTCTGGAAGGCATTTGATACAGTGACACATTGAAAGTTATTGTTGACAGTAAGAGCTCCCCGTATTGGTCGTAACATGTTGGCATGGATAGAGATTGACTAGCTAACAAGAAACAGAATGGCAAAAGTGAGTACTGCAGATGCTGGAAATTAAAGCCAAGAGTGTAGTGCTGGAAAAGTATAGCAGGTCAAGCAGCATCCGAGGAGCAGGAAAATCAATGTTTCAGGGGTACGTTTTTCCTGATGAAGGACTTTTGCCCGAAATGTTGACTTTTCCTGATCCTCATATGCTGCCTGACCTGCTGTACATTTCCAGCACCACAATCTTGGAACAAGAAACAGAAGACAGGCATAGGTGCTTCAGATGCTGCCAGACCTGCTGAATTTTATCAACAATTTCTGTTTTTGTTTCTGATTTCCACCATCTGTAATTCTTTGGTTTTTTTTGATAAATACTTCATTTCCTGTTTGACAGATGTAATGTGCCACAAGGGGATCCGTTATTACAACTTTTCAACTTTTTAACTCATTTTTGTACAATTTACAGAAGAGACTTGGATAAAGGTACTGAAATTGTAGTTGCTAAATTTGCTGAAGGCACAATGGTAGGTGAGGAAGTGAATTGGGAAGATATCATCAGGAGGTTACAGAACAATACAGATAGGTTAAATGAGTGATGAAGATCAGCCAAATGGAGTATGATGTGGAAAAATGTGGAATTGTCCATTTTGACAGAAAGTATACATGGTGGCTCAGTGGTCAGCACTGCTGCCTTATGGTGTCAGGAACTCACAATCAATTCCAGTTTCGAGTGACCATAGAACATAGAACATTACAGAGCAGTACAGGCCCTTCAGCCCTCGATGTTGTGCCAACCTGTGGAACCAATCTGAAGGCCATCTAACCTACACTATTCCATTTTAGTCCATATGCCTATCCAATGACCATTTAAATGCTCTTAAAGTTGGCAAGTCTACTACTGTTGCAGGCAGGACGTTACACACCCCTACTACTCTTTGAGTAAAGAAACTACCTCTGACATCTGAACTATATCTATCACCCCTCAGTTTAAAACTATGTCCCCTCTTACTAGACATTGCAATCTGAGGAAAAAGGCTCTCCATATCCACCTTATCTATCCCTCTGATTATCTTATATGTTTCAATTAACTCACCTCTCAACCTTCTTCTCTCTAACGAAAACAGCCTCAAGTCCCTCAGCCTTCCCTCATAAGACCTTCCCTTCAGACCAGGCAACATCCTAGTATCCTTTCCAAAGCTTCCACATCCTTCTTATAATGCAGTGACCAGAACTGTATGCAGTACTTCATATGTGGCCACACCAGAGTTTTGTACAGCTGTGGCATGATCTCATTGTTCTGAAACTCAATCCCTTGACCAATTAAAATTAACACACCATATGCCTTCTTAACAACCTGGAAGGCAACTTTCAAGGATCTATCTACCCGGACACCAAGATCGCTCTGCTCGTCTACACTACCAAAAATCTTACCATTCGCCCAGTACTCTGCATTCCTGTTACTCCTTCCAAAGTGAATCACCTCACATTTTTCCGCATTAGACTTCATTTGCCACCTCTCAGCCCAGCTTTGCAGCTTATCAATGTCTTTCTGTAACCTACAACATTATTCGTCACTATCTACAACACTACTGACTTCAGTGTCATCCGCATATTTACTAACCCTCATCCGGGTCATTTATAAAAATGACAAACAACAGTGGACCCAGAACAGATTCTTGTGTATCCCACTAGTAACTGGACTCCAGGATGAATATTTCCCATCAACCACCACTCTCTGTCTGCTTTCAGCCAGCTAATTTCTGATCCCAACCGCTAAATCACCATCAATCCCATGCCTCCATATTTTCTGTAATAGCCTACCGTGGGGAACCTTATCAAACCCCTTACTGAAATCCATATACACCATATCAACCACTTTACCCTCATCCACCTGTTTGGTCACCATCTCAAAGAACTCAATAAGATTTATAAATCATGACCTAACCTTCACAAAACCGTATTGACTATCCCTAATCAACTTATTCCTTTCTAGATTATTATAAATCCTTTCTCTTATAACACTTTTCAACACTTTACCCACAACCAAAGTAAGGCTCACAGGTCTATAGTTTCCCTCCACCACCAACATTCAGTACACATTACTGAAACTATATACAAGATACAAGGTAGAAATTCAAAGAATTTTAGACCGCACCTTCTAAACCCGACTACTTCCATCTAGAAGGACAAGGGCAACCGATACATGGGAACAACACCCCCTGAAAGTTGCCCTCCAAGCCATTCATCACACAAAATATATCACCATTCCTTCACTGGATCAAAATCCTGCAATTCCCTCCCTAAGAGCATTTTGGATCAATCTACAGAATGTTGACTATGGCTGTTCAAGAAGGCAGCTCAACACCACCTTCTCAAGAGCAACTAGGGACAGGCAATAAGTGCCAGCCATATCCCATAAGTAAATTAAAAAAAAAGATTCATCTGCTCATGACAGTAAAGACAAGAGTGTTTATAGTTCTTGTGGAGACAAGGGCACCTCTTCTCATGTTATGTGGCATCCTACAAAATGGGATAAACGTCACACAAATCTAGCTATGCAACTGTAAGATACTGTGAGCCATTAGAAGCAGTGGAATTGTACTCAACAGAAACTGCATTGCCTATCCCCCACTTTATCATTGTCATCAAGCCGGTGATCAGGTGATCAGGTGATCAGCCTGGTTCAGTGAAGACTGCAGTAGCAGGTATAACAAAAATGGAAGGTCAAGCTGGGAAAGCTGCCAAACAGGATTACTTGCTGCTGAAAATGTGTTGCTGGAAAAGCGCAGCAGGTCAGGCAGCATCCAAGGAACAGGAGAATCGACGTTTTGGGCATAAGCCCTTCTTCAGGAATCCCGAAACGTCGATTCTCCTGCTCCTTGGATGCTGCCTGACCTGTTGCGCTTTTCCAGCATCACATTTTCAGCTCTGATCTCCAGCATCTGCAGTCCTCACTTTCTCCTCGAGGATTACTTGCTGGCCAACAGCGAAGAAATGCAGCAATGATAAGTTAAGTGATTCCAAAGCCAATGGATCAGATCTAAATGTTAATTGTACCACATCATATATTTTACCTGTGACTGCACTAGATTGGTCAATAGCATGTACTTTGAAAAATATGAAAAAACATGGTCTGTTTAGAAAGTGCTCAAATACAAGACTGCAGCCCTATTTAAAAAGGCCTCGTGAGACACGCAAGTCACAATCATTTCTTCTTTGGCATGAATGCACAGACCACAATTTTTGCAGAGATAATTTCCTTGATATGCTCGCCCAATATCAGAAAGATAAAAAGCAATATATGGAACGGTTGCGATTGGAAATATTTTCTATACATATATAAATAGCTAATGGAATCTGAACTCTGCTAAACTGCTATTCAGGATACAATTGTACATAGTAGTCGCTAACACAACAGTCAAATAAAATTCTTAATCACCTGGTATGTATTAGAGTCACAAGATGACAACAAAAATCAATTTCAGAACTACCAAATTCTCAAATAGCTTGCGTCTAGCCCTTTGCTGCTGATATTTTTACACACTTACATTTCACTCTTGAAATTTCACAGCTTAAATTTTATTTCAGTCTATTAAGTATAAAATCTCCAATAAATGAAACACATCAGAAATCTTTACTCATTTTTCTGAGGATTTTCAGCACTCTGCTAGATTCCTTAAATATCAAGAGCAAATTAATGTCAAAGTGTACAAACTAGAGTCTGTTCTGATATAATGCGATAGTTCGGTTTCAGTGCAATCCATGTTATAAGAAAATCGTTTAATTGCAGGACCACTTAAACCAATGGGATCAGAATCGGGTTATAGCTAATACAGGTACGGAAAGTTTGTGTTTTACAAATAATGGTCTAAATTCTTTAATCATGTTATAGCCAATTCACATTGAAGAAACATGCATTATAGCACAACTGACTGTATTTAATAATGTCAGAACAATAGTTAATTCAGTCAGTAGACCAGAAACAATTCGAAAATGTGTTTCCAACACCATCAATAATACCTGAAGGGGAAGAATGTAGACTGGATTTTTATTATTTCACAACATGCTTGCCACTTACCAATTACAACTCAAACAGCAACGTTCACCTTCTGCTGCACACTCACATGATCAAATTTCAAAACTCAAGTGTAAACATAGATAAGAAAGTTGACATATTTCCCTGAGTCAAACGTGTGGATTGCACATTCATATTGTGTGCTCTTTAAACACAGAAGTACAGGGTTATTTGTGCAATGTTATTGGGAGAGAACCTAAATCCAAATTTTACCTTGGTTGGAAAGTGGCACAGACTTATTATGGACCAAGTTGATCTCAATTTCATCTACAGTCTATATTTGGAGAGGGCTACAACTGCTCTGAGTCTGCGGGCTAAAGAGGATAAAGGAAATTAAGGTGTCCAGGGACTCTGACTGGGAGCACATGGAAATGGACATTAAGTTAGAACGTGAATGAACATCACCGAAGATGAAATTGTTACCAGAGCAAAACAGCATGAAAAAAGCCAGTGAGAAAGAATAGATAAATGGAGAGAAAAAAAATCCCTTTTCGTTAACGCTAACAGCTTAGATAATCTTTCCACTGTGATGTTTATTTATAAATAGAGCATGCTGTTGAAACATAAAGCTTTATATGTTGAATGTTCTTCTAAACATGAATCAAAGTGTTATTTTCTGTTATATTGGTAAGTATAGAAATCAAAACCAGTAAATTTGAATAAAATATTATTAAATCTAAAGTTAAATTCATCATGAGAAGTTTTGGGTGCACCAAAGGTTAAAGTATATTAAAGGAGCAGACAACATAGATGCACAAGGATGATAACAGGCTTGGGAAATTATAGTTATGAGGACAGACTTGAAATTCCAATCTATTATCCAGTACATAAAAATCGAAAAGCAGATTAGTTTCTTTTTAATATAAAGCTTTCTGATAGAGTAAAGAGAGAAAGACTTGTAGATTAGAAATCACAGGCAAGTGATCATCAATTTTAAATCATCACTAAAGGAGCAAGAAGAGAGATCAGAAAACAATCATTTTCTTGAAGGCAGGGACAAATATATTTTAAGTGAAAATTTGGGAAATAGTTTTCACAGAAGAATATACAAGACAAAGAGATAACAAGCAATAGATCTGATCTTGGATTTTTAAAATTCACTCTTGAGATGTGGGCACTGTTGGATGGACCAGCATTCATTGCCTATCCCCAGCTATTCTTGAGAAGATGGTGGTGAACATCCTTCTTGAATCGCCGCAATCCATTTGGTGTAGGTACACCTACAACATTGAGAGGGAAGAGTTCCAGGGTACGCTTTAGCACAAAGTTTGCATTGCTATGTTTAACTGAATGGTCTTTTCGGCTCTAAATGTCTACGGTTTGATTATCCTACTCGGCTTCTGCTCTCTAATGAATGTTTCTAGCTATGTACATTTCCCCAGGAATAGTTTGTTCAATCTACATTATAAATAGCTACTGACCAAAGAGTACAATGAAGAAATTATTGACAGCCACTGTGAAAGATATTTATTCTCAACAAAGGCCACCAGATTTAGAAATGTGTCAGGGAATCCTTTATCTCCTTAACATTAGAGAAAGCCTTCACTAATGGCAAATGTGGTTAGAAGTCACAATGCTTCTTTCTTTTTTGAATTTTGTACTTCCTTTTTACTGAGAACCTGTTCAATATAAGTACTGGCTGGGAAAAATTAGAAATTTTCAAACTCTTGTATTATCCCAAACATACTACAAACAGTAATCTATTTCACCTTGTTTTATTAGTTTCCAAGCAGTAAAAGGAAAATCATGCATCATACAAATATTGAACTTTGAGCAAGGGATGTTTGAAGAACCTTGGTGATATCACTCACAACCACCAGAATTTAATATAATTCTATTACCAAAGAAGCTGCTTGGCCTTGAGAGAAAGGGAAAATATAACTTCCAATCTGTAAACAGCATGTTTTTACCTTGTTCCTGGAGCATTTATTGCCCGCTGGTAAGTGGTCTTTCTTCTTGAACCTCTGGTCTACTCCTGATGATTGTCTCCCTATAGCTCAAACCCTCCAACCATGGCAACATCCTTGTAAGTCTTTTCTGAACCCTTTCAAGTTTCACAACATCCTTCGTATAATAGGAAGACCAGAATTGTACACAATATTCCAACCAATGTCCTTTACAGCTGCAACATGACCTCCCAACTCCGACTGACATCTTGGAGAATGGCTTAGGACCTTGAAGGAGTGAGTTCTGAAACCTGGTCCTCCTTAAAGTCTTTGTAATGATGTTGTCATTATAGCTGGTTGCTAGCATGTGATAAGCTAAACCTTGTTGACAATAAGAGATATTTCTTTCAAACCAGGAGGGGATTTTCCTCTGTCACATTAGACCAAGCAGGTTCTGTATGTTCCGACACTTGGAGAAGATAGTGGCAGTAACTTTAATCACGAGTCACAGCCCATACAGCATAGTGACCTGGTAAACCTGTATAACAACCATGAGCTCCTTATCTCTGAGTTTAACTCCAAGTGTATGGAAATAAGTCACACAAAAACCAAACAGAGCTAAATGTGAATTAATTTGCACTTACATCTAACTGCTATGAGTCTCAGTTCTGGGGTTAGTGATCAAAAGAGTTAATGGCTGTTCATCTGTGTTTGTTTCTTTTTATTTTTTATCTTTGACAAAATACTTGAATTTTGGTTGTTTTCCAGTCTGGCAGTTTAAATGCGACCACTTCATGACTTTTGATCACTTACGACAACCAATGAAATATATTTGTCAAACTTAGAAGTTTCATTACAATTTAAAAATTGTTATCGTAAAATTCAAATTGGAAGCATAATGAGGCTTTTTGCAGGTTGAGTGTTTAAAGGCTGTTCACACTGAATTAACAAGTTATTAATTTCATGATGACTCAAACATAAAGGGCACATTTATTCTAAAGGGGAACTTCAGCAAAAATATTCGTAAGATGGATTAGTGCAAGATTCATTTCAAGCATATCATGCTCTATGGAGTTATCCACCATGATGTAAAAGATTGGGGGTGGCATTGTGGCTCAGTGGTTAGCACTGCTGCCTCACAGCACCAGGGACTCTGGTTCAATTCCACCCTTGAGTGACTGTCTGTGTGAAGTTTGTATGTTCTCCCTGTGTCTGCATGGGTTTCCTCCCACAGTCCACATCTATCTCAGGTCTTCAAACCCAGAGCTTCCTGAGTCAGTGGTAAGAGTTTCACCCACTGATGTGAAGAACCATCCTCTGAAAGAGCAACCTCTCCAGACCGGAAGGCCCAAGGTCAATTCTTTGTTTGTAGCAGAAGTTGTCTCATAAACAACTAATTGATATCAAAGCCCTCAAATTAGACACTGAACAGGAAAATGGGCTGTTAATCTTCCACTGTCTAGTTGGGTTGGTGACCATTCGCCACCGCCGATTAGCCACTGCTGGTTCGCCACCAGCGTTTCTCCACTGGGGTCGTTTGACCTCTGGAGTCTATTCGCCACCGGAAATATATATATGTACTGATTGTTTTCCCTCCTGTCTGTTCTTTCATACTTCTCAGTCCCCTAAATTTATACAACAACATAGTACATATTGATAAAAAAAAGAGGTGAATTAAATATCATTTTATTGGTTCATACATAAAAAAGAGTTACAAGCACTTGTGGTGGTGAATCGTCCTCAGCGGCCAATGGGCGGTGGCGAAGCGTCCTTGGCGGTGAAAGGGCAGTGGCTAATCGGCAGTGGTGAATGGTCCCATCTTGGTCTAGTTTGAGGGCTTTGAGGCCAATTGTTTATGAGACAACCTCTGCTGCAAACAAAGAATTGACCTTGGGCCTTCCAGTCTATAGAGGTTGCTCTTTCAGAGGGTGGTTCTTCACATCAGTGGGTAAAACTCTTACTACTGACTCGGGAAGCTCTGGGTTTGAAGACCCGAGATAGCAAAAGGATAACAAAATGTTGGCTGACCTTGGAATGTTGTATTCTTAGAAGTTTTGTCCTTTGAGTAAGACTGTAAGCTAAAGTTTGCATGTAACTAGGGTTGACACATTGGCTTAGATAGTTAGCACTGCTGATTCGTAGTACCAGGGACCTGGGTTCAATTCCAGCCTTGGGTGACTGCCTTTGTGGAGTTTGCACATTCTCCCTGGGTCTGTGTGCTCTCATTTCCTCTCACAATCCAAAGACATGCAGGTTAGGTGAATTGGCCATGCTAAATTGCCCATAATGATCAAGGATATGTGAATTAGGTGCATGAGTCAGGGGTAAATGTAGAGTAATGGGTCTGGGTGGATTGCTACTTGAAGGGTCAGTGTGGACTTGTTGGGCCAAATCGCCTGTTTTCACAGTATAGGGATTCTATGAACTACATGTAATAGATTGCATTGTACTATTTTAAGAAGAGCAGAGGAATTCTCGCTGGTGTCCTGGTCATTATGTGTCCTTCAAATAACATCACCAAAACAAATCAGATTGTCCCCTCTGCGCCACATTGCTGCGTATTAGACCGTAAGAACTAGGAATAGGAGGAGGTCCTTTAGCCTCCCAGATCTGCTCCATAGTCCAATAGAATCATGGCTGATCCAATACTCCTCACGTCCACTTTCCAGCATGAAATAACTCCACAGAGGCTGGTATCCTGCACCAACTTCCCCTTTATTTATGCAGAGAGGGTCCTTGACACTGATCCAGCTACCACAGAGCCAGCTGTCAGATTGAACAGAATGTCTGACACTCAGGGTTCCCTGATTGGACCAGATTACCAGCTCCAATCAGGGAACTCATATTCTATGAGGTCCATCTGACTGACCTCATTTGGGGAAGTGATGGCCTAGTGGTATTATCACTGGACTGTTAATCCAATGATGCAGGTAATATTCTGGGGACCCAGGTTTGAATTCTACCACAGTGGAATATACATTCAATAATTATCTGGAATTAAGAGTCTAATGATGGCCATGAATCCATTGTCGATTGTCAAAAAAGAAACAGATGGTTCATGAGAGTCCTTTGGGGAAGGAAACTGCCATCCCTACCTGGTCTGGTCTGCATGTGACTCCAGGCCCACAGCAATATGGATGACTCTTAATTGCCCTCTGGGCAATTAGGAGTGGGCAATAAAAAGTGGCCTAGCTAGTGACGCTCTCACCCTCAAAAAAATACAGTCATCACACTGCCCTTTCCCTGTAATCCTTGATTCCCCTATTGGTCAAGAATTTATGTTAGCCTTAAATATGCATAAGGATTCTGCCCTCACGGCTCCCTGTGGCAAGGAGTTCCAAAGATGCACAATTGTTGGGGAGAAGAAAGTCCTCCTCATCTTTGTTTTAAATTGGAACCCCTTCATTCTAAGACGCTGCTCCTGGACTTTTCCATGAATATGGTATCTTGCTATGTGTGAATTAGATACCATGTTTCCAACATTGGAACTGGTATTATAATTGCAAAAAGTGCTTAATTGACTCTAGTGTTTGAGTTTGGAGAAAGTAAGGACTGCAGATGCTGGAGATCAGAGTCAAAAAGTGTGGCACTGGAAAAACAAAGGCATTCTGCAGAGACCATTCCCTTCGCAATTCCCTTGTCAGGTCCATGCTCCCCACCAACCACCTTCCACTCCTGGCACCTTCTCCTGCCACTGCAAGAAGTGCAAAACCTGCGCCCACACCTCCCCTCTCACCTCCGTTCAGGGTCCCAAAGGATCCTTCCACATCCAACAGAGATTTTCCTGTCCTTCCACATACATCATCTACTGTGTCCATTGCTCTCACTATGGTTTCCTCTGCATTGGGGAGACAGGACTGCAACTTGCAGAACATTTCAGAGAACATCTCTAGTACACATGCACTAAACAACCCACCGCCCTGTGGCCGAATGCTTTAACTTCCCCTCCACTCTACCAAGGACACGCATGTCCTGGACATCCTGCAGTGTCAAACTCTAGCCACCCGATGCCTGGAGGAAGAATGCCTCATCTTCCACCTTGGGACCCTCTAACCACACGGGATCAATGCCAATTTCACCAGTTTCCTCATTTCCCCTCGCCCCACCTTTATCCCAGATCCAACCTTCCAACTTGGCACTGCCCTCTTGAATTGTCCTACCTGTCTATCTTCCTTCCCACCTATCCGTCCCACCCTCCTCCCTGACCTAACACCATCAGCGCACACCCCCCACCACCTTCATCTACCTATCGCATTCCCAGCTACTTTCCTCCCAGTACACCCCCTCCCATTAATCTTTCAGCCCCCCCAGGCCACCACCACCCCCCAATTCCTGATGAATAGCTCATGCTTGAAACGTCAACTCTCCCGTTCCTCGGATGCGGACTGACCGGCTGTGCTTTTCCAGCACCACACATTTTGACTTAAGTTTGTCTGAGTTTGTGAAAGGAGCTGTATAAATGCAAAACTTCTTTTAATCATTAGGTCTTTGGGATATAATAGGGATCTCTGCCAGTCTCAACTGATTGCCTGTGCAAAGCATGCTTCTGTGATATATTGGTATTTTAGGATGTACATACATGGTTGAGTTTAGATTGTTACAATGTTGGCGAAACATGAACTATCGATTTCAAATTCTATTATCTGATTTTAATACCTGAGACTTTTGTGGACTGACTTCTTTTAAAAGGAAGAAACATGAATTTAGATTGGCTATAGTTGTCCCCAGAGTTAATCATTGGCATATATTCTTAAGAGCTGGGTCTCAAGTACTGATCCTTGTGGTACCCCACGAGTCAAAGCCAACCAACGTGAGAATGGCCCATTACCCCTACTCTGTTTTCTATCTGTTCCCCCAATCCTTAATTCATGCTGGTACATTACTTCCTTTCCTATTTGCTTTCATCTTTCTAATCAACCTCTTTAAGAAGATCAAAGCCTTCTGAAAATCCATGTCTACTAATTTCATTGACTCCACTTTATTAATTTTGTTTGCAGCACCTTAAACATTCCAACTAGTTGAATTGTGTGCAGGCACAATCTGGCCCAATTTCCTGTAAGTTGTAATCATTATGTGTCTCCGTCATCATTCTGATCAGTACAATTGTAGAATTACTGTAAAATATAGCATGAAGATGGCCATTCAGGCAAAGTGGGAGTGTCTATACTTGACATCAAAGCAGCATGTGACCGAGTATGGCATCAAGGAGTTTCAGCAAAACTTGATCGATGGAAAAACAAGGGAAAAACTCTCTCCTGATTGAATTCATACCTAGTGCAAGAGAAGATAGCTATGGCTGTTGGATGTTAATCACCTCAGTCAGACGTCATCTCTAAAAAGTTTGTCGGGATCGTGCTGTAAGTCCAATCATCTTCAGCTGCTTCAATAATACTTTCTCTGCATTATAAGGTCAGCAATGGGGATGTTTGCTGATCATTTCACAAGACAAAAAGAGCATTCATAGCATTCAAAGTACCATTCACAACTCCCCAGATACTGCAACCAGTCCAATGCAACATGACCTGGATATTATCTCAGACTTGGGCTGAAAAGGGGTAAGTGACATTTGTGCCGTACAATTATCAGGCAATGGCCATCTCCAACAAGAGGGAATCTAACTACTGCCCCATGACATTCCATGACATTACTATCACTGAATGCCTCGCTGCCTGCATCCTAGGAGTTACCATTGACTAGGAGAAAGTGAGCCGTAACAAGGACAGAACGCCCCTGGTGCTCACCTTCCACCCTACAAACCTTCGCATCAACCAAATCATCCACCGACATTTCCGCCACCTCCAAAAAGACCCCACCACCAGGGATATATTTCCCTCCCACCCCTTTCCGCCTTCCGCAAAGACCGTTCCCTCCGTGACTACCTGGTCAGGTCCACACCTCCCACGACCCACCCTCCCATTCTGGCACTTTCCCCTGCCACCGCAGGAACTGTAAAACCTGTGCCCACACCTCCTCCCTCACCTCTATCCAAGGCCCTAAAGGAGCCTTCCACATCCATCAAAGTTTCACCTGCACATCCACCAATATCATTTATTGTATCCGTTGCTCCCGATGCGGTCCCCTCTACATTGGGGAGACTGGGCGCCTCCTAGCAGAGCGCTTTAGGGAACATCTCTGAGACACCCGCACCAATCAACCAAACCGCCCCGTGGCCCAACATTTCAACTCCCCCTCCCACTCTGCCGAGGACATGGAGGTCCTGGGCCTCCTTCACCGCCGCTCCCTCACCACCAGACGCCTGGAGGAAGAACGCCTCATCTTCCGCCTTGGAACACTTCAACCCCAGGGCATCAATGTGGACTTCAACAGCTTCCTCATTTCCCCTTCCCCCACCTCATCCTAGTTTCAAACTTCCAGCTCAGTTACTGCCTCCTTGACTTGTCCGACCTGCCTATCTTCTTTTCCACCTATCCACTCCACCCTCTCCTCCTTGACCTATCACCTTCATCTCCTCCCCCACTCACCCATTGTACTCTATGCTACTCTCTCCCCACCCCCACCCTCCTCTAGCTTATCTCTCCATGCTTCAGGCTCACTGCCTTTATTCCTGATGAAGGGCTTTTGCCCGAAACGTTGATTTCGCTGCTCGTTGGATGCTGCCTGAACTGCTGTGCTCTTCCAGCACCACTAATCCAGTATTTGATTTTCAGCATCTGCAGTCATTGTTTTTACCTAGGAGAAAGTGAGGACTGCAGATGCTGGAGATCAGAACTGAAAAATGTGTTGCTGGAAAAGCACAGCAGTTCAGCAAGCATCCAAGGAGCAGGAGAATCGATGTTTCGGGCATTAGCCCTTCTTCAGGAATGAGGAGGGTGTGCCAAGCAGGCTAAGATAAAGTTTGTGAGAAGATTTGTAGCTTGGGTGCTCGTTGTTGTGGTTCTGTTCACCGAGCTGGGAATTTGTGTTGTAGACGTTTTGTCCCCTGTCTAGGTGACATCCTCAGTGCTTGGGAGTCTCCTGTGAAGTGCTTCTGTGATCTTTCCTCTGGCATTTATAGTGGTTTGTATCTGCCGCTTCCGATTGTCAGTTCCAGCTGTCCGCTGCAGTGGTCAGTATATTGGGTCCAGGTCGATGTGCTTATTGATTGAAACTGTGGATGTGTGCCATGCCTCTAGGAATTCCCTGGCTGTTCTCTGTTTGGCTTGTCCTATAATAGTACTGTTGTCCCAGTCAAACTCATGTTGCTTGTCATTTGCGTGTGTGGCTTCTAAGGATAGCTGGTCGTGTCGTTTCGTGGCTCGTTGGCCATATTGCTATAAGAGCAGGTCATAGGCTAGAAATTCAGTGCTGAGTAACTAACCTCCCTAATTTCCCCAAACCTCTCTGCATTCTACAAACCACAGGTCAGGAGTCAGATGGAAAATTCCCCACTTTGCCTGAATCAGTGCAGCTCCAACCATGCTGAAGAAGTTCAACAAAACAGCCCACTTAATCTGCACCCTATCCACCATCTTCAACATTCACTACTTCCACCATTAACGTATAATGTCAGTGTGTACCATCTATAAGATGGCCTCGCTCAATTCAGCAAAGCTTCTTTGACAGCGCCCTCCAAACTTGTGATCTCCACCACCCAGAAGGATGAGGAACCAGGTCAGTGGAACATAACCGTCTGTAAACTCTCCTCCTAACCATACCCACCCTGAATTGGAACGATATCCTTGTTCCTTCACCACTGCTGGATCAAAATCCTTTCCTGCTAGCATCGTGTGTGTACCTACACCGCACAATTGTAATAGCTCACAAAAGCAGCTTACCATCACTTTCTCAGGGGCAATTAGAGATGGACACTAAATGCTGGACCAGACAATAATGCCCTTATCTCGATAATGAATTTCAGAAAAAGTAACTGATTTCTGGAACTCAAATGCAATTTTCAAAATTTTTTGCTGTTTCCTACTATACCCTGCACTGGATTTCATCAAAGTACTGTCAGTTTCACTACTCCTGAATCATTGTGACCCCTGCATTGAGAAGGGCTGAGGAGTTACAATACCCTTCTAATGGGCATGTCCTTAATGGAAGAATAGAAACATATGATTCTCAACATATGGTTTCACAGCCGGAGGCGTGCGGTTTTTTTCTCTGTTACCTGTTGCAATGCTACACTGGCACAACACTTAACATTTTGTTCTGTGCTTGAATACTACGGGAGATGAAATTTGTGAAATAGAACATTTGTAAAGGGCTTGACAGAGTAAATGCATAAAAACGTTTCTCCTTGTTGGAGAATCTATCGTGTTGGGCATAGTCTCAGAATAGGTAAAAAAAGACTGAGATGAAGAGAAATATTTCACTGAAAGAAATCTTTGCAATGCTTTACCGAGAGACCTGTGCAAGCTCAATTATTGAGTTTTATTCAATTCAGTGATTACCAAATTGGTGGGCACTGAGGGAATTAGGGAACAAGTGCTGGTAAAAATGAGTTGAGGTCAAAGTTCAGCCATGACCTCGTTGGATAACAGAATGGCCAGGAAGGGCCAAATAGCCAAATTCTGCTCCCACGTCTTATGTTTTGCTTGGCTACTGTCAAGAGATTTCACTCCCATTATGTGGGAGGTTGATTAATTGCACCAGATCACTTGCATCTCATCCCTGTGTAAGTTTTATCTGCTCATGACGCACCAGGAGTGGTGGGGGCACAATGGTTCTATTGCTTGACAGTACAGAGTTCACATCCAATCGTCACGGCAAGAGAATTTCAATTCAAATACAGAAACCTGAAACCAAAAAAAATCATCAACAACAACAACTGACTGTATGGATTATTGTCAAAACTCCAGAGACCATTCAAGAAAGGAAATAGAAAAATAGGAACAGGAAGAGGCCATTCAGCCCTCTAAGTTGAAGAGTGTGGTGCTAGAAAAGCACAGCTGGTCAGGCAGCATCCGAGGAGCAGAAGAATCGATGTTTTGGGCAGAAAGTCTTCATCAAGAATCTTCATCAGGCTTATGCCCGAAACGTCGATGCTCCTGCTCCTCGGAAACTACCTGCTGTGCTTTTCCAGCACCCCACTCTTTGACTCTGATCTCCAGCATCTGCAGTCCCCACTTTCTCCCATGCAGTCCTTTGAAGCTATTCTGCTATTCATTATGATCATGGCTGATCATCCAACTCAATAACCTGCTCATGCTTTCTCCCCTGTACCTTTTGATCAGTTTAGACCGAAGAATAACATTTAGTGCTTTCTTGAAAACATTCAACGCCTTGGCCTCAACCACTTTCCATGGAAGAATTCCACAAGCTAACTACTGTCTGGGTGTAGAGATTTCTCCTTATCTCAGTCCTAAATGGGCCACCCTGTATCCTTAGATTGACTGCTGGTTTAGGATCCCAGTCTCCCCATCATTGAAAATATCCTTCCTGCATTTACCTTGTTTAATCCTGTTAGAATTCGATAAGCTTTTACGATCAGGCAGCATCCGAGGAGCAGGAGAGACGATGTTTCAGGCATAAGCCTTTCATCAGGACAAGTTGTTGTACTCAAGTCCTCTTGCTATGAAGGCCAAATCCACCATTCTCACCCAGCAGGGCCTACACGTGACTTCAGGCCCACAGCAGTGTGGTCAAGTCCCTTCTGCTGAAATAGCCTAGAAAGCTGTTCAGTCACATTGAAGAAGGTGACCCACCATGACCAAGTGATGGTGAATCAAGGCTGACCTTGGCTTTGTTACATCATTAACACTCTCTGAGTAAATAAGCAGAACAAAATAAATGTTTTTCGCCTTTGCCTCGAATCTGCGATACCTGCAACTGGGTCAACAATCCAATTAAATGATTTCATTGGAAGATAATTGGTAAGAATATAATTCTTCACATATGCTTTTAGACTTCTTTACAAATCAGTCAGTTAAGCTGGAAAAACATAAAACTGTCGATGCAATTCTAATCTTTGAGGATACTTAGGGTATGCTTAGTAAAGCCAGTGGAGCTAATATGTCTCACAAACATGAATCGAGTTTCCATTGGCTTTCCTCTGCTCTGGTCTACATGATTTAACAGTTGTTTTAGTAAGTAACATTTACTATAGTGACAGAGAGGTAGTAAGGTAATAATAACTGTTAAGCTGTCTGTAAGATGAAAGCCTTGAGGGTTCACTTTACGTTGATGCACTCTACTGTCCATTTGGAACCACTCATCTTACATTGACTGGCTCAATACATTTTGTTTTACATCACTTGCACGAGTATTGAACTAATCCTTTTTTTTTCAATTCTTTCCAAACAGACCTCTTTTAATTCTAACCTCAGAAGAGAAGCTTTACTCCTCCTTGTTGAGTGAGATTGTGCAGTCATGTGTCCTCAATGAATTGGGTTGAGATTTTCATACTCATTTCACATAGGGGACAATGTGTGAAGATATAAAAGGGCTGATAGTGGATTAACCACCACTAAATCTTTTCCCAATGTGATTTTCACGTGGTCCAAGACACAATTATAAGCAGAAAGCCACTTGGTTTCACTCCATCAGTCAAGATTGTATATAAACCTGAGGTTCAAAGGTGAAGATCAATGGTTAAGTAGTTAATGTTTCTTTTCAGAGATTGGAATCGAAAGATGTCTGTTTGCAAAGAATGAAATGAAAGGGTTAGTTCAATACTTTTACAAGTGATGTGAAGTTGCACCACTTTAAATGCAATTCTTGTATCCCAAGGCTCTTAAAAAGAGGACAATCAGAATGTGACATTTATTACACTGTAGGAGCAAAAGTATTTGGTACTGGAGAGCAGAGGGATATGGAATTTGTTGTCTTGATTTTGAGTTTTGATCTTGAGCTTACTGTGGTGGCAAATCACCAAGATGGCACCACAGGGTGGAGGGAGATGTGAATGCTGGGGAAGAAGGGACTGACATGCAGCAGAGTGTTGTTGCTGAGTAATCATCGAAAGCCTCCTTCTTGCTATCTGTAAGATCTGGTTAATAGATTTCCGATATAGGCTGAAGTGGAAACACTTTTAACCTGGAAGAAAAACAACAGAGAGCAATGGTGAAGGAAGGAGAAACTATGCTGAAATCATTCATTCGATCCAGATAGTCCGTAAGCCAAGCATTCTGTGTAAACATTCATCTTCCTCCAGCTTTCAGTGCAAGTGTTGTGTGAGTAAAAAAACATAGGAAGTGCTTTACTCGCTAAGCAGATTGAGATCTCAAAATAATTGAAAATTTAATTCTGCTATCAGACTTTGCCAAGAAAAGATACAATCACTTAGAGAGTAGTGAATCACTTGATAATTCACTAATCATACTGAACAGGGGAGGTGGTGGGCTAGTGGTATTACCACTGGGCTGCTAATTTAGAGATCCCAGGTCATGTTCTGGGAACCCAAATTCAAATCTCGCCATGGCAGATGGTGGAATTTGAATTCAATAAAAATATGGAATTCAGCCTCTAATGAGGACTATGAATTCATTGTTGTTTGTTGAGGAAAGACCCATTTGGTTCACTAAAATCCTTCAGGGAAGGGAAGTATAATCCTTAACTGGTCTTGTCTACATGTGACTCCAGACCTACAGTAATGTGGTTGACTCTTAACTGCCCTCTCAGCAATAAATACTAGCCTGGCCAGTGACACCCTCATCCTGTTCATGAACAAAAAAAACCACTCAGTTAGGAGAGCATTTAGCTGAAGATCTAAAGGTCCTGGTTCAATCCCAAATTCTTACAGCGAATGGATTTAACTTCCCTAAAACCAAAAAATAATGGGCAAGGGGCTTCTTTCTATGCTGCAATTTTGGGGCCCTCTTGTGATGCAGTGGTAGATTCCCTATCTCTAGACTGGGAAGCCCAGGTGCAAGTCCCACCTGCTCTGTAGGTGTGTAATAGAACCTCTGAACAGATTAATTAGAAAAACATAGGTTACAGAATCCTTATGTATCATAGCATGTTAGCAGACCCAGACATTATATCTTAATCCAAAAACTTCAAAGTCCATGGCAGGAAGGAGACAAAGTGGCAACAATTCTCCTGAACCTGAGGTCCTGCATCCCAGAGGCAGCTGCAGCCATAGTGGATGAATCCATTTTGATCTTCCAGGATCGCTTAGATTCTGGAATATCTCCTAAGCATTGGAAAGTATCAAAGAAAACCTTGCTATTTCAAAGAAGAGAAAGGGAGAACTCAAAGAACTACACACCACCTCCTTGTTATTAGTAATCAGCAAAATGTTGGAGCCTGTTATTAAGGATGCAGTGAAGGGCATTCAGAAAATCGTAATAACAGTATCAGCATGGACTTTTGAAAAGGAAAGTACATTTGACAAATCTATTGGGGGTTTTTTGATGAGGATAAAGGGCAACCTGTGGACATGATATATTTGGATTTTCTTAAAAAGAAATAAATAATACACCACACCAGAGATTAAGTCTCAAAAGTAGGATTCATCATATTGGGGCTAACATATTAGTATGGATTGAGGAATGATTCATGGACAGAAAACAGTCAGGACAAATGGTAGGCAGGCTGTAACCAGCAGTGCAGTAGGAGGGTTCAGGGCTTGGACCTCAGCTATTTACTAGCTATAGTTATGATTTAGATGAAGAGGTGGAATATACTGTGTCCACTTATGAATATTTTATCTTTGTTTCCGTTTCAATCATGCAAATTTATTGTCACAATATTATGATGCTTATAAATTTAAAATGCTAGTTCTAGATTCCTGACTCCACTGTAAAGATAACGTAGAAAATGAAATCTGTCTATAATAATGAGTAGCATATTGGATAGTACAGTGAAGATTAATGTCAGCAGCACTGAGCGATGAAGAAACCCATTGTATTTGTAGAGTTTTTTGTATTGTATAGATCATGTGTTTAAACAGTTTTGTAGGAAACAAGCCAAGAGTATAATTCATAATGAATTTTTTAAAGAATTGCCTTAGTTTGAATTAATAAGGAGAAATAAAGAAAAGTAATGTAATTTGATTCTTCTAGGATGAGCTGCTCTTTTCTGAATCAGTTTAATCAGAAATATATTCAAAGGATGTTATTTCTCCTGAGGCTGTCTGTGGTTCCTCTGAGGGTGAGTCAGATGTAATTCTTCAGTTAATCCAATCAAGCTGAAAAGACACTTCCTTCTCTGCTGTCACTGCTCATGGCTCCAGGGATACTGAGAGAAAACATTGCCCCCGGAGGTTAGACTATCACAAATTCTGCTCTGCAAAGAATGCCTATCTCCTTAAAATGCGAGAGGTGGGTGGGATGTGAAAATGCCATTCATTTAATCAAATCCATTCATTCATTTATTCTTTCTACAGAATATGGTGTAATGTCCTAGATTGTACACTTAACCATGCCTCAATATTGTTTTAATTCATTTACAAGATATGGGCATCACTTGCCCATCCCTAACAGCCCAGAGGGCAGTTGCAAGTCAACCATGTTGTTGTGGGTCTGGAGTCACGTATAGACTAGACCAGGTAAAGATAGCAACTCCCTTCTCTAAAGTGCATTAGTGTGCTACGTAGGTTTTTTCTTTCCTGATAATCAACAATGGTTTCATGGTCAACACCTAATTCCAGATTTTTTAAAAATTGAATTCCTGACAGGGCGAGATTTGATCCCAAGACCCCAAAACATTCCTGAGACTCTGGCATAATAAATCCGATGATTATACTAACAGGCCATCACCTCCTCATACTTTAACTTTCCTCCTAATTCCTTGAAGGTAAATCAAATCAAATACTTGTGCAATCTCAAATTCCACTTATTCACCCTTCATTGGTGTGTCTCTCAGCACTTCAGAGGCAGAGTGAACAAATTTCCACTGCTGGAACCTGACTGGATATGAAACCTAAGAAGATGTGAGCTCTCAATTGATGACTCCTGCCTGATATTTAAAAAAAGTTTAACACATATGCCAAGCCTTGGGGATTTGATCCCCATTCAGAGCATTTTAAGGTAATGTTGATTTAATTAAAAGTCAAGTTGTTACTGTGAAAGTTACTTTAGTGAAATCTGTTTCACATATCTATGTTTCTGTTGGGGAATAAAATATACTTTCATGCCATGAGCTTTAGTAATTTTCAACTTGCATTGTCTGATTCTGTTTCTTAGGCACCTTCACCATAGCAAAAGGATAGTTCTTGCTGATTACTCAGTCCTCCATGTTGTATCTGAAGAGGTGATATTATGTATGTGAGAGGTAACTGAGTTGAGATTACTTTATCACACCATCTCCTTGCTGACTACAGAGTCATTATTGGTCTAGTCTTGGCAATTGACAAATTTAGTTTATCCTAGCATGGTATCTGATAGAAAAGTTTACACTCTAAAGATCACAAAGATCATTCACAGAAACCCTACTGTGCAGACTGAGGCCACTGAGTCTGCACCAACCCTCCAAAAAGCATCTCAAGCCCCCAATCCCAGCATTTACCTGAGCTAACCCACCTAGCCTGCAGACTATGGGTAATTTAACATGGCCCATCCACCTAATCTGCACCTCGTTGGAGTGTAGGAGAAAACCAGAGTACCCAGAGGAAGCACACACGGAAACAGGGAGAATATCCAATCCATGAAAGGCCTCAGGTACAGCAGTCAGATGAAGGAAGTTAAAAGACGATAGTCCATATTTGTGATGGTCCAAAATTGTTTATGAGATGTGAGTGTCACTGCTGAGGCCAGAACCTGTTGTCCATTCCTAATTGCTCCTCTTTGACACAATTGCAGATTTAGTCAAGGACAATATGTAAATTATTACGTCTTATCTTGCTCTATACCGTAAATGATTTGTAATAAAGTCTGATATGTCAAGGATGAAAAGAGGCGATGTAGTGCATTGACATTCACCCCTCAGATTTCCTCTGGTAGCATCCAACTGGATTTTGAATGCACCTTAACGTTTCTGTTCAAGATGATGCTAAATGTGACTCTAATGACGGATGATATTAAATCTGCAAAAACATAAGTCAATTTTCCCTTGTATCTAACTATGGTGATAGTGTCGCTCAGCATGCTTCTATCAAGAGGATACATTTATTTTAAACAAATACAAGTGGGTGAAGAAATAATTAGCAGAAAGTGCCTATTTCAGATTTGACCCTGTTGTGAGCAAACTAGAATGACCACTTCAGAATGACTCAGAGTCATTAATGGGTCATGTACAATATTTAGATGAATAGCGTTCACAGTTAAATCACTGAGGCACTTTAATGTAAATGCTTTCTTATGGAATGCTGTAAGTGGTTTCTGGATGGATATGGTTTCATTGTTGGATATGAAGGTGGCATGAATCTTTTTAAAATCTGAGTGGCATTTATGTGTTTATTGGTAGGAAGCAATGAAAGGATTTGATTTCTGTCTTGCGCTAGATTGAGTGCATTTAACCTTGTAATCGAGTAGCTGTTCATGAAATCTCAAGGAAGTGTGATTAGAAGTCCATGGTTTCCGACCATGTGATTTTATTTGAAATTAGGCATAAATATGCAATAATGCTTAGTTAACAGTTGTAAAGGTTAGGAAGATTTACTTTTGTAAGGCTCTTTCCACGATCCCAGGATGACTCCAATTGGTTTACAATCAATGTACTGTAGTCACTGTAATGTTGGAAGCACACTGATTTGCACGCAGAAAGGTCCCATTAATAGCAATATGACAGTAACTCAGATAATCCGTTTGTCAATGGTGAAGGGAAATGTTGATCAGGAGACTGTGAATAATATCCTTGCTGTCCTTTGAAACACTGCCTCAGATTCTTTTACATCAGGACAGCATTTGGAAACACTTTAGTACTTCATCGAAAAGTGTGAAGTAAATAAATAATGAGGGACTTGGAAGAGCAGTGCAAATGTTGGGCACTTTGTTAATTTAGTGTAGAGAACACATTGTCTACAAAGAATGGTTGAAACCTTATAGACGTTTACAAAATTATGAGGGGCATGGATAGGATAAATAGGCAAAGTCTTTTCCCTGGGGTAGGGGAGTCCAGAACTAGACGGCATAGGTTTAGGGGAGAGGGGAAAGATATAAAAGAAACCTAAGGGGCAACGTTTTCATGCAGAGGGTGGTATAGAATGAGCTGCCAGAGGAAGCGGTGGAGGCTGGTACATTTGCAACACTTAAAAGGCATTTGGATGGGTATATGGATAGGAAGGGTTTGGAGGGATATGGACCTGGTGCTGGCAGGTGGGACTGAATTGAGTTGGGATATCTGGTCGGACTGGACAGGTTGGATCGAAGGGTCTATTTCCATGCTGTACATTTCTATGACTCTATGACTTTTAATTTTTAGGTTGCAACATCAACATTCTCAGATAGTTAAAAGCAATTGATTATGCAGTTCTTATCATTTAGGGTAACCTTTTTCTCTCAAGTTGATTGTCATGACTGTGGGACAGCAATAATTGTGAATTGTGATTGAATGCCATTCACAAAAGGATATTCAACTTATTTATGCCATTACTGCAAGTTTATTGATGCATAACTTGCAGCTAATACCACAAAAGGCTATATGCCCTAATAAACAGTAGCCAGTGCTTCTTTCAGTTTGGCATGGAAACATAATCAGTGAAGATCAGGAGACAATAGAGGTAAAATCCAACTCAATAGGATCTTTTCATTTTGTCAAGAACTTTTCGTTGCTTTGCATTTGTGAAGTTTGAAGCTGGTTTTTAATTGAAAGCCTGGCAAATGGACTGAGCTGAAACAGACTGAGCTGAAGAGAAGAAACAAATGTGTTGAATTTCCATCGATGCCATTGACAGGCTCTCATTTGGTAAACTTCCTGATCCCCAGCTGCTGTATCAGGTGTGTAGGCAGTTAGTAAAGGCAAAAACGCTTCCCTTCAGGGAGGGAGACTCAGAGGGTACAACTCCCAGCTGTTTGTCACACAGCCATATAACTCAAGGCCTTGGGAATGAGTCAGCTACCAGGGGAGTTCCACAGGACTCATGAATGCTGAGAGAGACAGAGTAAAGACACGATTAGTCTTGGATGATCCAATGTTTTTTCATTATAATTATCTTGATTCTTAAAATTAATGAAAAACAAAAGGTGATACTCATGAAACACAAAAGAAATTTCCTGTGTTGACATGGTATTCTGAAACAATTATGTTGCCGAACACTTTCATATGCAATCCGCTATCCAATGTTTTAGCAGTGCCTAAAAATATTTGAAATAAAGCAATGAATTTCTTAGGAATGCTACATTAATTACAGTTCTTGCAAAGTGAGATGACAAAGTCAGTGTAATAACTCACTGGTTACTTGGATTAGTATCAGTAGCACAAAGCTTAAAAATTCATTTCGAGTCTGTATTTTAATAATTCATTTTTTCTACTGTTTCCATTGTGTTCTGTCTTGCAGAAGATCATTATTCAGGTTCATGATACTCCACAAGAATATTTTCAATGTGTTGGAGGCAGCTAACTAAAAGAACAAGAGGATTTTGTAGCTGGAGCATCTGATTGTCTGAATTATTTTTTGAGGTGCAAACAATGCAATGTACAGAATTCCATTTCCTGCTTTTTAGGCTGGTGTAGCTTATTTATTTATTTTGTTTGACTCACTTGTTAATAAAAGCATTTTACAATATTTTAAAACAGATGTCTTTAGGCTGGCAGAAGAATTGCAGCTTTTCCATTTGGGTGTCCTATTAAAAAGACCAACAACTCACAGCTAGGTCATGTGGCACTTTGGTAGTGTCCTTACCTCTGAGCCAAGAAGTTCTGGATTGAGTCTCACCCAGGATTTAATGACTATGGAAAATGTTTTCATATTGGGGTCAAACAGGTTGAGTATCACACATCAATGGAAGGTGGTAAGTGTTGAGAGCTCCCCCCCCTCCCCACCCCCGCACCTCAGCCATGTGATAGAATCTTAGACTCTCTACTTTCACTACCCACAGCTCCAGATCCTACCAGGTACTATTAGATGAAAACATAAGTTGCTGTTTTAGTATGGATTCCCTGCACATAGTTTTGTGAGGGGAAGGTTGTGTCTTACCAACTTGGTAGAATTCTTTGAGGTAGTGACAAAGTTGATTAATGAGGGAATGGCGGTAGATGTCATATACATGGATTTTAGTAAGGTGTTTGATAAGGTTCCTCGTGGTAGGTTGATGGAGAAAGTGAAGTCACATGGGGTCCAGGGTGTACAAGCTAGATGAATAGAGAACTGGCTGGGTAGCAGGAGACAGAGTAGTTGTGGAAGGGAGAACTGTGACCAGTGGGGTTCCACAGAGATCTGTGTTGGGACCACTGTTGTTTGTAATATACAAAAATGATCTGGAGGAAGGTATAGGTGAACTGACCAGCAAGTTTGCAGATGACAGTAAGATTGGTGGAGATGAAGGTAGTGAAGGGGACTGTCAGAGAATGCAGATATATAGATAGATTGGAGAGTTGGGCGGAGAAATGGCAGATGGAGTTTAATCTGGGCAAATGCGAAGTGATGCATTTTGGAAGATCCAATTCTAGTGGACTATAGGGTAAATGAAAAGGTCCTGGGGAAAATTGATGTACAGAGACACCTAGATGTTCCAGTCCATTGTACCCTGAAGGTGGAAATACAGGTCCATAGAGTGCCCAAGAAGGCATACAGCATGCTTTCCTTCATCAAACAGGATATTGAGTACAAGAGTTGGTAGGTCATGTTACAGTTGTATAGGACTTTGGTTCGGCCACATTTGGAATACTGCATCATTTCTGGTTGCCACATTACTAAAAGGATATGGATGTTTTGGGGAGGGTGCAGAAGACGTTCATCAGGATATATAGCCTGGTATTGGAGGGTGCTGGCTTTGAAGAGAGGTTGAGTGGATTAAGACTATTTTTATTAGAAAGATGGAGATTAAGGAGGGACCTGATTGAGGCCTACAAAATCATGAGGTAAAATCAGGGTGGATAGCAAGAAGCTCTTTCCCAGAGTACGGCACTCAATTACTCGGGGTCACGAGTTCAAGGTGAGAGAGGAAAGGTCTAAGATATATGCGGAAAGGTCTTCATGCAAAGAGTGGTGGGTTCCTGGAAAGGGTTGCCAGTGGAGGTGGTAGACACGGGCACGATAGTGTCATTTAAGATACATCTGGCCAGATACATGAATGGGCAGGGAGCAAAGAGATGCAGACCCTTAGAAAATAGGTGACAGGTTTAGATAGAGGATTTGGAACAGTGCAGGCTTGGAGGGCCGAACGGCCTGTTCCTGTGCTGTAATTCTCTTTGTTGTTTGTTCTTTATTTCTTTGTGTGCCCACTCATTGATGTTAGCGAGTGTCCTCGTCCTGTCTGAATTTTTCATTCCTATTGGAGGTATTAGCCTAAATTTTGTTGTGTTAGTTAAAATTAAGTTAAATTAAAACTACACTAAATGAGAGGAAAGAGACATTTGATGCATGGTGATCACCTTGTAGTGATTGGAATGATGTCAGCCAGGTGGTTCGCATAGAATATGAGTTCTCTGTTTGGGGTCCAATCAGGGAGTCCTGGCTGATAGATATAAACAGGACTTCTATTCATTCTAGGAGCCAGCTCTGAACTAGCTGGATCAGTGTAATGTACTATATATATGTAAATAAAGGGTGATTTGGTGATGGGATACTGGCCTTCATTGTTTTATTTCAGACTTAATGATTAGAAAAGTCACTAGTTTGAATGTTTTCTGTGTTTTGTTCGAAACATTGCGTGTGTGTGTGTTTATGTGAAGAGTTGTAACTCATCACTAATAAACTGAACTGCACAGCAATTCTGGAACACTCGGTTTACAACATACACAGTGAATCAGATGTGATAATGTGGAATGTTTTTAAGTTAGTAATTTGTGATTGGTAAGTCTTAATGAGCAACTCATTAAGCTAGCCACAGTAGATGACATGGTTTGTGGTGTCTGCCAGTGATGTGTGCCAGTGGTTATTGCTGGAGACTGAATAGTGTAAATGCTAGAATGCACAGCTTCTCTGAATGGAAAAAAAAGATATAAAGAAACTTTGCTTCAAAACACGACTAGCTCCAGTGGTCATCTAATCAGTGGCTGGAGGTTGAGATGGAGCAGGCTGATCACCTGTTTCAGTTTGACCCAAGTCTATGTAGCTGGGTTCCTTTGTGATTGTAAATACTGTATGAGTCAGATTTTGTACTGTACTTTCCTTTAATAAAGAACATTGGGTATATTCCATTGTTTGAACTGCCTTAGGTTACTAATGTCCAGAATAAATCTGGCAGATGAGGTAAAGTGAGAATAATAGCCTACACCATGTCAACAGCTGTACTATTCCACAATTATGACAATTCCACTTTCAACACTGTGATTGTTTGTAAGTGGTTACAGAGCAAAAGTTTGAATAAAGTGCTATCTTGTTATCCTGTCTGATGTAAGCTTCTCAATTAGTGATATGCCAGCCAAATGAACAAAGGGTTATTGCTTTAAGCTGTTTGAGCATTGTGTCTTTTATGAAATACATCTTTCTTCATTGCCTGTTAGTTGTAGAATGAAAGCATTCACATCCAATAGGCAGGTCTGGGCATCAAGGGGTTTGGGATGTATACCTATGGCTGGTGCACTCCCTGTGCTTTTGTGCATCACATTGCATCAAAAAGACAGCAATTCCCTCCTTGCAATGGAAAAACACTTCAAGATGCAGTGCTGTAATGTAGCCCCAGGCTGTTCTTGCTGCAAACTACAGATATCACGTTATTTATCTTGCAGATTGGAACTCCAAGTCCTTGAAGCAGTTCGTGTTGTTGTAATGACTCACATTCTACAAAAGTAAACACTGCAGATGCTGAAATTCTGAAACAATCATAGAAAATGCAAGAAATACTCAACAGGTCAGGCAGCATCAGAGAGACAAACAGGGTCAATGTTTCAGGTCAGTGACCTTGTGTCAGAACACATTTCAACCTTGTTGGATCCTGTTTGGCAACAGGAAAAGGTTGCCCGAGTGAGTTGTGAGAATGACACTTTATGACCAAAATAAAAACACCATTGTGTCCCATCTTTGGGAGAGTGGGTGAATTGAACTATCAACATCTTTTCTTCCCCAGCACTCCATCATCTCCCCACCCCTGACACTATTGCATAAAAGTTGTCCCCTCCATACTTCATGTCAGCTCTGATGAAGAGTCATCTGGATTTGAAATCTTAGCTTGCTCTCTCTCCACTGATGCTGCCTGACTTGCTGTGATCTCCAGCATTTGTTGTTTTTTTGTACCATTCTGCCCAGCTGGCTTGTGCATTGTGCAAGGTGAGGCAATGCAGGAGACAGCTTACTTAGTTCAAGAAAGAAAGACTTGCATTAATAAAGTGCTTTTCATGATCTCAGAGTCCCAAATTTACAGCCAGCTACATATTTTGAAGTGTAGGTACTGGAAGGTCTGTACAAACACAAGTTGTTGTGATCTGTTCATCAGCTGAGATGAAGGGAGTTGAGAGGATCTCCTGTGGAGCATCAATATCAACATGCTGGGCTCAATTTCTCAGCTATAAACCCAAAATAAGCACTAAGTAATTCTACTCACTGTGCTCCTACTTGAATGGGAATTGACAAAAGCGGTCCCTTTTTGTTTGGTCTCATCACCTTGCTTAAATTAAACCTGCCTTTGAGGTCAGCAGGAGGTCATACATTCATCACTATCTTAAATAATGTGCTTCCAAACAAGAACTTTTAGAATATCTATGCTATACATACACTACATCACTACACTACATCAATTGATGCATACAGACTTTTAAAGCATGATTTGGAGTTGACTGGAGTGTACAAAGTTAAAAATCACACAACACCAGGTTATCATCCAACAGGTTTAATTGGAAACTCTAGCTTTTGGAACACTGTTCCTTCATCAAGTAGTTATACTCCACAACCACCCGATGAAGGAGCGTCGCTCCGAAAGCTGGTGTTTCCAAATAAACCTGTTGGACTATAACCTGGCATTGTGTGATTTTTAAATCATGGACCTTGATGATAAGACAGCTGATTAAATGGATGGAGACAGTAAGGACTGCAGATGCTGGAAGTCAGAGTCAATAGATGTGTAGCTGGAAAAGCACAGCAGGTCAGACAGCATTCGAGGAACAGGCAAGTCAACATTTCAGTTTCGGCCTGAACATAGAACATAGAACAGTACAGGCCCTTCAGCCCAAGATGGTGTTCGCGAGATTTGAGAAGATTTGTAGCTCAGGTTGAGGTTCTGAATGTAGGTTTGCTCGCTGACCTGGAAGGTTCATTTTCAGGTGTTTCATCACCATACTAGGTAACATCTTCAGTGATCTTCCGGACGAAACACTGCTGATGTTTCCTGCTTTCTATTTGTATGTTTGGGTTCCCTTGGGTTGGTGATGTCATTTCCTACGGTGATGGCATTTCCTGTTCTTTTCCTCAGGAGGTGGTAAAAGGGATCCAAGCCAACACTATATTGGACAAACAGGCAGAAAACTAGCCACCAGTATACATGAACATCAACTAGCCACGAAATGACATGACCCTCTCTTACATACAGATAAGGAAGGACACTACTTAGACTGGGACAACACATCCATTCTAGGACAGGCCAAACAGAGACATGCACGAGAATTCCTATGAAGCATGGCATTCCAACCGGAACTCTATCAACAAACACATTGACTTGGATCCCATTTACCACCCCCTGAGAAAAAGAACAGAAAATGACATCATCACATGAAATGATGTCACCACAGGAAATGATATCACCAACCCAACAAAACCCAAACATATAAATAGAAAGCAGGAAACACCAACAGTGTTTTGTCCAGAGGCTCACTGAAGACGTTACCGAGCATGATGATGAAACCTCTGAAAATGAACCTTCCAGCTCAACGAGCAAACCTTCATCTACAAGATGCTGTGCTGAGCATTTATCTTAAACTAAGGTCAAGTGAACCTACACACCCCTCCATTTGCTGCCATCCATGTGCTTGTCCAGCAGTTGCTGAAATGTCCCTAATGTCTCTGACTCTACTACCACCGCTGACAGTGCATTCCATGCGCCCACCACTCTCTGCATAAAGAACATACCTCTGATATCTCCCCTATACCTTTCTCCAATCACATTAAAATTATGATCCCTCATGACAGCCATCTCTGCCTTAGGGAAAAGTCTCTGGCTATCTACTCTATCTATGCCTCTCATTGTCTTGCACACCTATATCAAGTCACCTCTCTTCCTTCTTCTCTCCAGTGTGAAAAGCCCTAGCTCACTCAACCTCTCTTCATAAGACAAGCCCTCCAGTCCAGGCAGCATCCTGGTAAATCTCCTCTGCACCCCCTCTAAAGCAGTTACATCCTTCCTATAATGAGGCAACCAGAACTGGACGCAATATCCCAAGTGTGGTCTAACCAGGCTTTTGAAGATCTGCAGCAAAACCTCACGGCTCTTAAACTCAGTCCTCCTGTTAATGAAAGCCAAAAAGCCATACACCTTCTTAACAACCCTATCAACTTGGGTGGCAACTTTGAGGGATCTATCAACGTGGACCCCAAGATCCCTCTGTTCCTTCACACTGCCAAAAATCCTGTCTTTAACCCTACATTCAGCATTCAAATTTGACATTCCAAAATGAATCACTTCACATTTATTCAGGTTGAACTCTATCTGCCACTTCTCAGCCCAGCTCTGCATCCTGTCAATGTCTTGTTGTAGCCTGCAACAGCCCTCAACACTATCTACAAGACCATTGACCTTTGTGTCATCAGCAAATTTACTAACCCACCCTTCCACTTTTTCATCTGTGATTAATTATTGATTAATTAGCTCTCTTAAAAATCTTGAAGTTGTTTCTCCTTAGCCCTGGATGTCTCTTCCTCTTTGTGAAATTTACAGAGGTTCCTTTATCTGCAGGAAAGAAACTGCCCAGATTCTTTATTTTGTATGATTTTTGCCAGTTGAGGTGTATACTAGAATTGAGAAGTCTCATACTGACCACATTGTTAGGGGTCATGTCAAATGTCCTGTAGCCATTTGTCTACTGAACACCAAGATGGTGTTGACCATGCCTTTACCTTCCGATGTCTCAGAATTGTTTTTACCAAGCTGGTGAGAATTCAAATGGCTTTGCAACTTCTTGAACTTTCTGTGCATCGCTGTTTTTACATTTGTGTATTATAAATTTAAATTGCAAGATGAAAAGCGACTTTTAATGGGGTGTAATCAACCGGATGTGAAAAGAGCTAGAGATGTATATCATGGTGTAACAATGACATCAGCAGTCATGTCCAAGTGACTGTGAGAAAAGGATAGAACAGTTTGCACCAGTGAGAGATATACTACAGACATCAGACGTATATACCATAGTGAATACATATAAAATCCCTTTCAGAAACCTACCAAAATCAGATAGCAGACATTCTTAAGTAACTTTCACAGGTCATAAAAAACTAGAACAGATGAGAATAGTCATCTTTTAAATGAACAGATGTCCTGTGACAACACAAACCAGTTAATCCTTCCCTTCAGGAATGAATCTAACCATTTGAATATTTGGCCTGTATTAAAACCTACATCACAAAACAAACTCCATGCAATTATTTTGGATCCCTTCTTGATGATATTATGAACATAGACACTCCATGTGGAACGATGGGTGGTGGCTCAGTGGTTAGCACTGCTGCCTCACAGCACCAGGGACCCAGGTTCGGTTTTAGTCTAGGGTGACTGCGTGGAGTTTGCACATTCTCCCCGTGTCTGTGTGGGTTTCCTCCCACAGTCCATAGATGTGCAGGTTAGATGGAGTGGCCATGCTAAATTGCCTATCATTTCCAAGGATGTGCAGGTGAGCTGGATTAGCCATCGGAAATACAGGGTTACAAGAATAGGGAGGGTGGACCTTCAGAGGGGTGGTATAGACTTTACATAACGATTTGCACTGGCTGGTACAGGCATGTCGACCAAATGACTAAGACTTGTGTGGAAATGATTGCTTAATTTCAAGACTTGATGCCTTTAATCCATTGAAAAAGTAATTACAGGCAATGTCATCTTGAAAGGTGTTTATTCAAAATTTGTTTGTAGGGTAAAAATGATTGACTTAAGCAAGTTGCCAGGAAAACCTTTCCTACTCTCCTTTCTAATATGGCTCTCACCTCATTGGTGAAGGCTTAGACACCCAATCTGTTTACATGCCTCTAATGAGCATAAAAGCTGAGTTAATTAAAACTGAAGAAAGCATTTTCAGTCACTGACATAGTTTCTGTTTGAATAAACGAGTGACAGAAATCCAGTCTAGTGTTTTTTTCACTTGTTAATTCAAAATTCACATTTTCTTTTGAGACCTCTCAAACCTATGAAGTGAACAAGCAAAACTGATAACGATGTTAGAAATGGAATAGCCAAGATCTGGAGGACCAGGGATTCTATTAACTAAAATACATGGAGTGATAAGATTATTTCCTTTAATTTTAAGCCAATCCCTGCAGGCAACTGCCTGATAATTTCTTTGGTTGTTTAAAAACTGATCATGTAAATTCTTAGTTAAGTTTGAAAGCTCAAACCTGCTGGTTTTTTTTACACCTCAAGGAAATTCGCCACCTTTTGATGCTTTCTCAGTGATTAAAGATAGAAGTAAAGTTGCCATAGTGACAGAGGACCAGAGAATGGCTGTCTCATTAAAAAGAGATGAGTGATGATGGCTAGGTAACTGGTATGTGATGCAGGGTAATGCCAATAATATGGGTTAAGTTTCTGCATCGCTGAGCTTACCATAAAGGATCCATTTTCTCAATCTCATTTCTTGCCTGAGGTGTGGTGACTTTCAAGTAAGGTCAGAATATTAGGAATCTCAAAAAATATTGCCATTTGCAATGTGTGTTGAACTATGGAAGTTAGGATATGACATTTTCATTTATCATTGCTCCCATTGTCTCATGTCTCCTGCCATTTCTCTCTCCTAAATCATGCAGTCATTGAATGGTTACATGCAAAAGGAGACTATTTAACCCATTGTCTCTATGCCAGCTCTCTGCAAGAGTCATTCACTTAGTCCAACACCTCACCGTTTCCAAGTACATCCATCAATCTTTGCCCTTCAGGTATTATACAATGACCTTTTGAAAGCTACAGCTAAATTTGCCTCTGCCACAATCTCAGGATTTCCATTCCAGTTGCTGTTGGCTCACCATGTTAAAAGAGGTTTTACTCATTTCCCTGGTGGTTTCTTTACTATTCACCTTGCGTTCATGTTCTCAGGTTCTGGGTCTTTCTGTCAATGGGGGCAGATTTCTTTTTGCTCTCCTGTACCCACAGGATAGGGAGAAATGGTAACAGTGATAATTTCACTGGCTTAGTCATGCAGAGGCCCAATAAGCTAGGGATATGCTAGCTTATCAAATACCACTAAGACAGCTGCTAAATTTAAAGTCAATTCATAAATCTGGAATATACAGCTAGTCTCAGTGGGCATAGCAACAGTAATCAATTCGCAAGGTTTGTGAAGGTTTGTAGCTCAGGTTGGGGTTTAGGGTGTAGGTTTGCTCGCTGAGCTGTAGGTTTGATATTCAGACATTTCATTACCTGGCTAGGTAACATCATCAGTGGCGAGCTCCAAGTGAAGCGAAGCTGTTGTCTCCTGCTTTCTATTTATATCTTTCTCCTGGATGGGGTTCCTGGGGTTTGTGGTGATGTCATTTCCTGTTTGTTTTCTGAGGGGTTGATAGATGGCATCTAGATCTATGTGTTTGTTTATGGCATTGTGGTTGGAGTGCCAGGCCTCTAGGAATTCTCTGGCATTTCTTTGCTTAGCCTGTACCAGGATAGATGTGTTGTCCCAGTCGAAATTGTGGTTTTTATCATCCGTGTGTTGTGCTATGAGGGAGAGGGGGTCGTGTCTTTTTGTGGCTAGCTGGTGTTCGTGTATCCTGGTGGCTAACTTTCTTCCTGTTTGTCCTACGTAGTGTTTGTGGCAGTCCTTGCATGGAATTTTGTAGATGACGTTGGTTTTGTCCATGGGTTGTACTGGGTCTTTTAAATTTGTTAAACTTAAACAAACTTGACAAACTCACAAAAGAAGACAAAACCGATAACACAGGAGCATGGATAAAGAACTCATCAGACTGGACCCTAACAGACACAGAAGAAACGGTACTAGTCAAAGGATTAAATTTCAATTACCGCGACATCGTTATATTACCTTTTTACTTTTTTTTCTTTTACAGTGAAAGACACAAGGTGCACAAATCTTTATTCAAATTTCCACCACCAGGAAGAAAGGAAACACCCAAGTGGCCAGTGACAAGCAGAAGCCTCATAGAATGAGAAGAATTGGTGTTGAGCTGTCTGAGCACTCTTGGAGATATCAAAAAGCAGACTTTGTCTTCTACTCTTTCCTCTGTACTGGGTAGCAGAACTGTTTTTTTTTATCTAGCTGGGGAATTGTCTATATGATCACAGTCAACAAATCCAACATGAAATAACTCCATCTGTTTTTTTTAAAGGCTAGACTTCAAATTCAGTAAAAAAAAATGCAAAAGATAGCTCACAAAGAGCTTTCATCTTACTCCAAGGACATAATCATGCAGCATTTGCGAAAGCATTGATAACATATTTCTGTAAGTACACCTGACTAATTCTTCATTCCCTGGTATCTGATTATGGCTGTGTGCTATGAAAGAAGAATGATCAGCTTTTGAAGGTGTGTTGTTTTCTTTCAAGAAATGAAATTCAAAGGTTTAGTGAACATGTTCTGTGTGCTGTACGATGCGTTGTGACCCTTGTGGAGAGGATTAAATAATCTTGAATTCTTGTTTGCTTGGGGAATAGATGAAATATGGGTTTCCGTGCAAATTGTTTGCCAAAATCTCAGGAGCACATTGTTTTGTAATATGCTGAATGTATTTAGTCTCGAAGTGACATGCCAACAATCACAATGGATCATGTTGCTGCATATTTCATGTAATCTTGAGGGTGAGTGGCTACAGTTACAGTGTAGTTTATGGGTGGCGCAGTGGTACAGTGGTTAGTACTGCGCCTCACAATGCCAGGGACCTGGGTTTGAATCCAGCCTTGGATTATTGTCTGTGTGGAATTTGTACATTCTCCCCGTGTCTGCTGTGTCAGTTTCTGCCAGGTGCTCCAGTTTCCTCCCAATATCCAATGATATGCAAGCGAGATGGATTAGCCAGGTAAATACAGGGTTATGTAAATAGGGTAGGAGTCTGAGTCTGGATGGGACTCTCTTCAGTCAGTGCAGATGTGATGGACTGAATGGCCTTATTCCCATTTGTAGGGATTTCATAATGTCACTGCACGCTGGTTGCAAACTGATCACACTTCGAGACTGAATAACTCGCCCTGGCAAGTTTCAGTGATTGTACCCATTTGCAGGCCTGGGTGAAGGCTCACAAGGTTAAGCTTTCTTTAGATACAAATGGGCACGTTTATTTTTTAAAGTATTACATGTTAAATATTGCATTTACTGAGAATCGGATTCTTTCGTGTTTAAAGCCATTTTCTAAATATTTAAAATCACTTCACTCACTATTTGTGACTAGTCAGTCAGAAGAGCAGCTATTTTTGTGATAAATGAGAATTTCACAAAGATCATGGTGGTCTATCTAATCACGTGACCCTGAAATCAGTAAAAGAGCAGGCACCATTTAGAATGAGTGTGCAAACAGGGAGATCTTAGATATTGCACTAGGATGCTGTATTTGAGAGCATTCTTTGTACAGATGCAAACAAAACATTGTTACAGTATATAAGGATTTGAAGAGTCTTACTTAATGAGAAGGAGTAAGCATCCTGAGGGACAGTGTACATACAGAAATCTATAGCTGAAGATGATCCACACCTTAATGTTCTTCTAACGGAAATAGTTTAAAGCAAAAAAGCTGTACTAAGAAAACTGCACCAGTCTACCACTCAAATAGATTATTTCTAAATCTTGCGTGTTTGTGCTAATTTATGGAAGATTTTACATCCTTGATTAGAAAAATGTGTTTGAGATTAAATTTGATCCTTTAAAATGGATTTGGGAAATGAACTCCATTTATGTCTGAGTTGCTGACTGCACTCAAAGCAGCACCTTAATGTGAAGCAGAGTGGCTTTTAAATTAAAGAATGGGAGGAAAACATGTCCTTCATCATAATTTAAACCTGCTAATGAAACTGTAGGAAAAGAATACGCATTTACATAATACTTTCTTCCATCTTTGGGCTGTCACAAAGCACTATGCAAACAATGAATCACTTTTGATGTCTAATCATTTTTGTTGGCAAATGTGCCGACCAGAAATACAATCTCCGCAAATAAAGGAAGGACAAAGTTACTAATTCTGGAAGTAGAAATGGAAGTTTGAATCACACGTGGGAGGCGTCATTACTGCTTGACTATTAGTCCAGAGAGTTAGAGAACGTTCTGAGGACATAGGTTTGAATCTCGCCATGGAAGATGGTGGGATTTTAAGCCCAACCAAAAGTAAGGGGGTTGTAGTCTAATAATGACCAGCTTCTCCACCGACTGCCATCTGGGTTCAGATTGGGCCCTAGCTGTTGCACCAACACTGCAGTGAGGCGGCACGGTGGCTCAGTGGTTAGCACTGCAGCCTCACAGCACCAGGGCCCCAGGTTTGATTCCAGCCTTGGGTGACTGTCTGTGTGCACATTCTCCCCGTGTCTGTGCTCCGGTTTCCTCCCACAGTCCAAAGATGTGCAGGTTAGGTGAATTGGCCCTGCTAAATTGCCCATTGCATTAGTCAGAGGGAAATGGGTCCGGGTGGGCTACTCTTCAGAGGGTAGGTGTGGACTTTTTGGGCCGAAGGGCCTGTCCCTACACTGTAGGAAATCTAAAAAAAGACACTGCCTTCAGAAAGGAACTTTTAAAAAGAAACACTAAAACAACTCAAGAGTGGGGTAAGAAAAGTAGACGAATGAACAAGACCTGGGTTCAAAAACCTGGAAAGCGACCTCCTATGAAGCAGCAAAAGGAAAAATCTGCATTTATATAGTACCTTTCATGCACTAGACTTCTCAAAATGCTCTACAGGAAGTGAAATAATTTTTGGACTTCTATCACTACAGCAGCAACAGTACAAACAGCAAGGTCCCACAGACAACCTGAGGCAATGTTCTTTTTTTACCATTTTTAGAGAGAAATCAATACTTTCCAAGGATAACTTGCTTGCTGTTTGTTGAAATTATACCTTGAGATCTTTTTAAGAGATGAGATTGTATTGCTGGGAAAGCACATCAGGTCAGGCAGCATCTGAGGAACAGGAGAATCGACGGTTTGGGCATAAGACCTTCATCAGGAATGAGGCGAGTGGGCCGGGACTGAGAGAGATAAATGAGAGGGGGGTGGGGTGGGTAACTGGGAAAGCGATAGGTGGATGAAGGTGAGAGAAAAAAGTGATAGGTCAGAGGGGGCAGTGATGGTTATGTCCGGAAGGCATTGCCGAGTTAGAGGCTTGAGAATGGGATAATGTGGGGGGAGGGGAAATGAGGAAGCTGTTGAAATCCACATTGATCCCATGTGGTTGCAGGGTCCCAAGGCGGAATATGAGGCATTCTTCCTCCTGGCATTGGGTGGTAATGGTTTGGTGGTGGAGGAGGCCCAGGATCTTCATGTCTTGGACAGAGTGGGAGATGGAGTTGAAGTGTTCAGCCACAGGGCGGTGGGGTTGGTGGGTGCAGGTATCCCAGAAATGTTCTCTGAAATGATTCGCAAGAAGGTGTCCTGTCTCCCCGATCTAGAGGAGGCCACACCTGGTACAACGAATGCAGTAGATACATTGGTAGAGGTACAGGTGAATTTCTGATGGATGTGGAAGGATCCCTTGGGGCCTTGGACGGAGGTGAGGGGAGTGGTGTGGTCACAGGTTTTTTTCACTTCCTGCAGTGGCAAGTAAAGGTGCCAGGAGTGGGGTGTGGGCTGGGGGGGGGGTGGACCTGATGAGGGAGTCACGGAGGGAATGGTCTCTCTCAAATGGTGATGGGGTAGGGAGTGAAATATATCTTTGGTGGTGGGGTCTGTTTGGAGATGGCGGAAATGGTGGACGATGATGCAATGCATGCAGATATTGGTGGGGTGGAGGGTGAGGACCGGGGAGTTCTGTCACTGTTGTGTTGGGAGGGATGGGGTTCAAGGGTGGTGGTGTGTGAAATGGTGGAGATGCGTTGGAGGACATCATCAACCACATGGGAATGGAAGTTGTGATCATGGAAGAAGTAGGCCATCTGGGACTTTCTGAGGTGGAATTGGTCATCCTGGGAACAGATGCAGTGGAGGCTGAGGAATTGGGAATAAGGGATGGAATTTTTACTGGAGGTAGGCTGGGAGGAAATGTAGTCTAGGTAGCTGTGGGAGCCAGTGGGCCTGTAGTAGATTTCTGTGTTTAGTCGGTCCCGGAGGCAGTGGTGGAGAGGTCCAGGAAGGGGAGGGAGATGTCTGAGATGGTCCAGGTGAATTTGAGGTCAGGGTGGATGGTGTTAGTAAAGTTGATAAACTGTTCAACCTCCTTGTGAGAGCACGAGGTGGCACCAATAAAAAAAACCCACTAAAACAACTAAAGAGAGGGGTAAGAAAAGTAGATGAATGAATTGAGCCTGTTGTAGACACATCAGTCTGTATAGCCACCGACAGACTCACTGTGAGAGTGGAAGAATTATCCCTATCCAAGAGGGACTGCCAATGAATGAATATTGGTCATCGATGGAGCGGAGGGACAGGTGGGGGGGTGCGGGGGTGCTAGTGTAATTGCGGAAGATGGACTGTTCCACATATCTGACAAACAGGCAGGCATAGCTGGGTCCCATGTGGGTGCCCATGGCTACCCCTTTGGTTTGGATGAAGTGGGAGGATAGGAAGGAGAAGTTGTTGTGGGTGAAGACTAGTTCAGCCAGGTGGATGAGGGTGCCAGTGGAAGGGTACTGGTTGGGACAGCGTGAGAGGAAGAAACAGAGGGCTTGGAGACCTTCGTCGTGACGGATTGATACTTACGGGGACTGGATGTCCATGGTGAAGATGAGGAATTGGAAGCTGGGGAAATGAAAGTTTTGGAGGAGGTGAAGGGCGTGGGTGGTGTCACGAACATAGGTGGGGAGCTCCTCGATTAAGGGGGACAGGACAGTGTTGAGGTAGGAACAGATGAGTTCAGTGGAACAGGCGCAGGCTGAGACAATGGGTTGACCGGGGCAGTCAGGTTTGTGAATGTTAGGAAGGGAGGAAGAATCAGGCAGCATGGGGTTCACAGTCAATGAGGTTGGAGGCTGTAGGTGAGAGATCCCCTGAGGTGATGAGGTTGTCGATGGTCTGGGAGATGATGGTTTGGTGATGGGAGGCAGGTTTGTGATCAAGGAGGCAGTAGGAGGAGGGGTCTGTAAGTTGGCATCTGGCTTTGGTGGTGCAGAGGTTGGTGCGTCAAACTACTACTGCATCCCTCTTGTCTGTGGGTTTGATGGTGAGGATGGGGTTGGAGCAGAGGGAGTAGAGGACTGTGCATTGTGAGGACAGGAAGTTGAAGTGGGTGGGGCGGCTGGAAATTTTGAGACGGTCGGTGTCACAGCAACAGTTTGAAATGAAGAGGTCAAGAGTGGGTAACAGGCTAGCATGAGGTGTCCAGGTGGATGGGATATGTTGGAGGATAAATGTGGATTTCAATAGCTTCCTCATTTCCCCTCCCCCTATATTATCCTAGTCCCAAACCTCCAACTTGGCACCGCCCTCTGGACCGGTCCATCACTGCCCCTCTGATCTTTCACCTTCACCCTCACCTTCATCTATCTATCAATTCCACAGTTATCCACCCCACCCCACCCCACCCCACCTCCCATTCATCTCTCAGCCCCAGCCCACTAGCCTCATTCCTGATGAAGGGATTATGCCTGAAACATCGATTCTCCTGCTCCTCGGAAGCTGCCTGAGCTGATTTGCTTTCTCAGCAACACACTCTCTACTCTGATCGCCAGCATCTGCAGTCCCCACTTTCTCCATGAGATCTCTGAAGTCCACGTGAAAGGACAGTCCAGATCTCAGTCAAAAGACAGCATCTCTGGCAGCATGGCACTCCCTCAGTACTGCATTGAAATGATCATCTTGACTTTAGTACTCAAAGTGTGGGATGGTATTCGAGCTGACAACCCTCTGATTCAGAGCTGATGGTGCTTTCAACTGAGCAATATTGACAGTAACCCCGTGAGCCTGCTCTACTGCCCCTGTTTGTTAACTTGCCATCAGTCTGAGGTTCCAGCCTAAGCAGAAATTGGAGAGGAGTATAGTGAGAAGAAGTTATAACAGGGGGGTGGGGAGAGGACGAGGGTAAAGGAACGACTGCAGCCTCTAAAATGTCTCATCCAGGTATTTCCCTATAGTTTTGGCTCGCCAACACTTCCATCATCAACCTCCCACCCTCCACTCTGCAAAACTCAATCGTGCTAATATATGGTGCCCTGGTCCTAAGTCGACCTGTTCACTCATCTGTTGCTCAATGCCATGTTTCAGTTCCTGGTCAAGTACGTTTTGAGTTTTTACCTCATGTTTTCACATTCTTCCATGGACTCATCAACACTCCATCTCACCAGTACCACTAGTAACCCCTGCTCCTACTCCTGAAACACTCCACAATGCCTGCATGCCTTCCCCAGCCCTGCCTCTATGCAGCCTCGATCTTCACTGTCTCTCTTGGTGGTTTTAGCAATTCAGGACCTGAACTCTGGAATTGTCTCCCTCTGCCCCCTTTCCTCCTTTTTTGAAGACGTTCCTTAAACCCCAGCTTTGTCTGCTCTAATTACCTTTATAAGGACTATATGGCAAAGTGCAACATTCCCACAGACACCTGGGAATCCCTGGCCAAAGACTGTCCAAATTGGAGGAGGAGTATCTGGGAAGGCATTAAGTACCTAGAGTCTTGCTGTTGGGAAAAGACAGAAACTGGGCAAGAATAGTGAAAGGAGCCCTACCAACCCCTTCCCATGACCACCTTCTGCCCAAGTGTAACAGAGCCGGTTGTAGACACATCAGTCTGTATAGCCACCTACAGACTCACCGTGAGAGTGGAAGAATTATCCCTATCCGAGAGGGACTGCCAATGAATGAATATAATGGTTGGTATTAAATTTTCTTTGATATCCTTTCTGAAAATGAATGCATATATTTTACTACTTTACGGAATCTAGATAAACACAAATTGTTGTTGTTTTTGTCTTGTAATTCAGGAGTTAATCCCGAATATTGCGATGAGGTTGCTATAGCTTTGTGATTCTAAAATGAAAATGGAGGTCTGGCTTAAGCACTTCCCAGATTATGGTTCTGATCTGGTTGCATCTGCCTGAATGATTTATTGGTATTGATTTTGACTGTATAAGCTTTGTGATGTTGCTGCTATCCAGATCCTTGATGATACCTTTTAAAGTCTATTTTGAAGATTATTCTGAAAGAACAAAAAGGCTGGCATTTATATTGTACCATTAGCAAACACAGGATGTCTCAAAACACTCAGCTGCCAATGAAGTGCATTGAAAGTGTAGTCACTGGTGTAATTTAGGAGACGCAACAACTAATTTGTGCACAGCAATCTCCCACAAACAGCAGGGAGACAATGACCAGATAATTTGTTTTAGTGATGCTGGTTCAGGAATAAACATAAGCCGAGACATTGGCGAGAGCTCTCTTAATCCTTTAGGAGATAATGCCACAGAATGTACCCTCTAGTTTTGATTTTAGGAGGATGCAGATAAGTTTTTAAGAGTGTGTCCCGATTGTGTGGCCACTTCAAGGGGCTGACCTATATGTGACCACTCTTGGAATGCTATGTAACTAGGCACATTAAAAGGAATATTGGTGCAGTGAGACCCTTCACGTACAGGACCTTAGATTAACATCCCCTTCAAAGAATGGCACCTTCAGCAATGCTGCATTAGAGGTTTACATTCTCGCCTGTGGGTGACACTTGAAACCTAAACCTCTTGAGTCCGTGCTACCCCAGTGACCCACAGCTGACACTAGTGACACTCCAGGCATGCTTTGTTAACATTGATCATCCATTTCTTTAACCTTTACTGTTGGAAATTATACATCGCTCCCAGCACCATAACTTCCTGTTTTCATGTTAGTCTGAAAATGACTCATAGTTGGTATTTATGTTGGAGTGCTTTGCACAGCCAAACAGCAACCCCTGCTTGCTACTTGGGTGTGCTTAAGACAGTCATTAAAATAATAAACCAAAAATTATTATACAATGCCCGCATGTATTTGGCTGCTAACTCTTCCAACCATCATTCCTCAGTTTATTTTATCTGAGTAAGTGAATGATTGACCTTAGGGGCAGGGGTACATTTTCAGGAAACCACAAGGATTTTTTTTTTGTGAATTGAACAGGCTCAAAGGGCAGATCGATTTAATCCTGCTCCTGGTTTCTGTGTTTTGGAGGTGCAATGTTAGAAGGAAAAAAAAACATGCAAAACATGGAAATGATGGAACTGCTTCAAACTGGGGTTCTATATTATTATACAAGATCATTCAGATCAGTTCCATTGTTTCCAAGTGTTGTTTTGTTGCACAGATTCCAAACCAGACTGACAGTGTATCTTTATGAAAGACAAGTGGCATCACAACATGTAACCTTCTTGCCTCCCTTTCAGTTATGGAGTCAGTGTAAAGTTATGTGTATGCAATGACAGTAAATCAGTAAGCACAGAATCAAGGCTATGAATAAGTCTATGTTATAATAGCAATGTGAATTTTTAACATGGTTAATAAACTTCAAGACATTTGTCTTAACAGGAACTCAGTCTTGGGGGCATATTTTATGTGAGCTAACACGTAGATCAGAGCTCAGACCATAGCGCACAGGCAGTGATGTTTGGCAGAAAAAAAAGACACTTGGTCACATTTTACAGTTTTTCATTAAAGATATACTTTACTTAAGATTAATCTTAGCAGTCTGGCTAGATATGCTGTGTAGATTGAAGGAATTCCTAAAGCTGTTATTGAACTTTAATGGCTGTGTTCTAGTTTTGAGCCCAAATGCCTGAAAAGAAATGCAGAGACATTTGGGACAGGATTGATTGGGTAACTCTTTAAGTTACCACAACAACAATGGGCACTGCAACCAGTATTTCATCCATACTCATTTTCACCCTTGTCTCTATAATATCCGTTGTTTCACTTCTTAAAGCCTAACCACTTGGTTGCTACCTGTCTGAATATTTCTTTAAATATCTTAGTGTCAAATTTAATCTGATGTTTTTCCTGTGACACTTCATCTTTGTACATTTAATTTGAGCCTTATTCACTCTCCCTCCCGCTTCGTCATTTCTGTTTTTCTCTCAATTCTAAATCTCATGGATGTAAGTTTGCTCACTGAGCTGGAAGGTTTGTTTTCAGGCGCTTCGTCACCATACCAGGTCACATCATCAGTGAACCTCTGGTGAAGGACTGGGTTATGGCTTGCTTTCTATTTAGTGCTTCACCAGAAGCTCACTGATGTTATGTAGTATGGGGATAAAATGTCTGAAAACGAACCTTCCAGCTTAGTGAGCAAACTTACATCTAGAACCTCAACCTGAGCTACAAATCTTCTCAAAACTCTCTAAAATAAAAAGTTGATCCTTTTCTTTCATGGAGTTGATTTGTTATCCTTACTATGTGCCATTATTAGTTTGCTCTTCTAACATTTTGAGGTCTAAACTTGTTCAAACTGAAGATTTGGAGAGAAATAATAAGCATCGAGACATCCCACCATGTGCCAACACAAATTCTAAATCAAAGTATCTGAGTGCTAATCACATTTCAGTCTAAAGTTCAGTGAATCAATAAAGTGTCACTGATTATCTTATTTGCACACAGAGAAACATAAAAAGTAGAGCTGGTCATTATCAAGTCTGATGATGGACTAGCTAGTAAAATATGAATAATTGAAGATCGAAAAAGGTGGAAAGGCAAATTGCAAGAGAGATACAGTCTACAGAGACATTGATAGGTTAAGTAAGTGTGCAAAAAATTAGCAAATGGAGTGTCACACGGGGAAGTGTGCTCTTTGTGAAATATATATATAGGATATATTTCTAAGTCAGGGTGGTGAGTGGCTTGGAGGGGAACGTGAAGCTGGTATCTGCTGCTCTTGTCCCTTTAAAATGGTGGTGAGTCACAGGTTTTGAAGGAGCATTTCAAAGAGCTTTAGTGCGTTGCTCCAGTGCATCATGTAGATAGTAGACACTGCTGCCACTGAGCACTGGTGGTGGAGGGAGTGAATGTTGAAAGTGATGGATGGGTCACTGAACAAACAGGACTACCTTGTCCTAGATTTCATTGAGCTTCATGAGCGTGGTGGCACAGTTAGTAAAGCAATAACAATATAATTAAAAATTACGATTCTTTTAATATTATGTTTTGAGTGTTTGTTGCGGTTGTTTAAGGATGATATCACAGTAATAAAATGCCTCATGAACGTTGGGTGGATTTCTGTTATTGTTACATTACTAACCGTTTCATTATCTCAGTGCAAACTTGTAAAATATTATCTGTCCCAGGGAGACAACCAGCTCTCAGAATTTTTCTGTGAACCTGAAGCAAAAATATCAGAACTAAGCAGCAAGCCTTAATCACCTCTGTATGTGTTTTTGAAAATAACCCAAAAAATTATGAAAACTTAAATATTAATTCTATTCAGCTCCCAACAGCAGTATCCCTTTAACTGTCCCTCAGAATTTTAGTTCCCTTTAGGATTTAAAAGCAAATTATTCACAGGATGTGAGTCACTCTCTCATCACCTCTGGGTGTCAGCTGTTTTGTGCACTTTTTTGACAAAGGCTGTAAAGAAGGTCTGGAGCTGAATGATCTCTGGCATGGGTTAACAGATTACTTGAATAGGTGCCACTTGACAGCACTGTCAACAATGGCTTCCATCATTTTGATGATGGCTGAGAATGGACAGAATGGGCAGTAATTGGACATAGAGTCATAAAGATATACAGCACGAAAGCAGACCCTCTGTGCAACACATCCATGCTGACCAGATATCTTCAACTGATCTAGTCTTATTTGCCAATATTCCTCTAAACCTTTCCAATCCATTTGCCCATCCAGATGCCTTTTAAATGTTGTAATTGTACCAGCTTCCATAATTTCTTCTGGCAGTTCATTCCATACACAGGCCACCCTCTGCATGAGAAAGTTATCACTCAGGTCCCGATTAAATCTCTCCCCTCTCATCTTAAACTGTCTAGTTTTGGACTGTTCTACCCAGGTGAAAAGACCTTGACTATTCACCCTATCACATCCCTCATGATGTTATAAACCTCCATAAGGTCACCCCTCAGCCCCCGATATTCCAGGGAAAAAAAATGCCCCAGCCTATTCAACCTCCCCCTGTAGCTCAAACCCTCCAATTCAGCAAAATCCTTTTAAATCTTTTCCGCAACATTTCAAGTTTAACATCTTTCCGATAGTAGGGAGACCAGAATTGTATGCAGTATTCTAAAAGTGGCCTCACCAATGTCCTATACAGCTGCAACTTGACCTCCCAACTCCTAGACTCAATGTTCTGACCAATAAAAGCATGCACACCAAACGTTGCCTTTATCTGGCTACCTGTGACTCCACTTTCAAGGAACTATGCACCTGCACGCCTCAGTCTCTTGTCTTGCATTTGTGGACAGTACAGATCAGAGCAATTTTTCACATTTCTGGGTAGTTGCCAGTGCTGGAGAATTTTGGCTAAAGCTGTGATTCTATTTTGGAGTGATGGTCATCAGCACTAAGCAAAAACATTTTCTGGCCTAGAACCCAAGGAAGAGGCACTTCTGGCTGAAGCTGATTGCAAACACTCCAGCTTCTGCTTTTTACACTCATGGCTGATTTCATCATTGCTGAGGGTGAGCATGTTCATGGAGTCTTCTTCTGCTAATTGTTCAATTAGCCACCACTATTCATCATTGACTGGAAGGAAGAGATTTAATCTGATCCATTTGGTTTGTGGGATCACTCAGCCCTGTGTATGGGATGTTGTTGTTTAACGTGCATATGTTGTAGCATGATCAGGTGGCTCCTGATTTTAAGGTACACCTGATGCTGTTCCTTCCTTGTGTTTCTACATTACTCTTTGAATTGGGGTTGGACGTTAATGGTGGAGTAAGGGATGTACCTGGCTGCAGGCTGACAGATTGTGTTTCGATATAAAGCCCAGTTTCGAACTGAATCTATCCCATTTTCTGTGATGGTGCTGGAAGCTACCCTGAGTGTGAGATGAGGTTCATAAATAACAGGGCAGTGGTCACTTTGATCAGTACAGTTGTGGTTGGAAACCCCAGCGACAGGTAGGTTGGAGAGGACAAAATCAATTTTTTTCGTCTTACTGATTTTCTCACTGTCTACCACAAGACCAGTTTGGCCATAAAGTCCTTGGACTCAGCTGCTGTGGTCAGTAATAGGCAAACAGACTAAGGGGTGGCATGACAGCTGGATGGTTAGCACTGCTGCCTCACAGCGCCAGGGACCGGGTTCATTTCCAGCCTCGGGTGACTGTCTATGTGGGGTTTGCACATTCTCCCCATGTCTATGTGGGCTTCCTCCCAGGTGCTCAGGCTTTCTCCCACAATCCAAAGATGTGCTGGCTGGATGGATTGGCTATGGGGAATACAGGGTTATGGGTATAGAAGGGGAGTGGGTCTGGCTGGGATGCACTATGGAGGATCGGTCTGGACTTGATAGACTAATTGACCTGCTTCCACACTGTAGGGATTCTATGATTCTAATCAGACCCATGCTTGGTGATGGACAGTGAAGCTCCCCACATTCAGTGATCTTGCTACCCTCAGTTCTTCTTCATATGGTCTTTATAGAAGTATTAATTCATCCACTTAGGGAGGGTGATAACTGAAAATCAGCAAGGTTTATTTGCCAGACTTAACTTGATGCCATGACACTTCACTGGGTCCATAGTCAATGTTGAACATTCTTATGGTCACTTATGGAGCAGTAGGGTGGCTCAGTGGTTAGCACTGCTGCCTCATAGCACCAGTGACCTGGGTACAGTTCCCACATTGGGTGACTGTGTGGAGTCTGCATGTTATCCCTGTTTCTGCGTGAGTTTCCTCCGGGTGCTCCAGTTTCCTCCCACAATCCCAAGATGTGCTTGTCAGGTGAATTGGCCATGCTAAATTGCCCACAGTGTTAGGTGCGTTAGTCAGGGGTAAATACGGGCTAGGGGAATGGGTCTGGGTGGGTTACTCTTCGGAGGGTCGGTGTGGAGTTGTTGGGCCAAAGGGCCTGTTTCCATTCTGTAGGGAATATAACGTAATCAAATGCCTTCCTGACTGTGCTGTCACCTTCCTTGATATATGTTATTGAACCAGATGGTTCTCAACAATTTGTTTGTTTCATGGCCACTTTCTCTAATACTAACTTTTTTCCTTCTAGAGATATTGTAATACCTGAATTTAAATCCCTGAGCTATATTCTACATTTCAGAGCAAATGAGCAATCTTTCCACCTTCATCATCAGCAGTCTCATGTTTAGCACTTAGTTTACAGCATCATTAATATGATCCTCATTTAAGCTGATTTCATGTTGATTCATATAGTAGATGGAGAATAGATGGTTTATTGTACCTTTTACTCCAAGAACAGCTACAGAGGATATGAATAAGCGGTGATGTCATGATGATGATCTCATTGTAGGGTTCTAGAGATATCTTGTCTTATCATTCCTAGCATCTACTTATGTTTATAATATTTGTTAGTGCTCCTTCATCTGAATATTGACCTGATCTTACTACATAAGCAGCTACAGCAGTTATTCCTATTTCCATTTACTGCTAGACAGGAATAGAAGTCCATTGCATACAATGTAGCAAAGTTAAAATAAAATTCTGGAAATATCAATTGGCCAGGTCACATCTGACAAATAAGTCACAGTCTAAAATGTTATCGTATTTCTGCCTCCGCAATTACTCTGAGACTGCTGAGTATTTCAAGAATTTTCTGTTTTTCTTTCAGATAACCAGTGTCTGTATTCCTGTGCATTTCTTAAGAGGAGACAATTTTGACTTTGGTAATGCATAACAGGTAACTTTGATTCAGTCGCCCATTACACATCTCTCCTATTTTTCACATCCATTGGAGTCACTTGGGAGAAACGTATGACTAACAGCTAAATGGATATCGCCCTTGACCCCATCCTGGCCCAAGTTAAAATGATAAACTAGATGAGGGTCTAGGAATCTCAAGGTCAGTCAGTGAAAAGCAAATCTGGTTTAATTCAGTTTACTGGTCAAACCAAGACACTGTAGCAGGAACAGGCATCACGCAGATGGAGGTCACAAAATGAATAGCTAGTTAAATCAGTATTCAGGCCAACCTTTTATATTGTTAAACAACATTAAAGCATTTAGCAAAATTAAAATGGCAACATGAGTGAAAAACTATACTGATTAAGAGTAGATGGCTTTGTCAACATGGTCATGTCGAGCAAATTTAGTTGCGTTCTTTGAGGTGACACAGGCAGTAGGTATGGGGTAGTGCTATGGATGTTGTACATTTGGGCTTTCACAAAGCATTTAATTTGGTACTACACAGTAGATTGGTCAGCAAATTAAAAAATGTTTAGGATTAATGAATCCTTGGCAGCATGGAGTAGCACTTGGTTAAAAACTCGGAAACAGAGGGTAGGTATAGCTGAGCATTTATCAGATTGGAGATGTGTTGAAAGAAAAGTTCCCTAGGTATTGATGTCAGGACCCTCTTCCGATTCATAAATGGGCGTTGAAGACACAATTTCTAAATGTGCAGCTAACACTAAGCTCGGGAGAACAGTGAATTATGAGGATGATGCTGAGTGACTTCAGAGAGATATTGACAAGATGGTTGAATTGAAATTGGCAGACACCTGACAAATGAATTTCATTACAGAGAAATGTCATATAATGTATTTTGATAGAAGAAATATGAAGAGACAATACAGGCTCAATGGTACAACTTTGAGGGGAGTGCAGTAACATTGGGACCTCTGAGTTCACATACATAATTCTCTGAAGGTGGTCAGGTAAGTTGAAACATTTGTTAAGAAGCCTTAAAGGATCCTTGAGCTTATAAATTGAAGCAGCGAGTACAAAAGCAAGGATGTGATGCTGCACCTCTCCAAATCATTGGCCGACTACGTTGGAGTATTTTGTTCAGTTCTGGGCACCTTTTCTAAGGAAGTGGTAAGACGGAGCAGAGGGGATTTACTCGAAAATTCCCAGGTGAGGGATTTTAAATACAAAAAAAGATTAATAGAGAAATTGAGCTTATTCTCCTTGGAGCAGAGCAGATTAAGGGTGTGACTTTATTGAAATGTTCAAAATTGTGAAGAATTTTGATAGGATAAAAAGGATTATACTGTTTCCACTAGTTGGTTAATCAGTAACTATGTCACAACTTCAAGGTTGTTAGCAAGAGAGCTAAGAGTGAAATGAGAAAAAACATTTTTATTCAGAGTTGTTAGGATTTGGAATGCACTGAGAGTGGTGGAGGCTGCTTTCAAAGGTGGTTTCAAAACAGAGCTGGATATATATTTGAAAGTAATTTAGAGAACTGGAAAATGGAACTAGCTGGGCAGTTCTTTAGGGAGCTTTAGGGAGACATGATGGGCCAAATGGCTACCTCCTGTACTGTTAAATTCCATGAGTTTTAGTGGTTAGGATCTGGAATTCAATGCCTGAATGTGTTGGGGACAGATTCAAACTTGGCTTTCAACATGATACTGTATAATTATCAGAAAATAGAAACACTGCAGGAGAATGGGACTACTTGTGTTGTCTTTGCAGACAGCCAGCACAGAGGATTGGCTAAATGGCCTCCCACTAAGGTGTTATCACTCTGTGATACTACAAACTGGTTTCACTAAAGGTACATTGCAGGAGGTTAAAAACAAACTGCTAAACTCTCGGGCAATCAACTGCCAGAGTTTATTGACGTCCCCTTAGATAATGTTTGCTTCTTCATAGGACTGAAAAAGAAATTTAATTCTCCCCTTCTGTGACATATTCCAGCTGCATCTGACCAGACCGTGGGATCTAGTAATCTTCAAACGTCCTTCGGGAATGGAAATATTTTCTGTACTCAACTTGCTGTTATTTCTAACAATGCAGTGTGCATTGCAGGGTGACCTTTAGATTCAAAGATTGCTGCACAACGGGTCAACTATCTTATAACTCACTGGGGAGGCCTGTATTGTGCTGTGAGTGATGTTTCATAGAAGTCTGAAAGGCAAAGGATAGACAGCTGAAGACCTGATATGGAAAATAATGTCAAATAATTCAAAATACAGCATATAAGAAATAATCATTGATTGTAAGTACATTGTTTCGCTTCGGCCCAGACATGAGTGTAATATTTGACATGACATGTTTCACCACTTTTAATAAATATTTACTACTGATTAGCAACCTCCTGTGGAAGCTTAGGCTCTAAACATGTGATCTCTATCATCCAGAACAAGGGCAACAGACACCTAGGAACACTGTCACATGAAAATATCTCTCCAAACCAAACACCATCCTGACTCACTAATAATATTGCCTTACCTTCGGTCCACATCCAATAAATGAATGAAATACATATACTCATATTATGCAGTAGGTTAGAGTATTTCATACTGAGAAGGACGCTTTGTGATTGAGTGGTTCAGATGTGGAAAAAGACTTCTAAAAGATGCATTCAGAGCAATGAAATAACTGTTGATTAATGGGTACTTGGTGAAAAAATTACCAGGTGCAAGGTAAATTTTAATAATATATACATGCATATGATAGTTGCATTCATCAATTTGTGACAGTATTGTTCTGTCACTCCACAAACACCCCTTTGAATGCAATAATGTAATTCTGTTTTTCTAAGAGTTACACCAAGTATTGTTCAAACTTTAGATTTGCTTCTGCTGCTTTTATCCAAAAGAAGTCATAACAAAGAGCAAATCAAGGGCTACACCTTGAAAGACCTAACGAGAGGAACAACACGGATTAATGCAATGCTTTTAACACAGGAGGGTGTTCCAGGTATCGAAAGGTAATCAGAATACAGTGGAGGATCACAATGCCTACCTACTTTAATTTTGTATAAACAGTTAGCCAGTATTGATTCAAATGCTCTTTTATCATTAGGAACACGATGTTACTGCTTCATTTTAAGAGGTATAATTTAGTATAGTTTATGCAATGCTACTGCAGGCACCATCCCACACTAGGAGAGTGTGTGGCTGTTCCCATGGTGATGCCAGAAGCAGCTCAACAATTGCAAGTAAAGATTTATTTGTATCTGCGATCTTATAGTTTTTCATAATCTTTTGCATAGGCTGAGTTTCTTTTTAGGTTACTGCTTAACCTTAGCGTTTTGATGGACTCAAGTTAGCGTTAGTCTTTGCAAACAATACATGTAACCAACAGAACTATCACAGAATCCGTAGCGTTTGGATGGGAAAAGCAAATTACAATCCCATCTGACAGGACTCTCCATTCCAAGCCTCTCCAGTGAGACACAGGGTCCAATAATAGCTCAGAGCTGGGAAGAACAGGCAATAGGATTTGCAGACAGGAAACCAGAAGGGTTTCCCACAGGTTCTGTGAGATTTAATGGCAAGATCTGTTTTAAATGATCTCAAACGATTTCCTTCCCAAAATGCAGACAGATTGACTGGCAGGTCATTGCTTATCCTGGGAGGCAGTCAGGAAAATGGTAAGGTAGGGCTAAAATCTTGGCAGAGGTGGGGTTTGGTACACATTGTCAGGATGAACTGAAGACCCTGGGATGTGATAAGCTAATAGTCAAATGTTGAAAGGAGGTAGGCAGGTTGGGGTATGTGGGGGTGACATAAGCTTTCTTCTTGGTCTACAAGCAATTGAGCAATAAAGGCCATTATGGACATAAGAGTTCACACCTCCTTTCACTTGTCAAAATTGAAAAGGCACATTGATGGGTAAATGAAAAGAAGGGTTGAGAGGGATATGGGTCAAGTGTTAACAAATGGGACTAGATTAATTCAGGATATCTGGTTGGCAAGGACAAGTTGGACTGAAGGGTCTGTTTCCGTGCTGTACATTTCTATGACTCTAATTTGCATAAGGTTTAGGTATGAGTGAAAAATGGAACACTAGCTTCAATTGGCTGTACACAGCCTCTTTAAAATAGTTTAGCCACAACCTGCCTCCTGAAAGCACCGATCCCACCCCCACCGATTTCATTTCTTTTAATGCTCGAGGAGATGAGATTATAGTCCAGCAATGCTCTGAAAGCTCGTGATTTCTAATAGACCTGTTGGACTATAACCAGGTGTTGTGTGACTGCTGACCAGGAAGTAGTCAGTCACCAGAATGTGACAGCATCCATAAACTGGGTAAATATCAGTGCCTTGCTTGCACCACGGCTCAGAAGGAATTTCATATGGAAGGAAAGGTTCTCTTGTTTGTTAATGTTGGTGGAATTTGATATATGTCATACAATAGTTAATCAATGTCCTAATTATTGCAGGGCCCATATATGGATTCTCTTACCCATTTCCTGAACCTTTTTGTACCTATGTGACTTGTGTATATGGTTTAGCAGGTCTTGAGTTTGTGGAATTGCACCTCGTTTGCCTTTTGAAGATTACATTTGTGAGGATGCCTAGTTCATCTCTGGATGATCTAAATTCCAAATCTGGGATTCTTTCCCCAAAGGGCATTGTGGGTCAACCTATAGCAAGTGGACTGCAGTGGTTCAAGAAGACATCTCTCCACTACCATCTCAAGGGCAACTCTGGATGGACAATAATAAAAAAAGTATTTAATATCTTGGGAAACAGTTGGATGTGTTGTGGCCACTGGCTGATGGTGATCTATTTGAGCTATTGAAGCTGGTTATTATGGGATGCAAGTCTGCTCTGCTGTGATCAAATCATGTGAAATTGGTGCAGTTTGGAATCTTTCATATTTAACTGAGGGGTTTGTTATCTCATGATTCATAATATTTACGTATTTACATTTTTAGACCAATAATAAGAGAACTATCTGTTCTAACAATGTAAGAGGTTTCAGATTGCCATTCTGTATTGTCATTTAAGAGGATAATGCCAATTCTTGGATCTCATGTCCACTGCTTACAATGGACCCATCTCATGTGGACTACACTACACTGGGCCAGTTTCCTGTGTGCAGGTCATATGCGATGTGTAAAGGGAAGAAATTTGTACTCATACTGGTGTAAAGTTTGGCATGGGGGCTCAGTGGTTAGCACTGTGGCCTCGCAGTGCCAGGGGCACAAGTTCAATTCAAACTTAGGGTGAGTGTCTGTGTGGAGTTTGCACATTCTCCCCGTGTCTGTGTGGGTTTGCTCTGGGTGCTCCGGTTTCCTCCCACAGTTTCCGGTTTCCAAAGATGTGTAGGTTAGGTGAATTGGCCGTGCTAAATTGCCCATTGTCTTCAGGGAAGTGTAGATTAGGTGCATTAGTCAGGGGTAAATATAGCGTAGGGGAAATGGGTCTGGGTGGGTTATTCTTGAGGGTCGATGTAGACTTGTTAGGCCGAAGGGCTTGTTTCCACAGTATAGTAATTCTATGATTCTATTCTATAATTGATAGGGCATGTTGTTCATTTCTTTGCATATATCACGAGGGTGGCAGTAAAGGCTTCAGCTTGACTAATGACATCCATGTGGTGCGTCAAGTTTATAGCAAGTACTAACTGACTGTCTAGGGTCTACAAGTTTTATCTTTTCAGATATCACTTGGATTTTGACATGCTTGCATGCCATGGATTTCTTACCCATTTCAGCCCCATGTCCTTTGGAAAACATAGCTTGCATGTGCCACAAAATGTTGAACATTATCTTGGTGGGTGAGACTACCCATAATTCATATAAGATTTGGATGTTCTGAATCTGTTGGTACCTGAAATGCTTGTTTTAGATTCAAGCATTTGCTGACCAGCCATAATTATTTTAAACTTTTGGTCTTCTAGTAAAACACTGATATACTCCTGAAGCTTTCTTTCCCAGCAGTGTCGTTCTAAAGGATCTGGTTTCAGCTAGGTTAGTTTTGGTGACATCACAATGCATACATTTGTGTCAATAGCTGCCTACATATTGGTCAATTGTTTTACATATTGGTGATAGGACAAGAGCTTTTGATCTGTGTATTCTGAAATTTGAGTTGCTCCTGTAACATTGAAAAATGTTGTCAGGATCTTGTGGCCATTATCAGAAATAGTCGAATATTTCAGATTTCTTAATCCTTCAGTACCCAAGCTAGAAAGACTTTTTTAAAAATTTGTTGCTCTTTGTCATTAATCCATTACATAAAGATGGAATCTTTCCTTAACTAACTGAATTTCTGACTGAATGACATTGGATTGCCAATCCATGGTGCAATGCTTGCTTTCCAACTTTCTTTATAAATTTATACTTTCTCAAAAATCCAGTACAAAATCAGGACTGCAGTGGAATGTATTTCCTGTGTTTTTTTTAAATTGCTGTTTGGTTCTCTTTTCTTTTCTCTGTTATAATATATTGTTGCCCCTTTAAAAGTTGCAAATTGAGCCTTCAGATAGTGGTCACCACATTTTAAGCAGTGATGAAATTGTACATTTTGCTTATTTTCATACCATTTTGAGCAAAGTAAATGGTAGAATCACCAATATCTGAACAGAAGCAAGGCCTGTTTATCATAGAAAACATTCTAAGACCATAAGACCAAACATTTTCTGTGTTTGTCTAATATACTTTATTCTGGGAGTTTCTTTTAGGTCAGAGCTGTCATTGAGTCATACAGATGTACAGCACGGAAACAGACCCTTTGGTCCAACCTGTCCATGCCGACCAGATATCCCAACCCAATCTAGTCCCACCTGCCAGCACCCAGCCCATAGCCCTCCAAACCCTTCCTATTCATATACCCATCCAAATGCCTTTCAAATGTTGCAATTGTACCAGCCTCCACACCACTTCCTCTGGCAGCTCATTCCATACACGTACTACCCTCTGCGTGAAAAAGTTGCCCCATAGGTCTCTTTTATATCTTTCCCCTCTCACCCTAAACCTATGCCCTCTAGCTCTGGACTCTCCCACCCCAGGGGAAAATACTTTGTCTATTTATCCTATCCATGATTTGGAGATGCCGGTGTTGGACTGGGGTGTACAAAGTTAAAAATCACACAACACCAGGTTATAGTCCAACAGGTTTGATTGGAAGCACACTAGCTTTTGGATCATCGCTCCTTCATCAGGTGATAGTCGAGGGCTCATCACACTGTAAATTTCTGCTTTAAATTCTGTGTGTTAGGATTGAGCCCTCCACTATCACCAGATGAGATAGTAGTATGCTTCCAATTAAACCTGTTGGACTATAACCTGGTGTTGTGTGATTTTTAACTTTACCCTATCCATGCCCCTCATAATGTTTTAAACCTCTATAAGGTCACCTTCAGCGTCCGTGCTCCAGGGAAAACAGCCCCAGCCTGTTCAGCCTCTCCCTATAGCTCAAATCCTCCAACCCTGGCAACATCCTTGTAAATCTTTTCTGAACCCTTTCAAGTTTCACAATATCTTTCCGATAGGAAGGAGACCAGAACTGTACGCAATATTCCAACAGTGGCCTAACCAGCCGTAAGATGACCTCCCAACTCCTGTACTCAATACTCTGATTGAGCTTTATTAGCTGATCTTTATTTTGAAAGAGCAAGATCGAGAGAGAGAATGTTTCATTGTCGCACTTTAGATTTGGTTGCAGTTGTCACTTCAGTCCTGAATTCAGACAGTTCATGGGTGACTATTTAGAAAAATTGACTTTCCATAACGAGCTGCATATTAGCTGTCAACAAGCTGCTTACAGCTACTATGGTGTGTTTTATGGTATTCTACCTGTTAATTTAATATATAATAGACCACAAAGGCTGTGCTCCCATTGAGTCAGTTGTCTTAAAGCTTATTAACTAAATATTTAAAATGCTACAATATACACATAGTATGGATTCTGACAAACTGTGCATTACACATACATAGGTGACTGAAGATACTATACTGACTCTCATACATAGAAGGCATGCCAGGTGGAAGGCCTGTTGTGGTTCTCTAGGATTATGTTTCAGCAGCTATTAGCTCTAGAATTCTTAAACCCTTCAATCTCTACGTCCCTTTTCTCACGGCTACTCATACCCTCCACGTCAAATCATGACACCTTTTCAACCCTCATTTATGACTCAAGCCACCAAACTACCTCTATAGTCACTCACCCAGTATCAAACATGAGGACACAACACAAGAATGAAAGAAAGCCTGATTACACTATCTGATACAGCCCCTGCCATTACAAATTTGTCAGTGAGAAAAATCTCACTCTTAAAGCACATGCAAAACTTTTAAATCTCATGTTTATTTTTATAAACTCAAACTACTATTTAGCCAACACATCAAAGATTCATAATCCTTTAATATCCTATTTAAGTTGTTAATCACATTGTGAATTCAGAATTCCCTGCTGAGATCATTTTAGCTTTTGAAATTCAAACATTTGTGATGACATAGCAATAGCTCTTGAGAAATCTCAAAAATAAATAATTGAACTACATGCTATTTGTTTTCAACCCCATAGCAGATTGACATCTATAAATGCTGTTGTTCAGAGATTGTTTTTAAACTTTGAGAGCAGCAGTAATTTTTTTTAAGTTTTAAAAAGGGAGGGCATTGAAGAAAAATTCCAATCATTAGTTATGCAGACCTGTTTACAACTACATAATCAATTTGTGATTCCCATAGTGTGGGCTCAGGGCCTGGAGCTTAGCATCGGCTGTGTTTAGATATTCCTTATACCTTTACATTTTCACCTACCAGCAGAAATTGGATCAATCAGAAAATGGGCTGGGACTCTTGCATTCGAGTCCTGACTGCCATTATTTTTAAGGTCCCCACAGACCCTGCTAACTCTGCTGAAATGCAGCTCTCAGATATGGATAGAATAGATAAGGAGGATAAATTGAGGACTGCAGATGCTGGAGATCAGAGTGAAAGTGTGGCACTGGAAAAGCACAGCAGGTCAAGCAACATCCGAGGAATAAGAGAGTCGACATATCCCATGAGACGTTCTTCCGTCTTGGGATCATCCAACCACACAGCATCAATGTCAATTTCACCAGTTTCCTCATCTTTTCTCCCCCCACCTCATCCCAGATTCAATCCTCCAACTTGGCACCACCCTTTGAATTTCCCACCTGTCCATCTTCCTTTCCACCTATCTGCTCTACCCTATCACCATCACCATCACCATCACAACCACCCCCCCACCTATATCTACATATCAACATGCCTTCCAAGTTACCTTCCCGCCCCAGTCCCTCTCCTATTTATCTCTCAGCCCCCTTTCCCCACTCCCCCACTCCTGATGAGGGACTTATGCCCGAAATGTCGACTCTCCCGTTCCTCAGATGCTGCCTGACCTGCTGTGCTTTTCTAGTGCCACACTTTCCAACATGGATGGAATAGATGCCTGTGCTAACTAGAGCGACAGCTGTGTCCAAGAAGGCAACAAGAGAGAGATTGTGTGCAGTTCAGATAATGGGATGTGGAAGCAGATAATGATCAATTAGGGTCAGCTGCTCTTTTGCAGTTACTTAATTAATGTTTTTTTCCGTGTTCGAGTGAAGTTCTCAGCCTTTACTCCCCCAGACAGCTGTTAAACAACCTTCATTAAAACTGTAATGAAGTGACCATAAAAATAATATAATCCAACTTAGTATGGTATTACCATTTAACATTTACTTAATTCGCAACCATGTGTTATTTTTAAGATTGCTCTCTTGTTTAATTTTCATTATCTGCAATTCGATTACATTAACAGGGCTATAATTATGTATGCACTTAAAAATGAGGATATTTTCTTTTCATTCTCTACAAAGATATTAAATAAACAAATTTTCACATGCAACTTGATCCTCTGTGGCTCATTGATTTGTTTGGGTTCTGTAATTTCTCATGCTAGGAATTCAGAGTTGTGGTCCCAATAATGTGATGCAATAGGTTTGAACATTATTCCCTTCACTTTCTACAGTCAAAGGGTTTGGTCAAACATGAACCAGTTCAGTAAATCACAATTTCAGACATGAGGTATGTAAAATAGAAACAAAATGCTGGAAGTACTCAGCTGATCCATCCACAAAGAGTAGAGAGATAAGAAGAGTTTATCAGTCAGATCATCTAGTTGCCTAATTGTCAGGGATAGGTAATGTGACCCAAGATGCACATTAAGACCCCCTCACTGATTTCTGAGGGAATTTTCCAGGAAGTTTGAACTTCCAACAGGCAATTCCTCTGCTCCCCAAACCCCAGGCTAAAGTTTCTGACCCAGCTGTGGACAGTTCTGCAGTACTTATTTGGATAGTTGCTCAGGGAATGTTTGGCAGAAACATTACAAACTGAATCCAAGGTAACGGCACAACTGAGTCCCGAATGATTCACAAAGAACTTTCGCATCTCTCCCAACCTCAGCTTTCCCCACTCCCCCCAACTAGACAGCCAGTCCCAATCTGATCCATCTACCCCACCTGCCCAATCAATCTGACTTGTACCCGTTACCCAACTAGACACCAGCTTTGACTTGACCAGACTTCGCCTGGTTTAATTACCACCCCACACCCTCATGGCCCAACTTGACCCTCCTTCAGCCACACACCCATCTTACCCACCTAACTATCTCCCTTTAACTCACTCACCCACCCCCTTTACTCACATTCCTCATCCTGCCACCTCATCCATTCACTACTTCAGCCACTCCACCATCTGAGAGGCAATGGTGGTAATGTCACTGTATTGGTAATCCAGAGTTCCAAGTTAATGTTATGAATGCATGGGGTCAAATCCTATTGTCGTTGATGGTAAAATCTGGAATAGATTTAGCCTAATGATGACACTACAGCCATTGTTGTAAAATCTGCTGTCCTTGCTTGATATGGATACGTGTGACACCAAACCAGAACAATGTTGTTGACTATTCACTGTCTTCAATGTAAATAGTGATGTACACAAATACTGACCCAACCATGATATCCACATTTCATGAACAAATTAAAAACAAAAACTAATGTTCACACTGTACATTTAAGCTTCTGCTGATTTTTATTTGTGGGTGTCTGTGTGGATTCTCATGCTGAGGGAATTCATTAGACTGCTTAATTGATGTTCGAATCCTTTTTTGTAAGATTACTTACAGTATAGAAACAGGCCCTTCGGCCCAACAAGTCCACACTGACCCACCGAAGCGCAACCCACCCAGACCCCTACACGCAATTTAGCATGACCAATTCAGTTAACCTGCACATTTTTTGGACTGTGGGAGGAAACTGGAGCACCCGAAGGAAACCCTCGCAGACACGGGCAGAATGTGCAAACTCCACACAGGCAGGAATTGAACCTGGGTCTCTGGGGCTGTGAGGCAGCAGTGCTAACCACTGTGCTATTTTTAAACATGACCAAGTAGGTACACAGTATTCTGGCTGATCAGTCTCGAATGTAACACTCCATTCTTGACTGAAAGCTTCAAGCAAGTCTCCCAGATCAATGCACTTGCAAGAGATCTGGGAAAGAAATTGAGCATGGGTTTTAAGCAAGTAGTGAGGCAGTGTATTGGGAAACCAGTTGAAGGTGTATAAAGGAAGTTCATGATGGGTGGTAGACAGAAGAGAGAAAATGACAAAAGGAATAATATTACAAGGTAACCTATAAAATTTCATTCATTGACGTTCTCACTTTATAAGAGGTTCTGAAGTCAACTGTTGTGGGGAAATCTTTTATTCATTCATGAGATGTGGGCGTCATTGGCTGGGCCAGCATTTATTGTCCATCCCTAATTTCCCAGAAGCAATTAAGAGTCAACCATATTGCTGTAAGTCTGAAGTCACATTTAGGCCAGACCAGTTAAGGATGATTTCTTTCCCCAAAGGACATCAGTGAACTACATGAGCTTTCCCTGGCAATCAACAATGGTTCCACGATCATCTTTCCAGATAGTTATTGAATTCAAGCCCCATGGTGGGATTTGAACCCAGGCACCCAGAACCTTACACAGGTCTCTGGATTAATCATCTAGCAATAATACTACTAGACCATTGCCTATTCTAGTCGAAATGGAAGTTGACTCATTCCAGCAAAGGTTTACTTGCCTGAGGATGGAAATATGTCAGTGCCCCATATTAATGGAAACCTTACTTAACAACTAACTCTCACAATACCTGATGTGGGGAAAGCTTCATCCCACCACAAGATTCCTGAAATGGGGAAGTATTCAATTCACCAGCATGGATCACTCTATCCTTAATGAGCACAAAATAAAAACTTCAAAACACAGTGTGAAACAACAATTTCAAAGTCACAAGTCCAATATTTCTTGAAGACCTAGATTGTAAAATAAAGGCCATACTGTGTACAAATTTTAAATGGGATGAAAAACAGAATGGGACCACAATGTCCAGAAAATAAAATCTTAAGTTCGTTTATTTTCAGTTATGACCCAAGATTTGACTATCTTCGCTCAGATCTGCACAAGATGTCATAGAATCATGGACGAATACATCACAAAAAGAGATGATTTGACCCATTGAGCTCACTCTGGTCTTTTTAAAAACAATCCAGTTGGTCTAGCTTCATTGTTCTTTCCTTGCAGCATCAAGTATTTCCTTTGTTTTCTTTTGCTATTGTTGAATTTGTTTCTGCTAATTCTCAGGCCATACATTCCAGGTCTGCATCATTTTATAACAATAAAGCTTTCCTTCACACCTCTGGATATTTTTACCAGTCAGCTGGAGTCTTTACTTGTTGGCCGTCAAACCTTCAATCAGTGGGGATACATCTGTAGCCTCCTTGCTTTTGAGTCAAGTGGCTGTGAGTTCAAGATGTATTCCAGAGATTTGAACAACAATTAACCTGATGCTCTAGTGCAATACTGAGGTAGTACTGCTGGAGAAAATGTACTTTGGATGGAAGCTTAAATTAATAACCTAATACTTTCTAGGTTGGATGTTGGAGCCCCCTGTGTTCCAATGATACTTCTTTCTTTCTTAGATATCCCTCAACTGAAAAAAAATGCTAAAATGCAATTAGAGAGGTGACTAATTGGATTGCCAAAGAGATTTTATTGGGGTCAGTTGGTAAACTGGAAGGGATTAACAACAACTATAAGACGTAACAGGTAGTTGAAAACTCTCAATTGGTAGAATAATGCTTGTCAGAAGAATGGAGGACTCCCTAGCTCTCAAAATGGAGAAGTCAAGAGAAATGAGTCCATGGAAGAATCTGGTAAGGATTGGGAGGCCCATGTGTTGTGGGATCAAGGGTCAAGAACACTTGGCATTGTCAAAAGATGTAGAGCACAATATATGATTGAATAAGATGTCTATGTTAGAAGTTTTAGATGAGATTGAGGTTTTGAGAGATGAACATTGGGGTGTTGATAGGAAAAGCATCTGAAAACTTCTTTCATAGACTTCTTACAGTATGGAAGCAAGCCATTCAGCCCATGAAAATCACACCAACCCTCCAAAGAGCATTCCACCAAGACCCAACCAACTACCCTATCCCTATAACCCTGCATTCCCCATGGCCAATCCGCCTAACCTACACCTCTTAGGACTGTGGGAGGAAATTGGACCACCAGAGGAAATCCACACAGACAATTGCTCAAGGGTGGAATCAAACCCAGGTCTGTGGTGCTGTGAGGCAGCAGTTCTAACCACTGAGCCATTTCAGCCTATTCCTTCATACAACAGGATCATGGCTGCATTGATATTTTCCAAAACTCCACATTCCTGCATACCTCTAATAATCTTCCACCTGTTGGTCATCAAGAATTTATCTACCCAGTCCTAAAAAAACATTGAAAGATTCTACATCCACTCCCTTTTGGTGAAGGGATTTCCACAGACTCCTAATCATCTGAGAGAGAAAAAATGTTTCCTCATCCCTGTTTTAAGTAGGCATTCCCTTATTTTTAAACACTGACTTCTAGCTCTAGATTCTCCCACAAGAGGAAACATTCTCTCAACATCCACTCAGTCAAGTCTCCTCAGGATCTTATCTGTTAAATTAAGTCACCTCTCATTCTTCTAAACTCCAGAGGGTACAAGCCCTGCCTGTCTAATCTTTCTAAAGATAATCTTTTCATTCCAGGTATTAGTCTAGTAAACCTTCTCTGAACTGCTTCCAACACATTAACCTTCTTCCATCAGCAGTACTGTACACCATACTCCAGATACAGTTTCATCATTGCCCTGTAAAACTGAAGCATAACCTCCTACTATCAACTACTATCAATCACATCATACCTTGTCAAGATGTAAAAGAAAAAATGCCAGTCTGGAGTAAAGAGCACAATAGACGGCTTTGCAAAGATTAGATGCAGTCTATCAATCAATGTATTGTATCAACTGCAAGAGCTGTACTTAAATTCAATGATTCATCCCTAATGCTAAATTCAATAAATAATATTTATTGAAGGATTAAATTTATTGCTCTCATTAAAGATGATTCATGTTATAGAAAATAAGCTTTATTGATTTGTGATTTAGTACCTGAAAGAATAATAAATCAGTGATATACCACTTACATTTGTTGCAAGAATCTACTATTTTAAATGGTTCCAAAGACTTTCCAGATTTGCAACTTCTACCATCTAGATGGATAAAGGCAGCAGATACATAAGAATACCACCACCTGCAAGTTTCCCTCCAAGCTACAGACTATCCTAACTTGGAAACATATTGCTGTTCTCTCACTGTTGCTGGGTCAAACACCTGTAACTCACTCCCGAACAGTACTGAGGATTCCCTACATCTCAAGGACTGCAGTGGTTCAAGAAAGTAATCAGTACCAACATTTCAAGGGCAATTAGGGATGCTGGCCCATCCAGTGATGCTCATAGAGACACAGAAAAAGGCCTTTTGGCCCATCATGTCTACCCTAGGCAAAAGTAAGCGGCTAACTATTCTAATCCCATTTTCTTGCACTTGGCCTTGTATGCCTTGGCATCACAAGTGTACATCTAAATATGACTAAAATGTTATAGGTTTTTTTGTCTCTACCACCCTTACAGGCAGTGAGTTCCAGATTTCCAACACATCTCCTGAAGGAGGGTTCCTCCTGAAACGTTGACTTCCCGACCTCCTGATGGTGCCTGGCTTGCTGTGTTCTTCCAGTGTCTGGCTTGTCTGCCTTGCATTCCAACATCTGCATTTTCTTTTGTCTCTAATCAATATGTGCTATGGCATATAATTGAGACAAACCAAAATGATTGAAAATGCACAAAGGAGCAATGTACACATGAAGAAAGCATGCGGGCCACTTTCTGTAACCAAACAATCTTCTGGCTTTTATTTCAAAGTTGTTAGAATCTGTTTGGAATGCTCTATTGGTCCACATGCTGGAAATTAAAGATTCAGAAGTGCTGCAAAAATGGATTTGTTTTGAACAAGGATATTGGAGGACTGAGGGGTTCTACTTATCAGAAAAAAATTGAAAAGGCTCCTTTTTTCAGAAAATCAATAGCTTATGCAGATGACTGAATAGCAGTCTTTAAAGTTATAAAGGGGTTCAAGAGGACAGGGATTTCCAGCTGAGGGCTGGGTGTCCATAACTAGATCTCAACAAAGCTTTCTTTCACTGCGAAAGTGAAAAGAAAATGGATTTTGCTGCTGTGTACGGTTACTGAGGCAAATAAAAGATATATTTTAGAGAAATGAGGCAAGTATATGATGGAATGGCAGGATAGATGCAGGAAATTAGTTCCTTATGTTGGGGAAGTCCAGAACTACAGGTCACAGTCTAAGAATAATGGGTAAGCCTTTCAGAAAAGAGATGAGGAAGAATTTCTTCACGCCGAGTTGTGAACCTGTGGAACTTTCTCCCACAGGAAGCAGTCGGGACCAATTCGTTGGGTGTATTTAAGAGAGCTGGGCATGGTCCTTGTGGCTAAAGGTCTCAATGGGTATGGAGAGGAAATGAGAGTGGGATACTGAGATTGCGTGATCAGCCCTGGTCATGTTGAATGGTGGTGCAGGCTCGAAGGGCTGAATGGCCTCCTCCTGCATCTATTTTCTATGAATGAAGAAAGAGATGGACGGATATTTTATTAAGGTTAAGAGAAATAAGGTAAGAGGTGATTCATATGAAGCTTTAATGCTGATTTTGTTTTTTTAAAAAAAGGCTGAGCTGTATGGGCTGTTTCTGTAAATTCAATGCAATTCTGTGATAACAGGTTGTGAGTAATTCTATCTATTTACAGCCTCACTCTCTTTGGGCTAATTTTAATCTAAGCTGCTTGGCAGGAATGACTTCTGTGAAAAGCAAACTTTGAAACTTCTTGAAAATTGATGCTGTCTGATGCTGTTGAGCACCATCATAATTTTTCTTGTGCTCGGTAATCCCACTGAATTCCTCCGGTGTGATCCCACCACTTGCAATTACATTTGTTCCATCTCCTCTTTGGTGCGGTAGAGGCCTAACTTTCTTTCTGCGGCAGACTGTGTTCACTTTAACTGAATCTTTCGTTCATACAGACTTATGATGTATTCAGTCATGGTTCTACTTAGACTGAGTGTTCTCTCCAGGACATTTCTGGTCATGTGACTTTACATCAACATTGCATCAGGAATCTATAGAATCAGACTGGTAACCCATTACTGATGTCCCAGAAAACTGAAAGTTAGTGGGAGTGGAGCTTGCCTCAAGGGCTGTAGGGTGTCATCTCTGGTGCCTGCCTGACCACCACTACTGGAAATGCTGCTCCCTTCCCGCCCATTGGCAAGGTTGGATTTGGCAAGGTCCATGACTTTTGACCCAAGGTCCTGGAAGGTCTCCGAAAGATCTTGGCAACCTGCACGTGGAGATAAATTTCAAACTTCCGTGGACAGCTGGAGCCATTGTATGGCCTGGCATCCTGCACCCACAACCCCCCCCCCCCCCCACCCACACAAATCCCTCCAACATGCAAACCCCGCCAACACAATGCCTTCTCAGAAGGCAGAAGACAACCTGACAACCTGGAACAGGTTGGCCATTTTGCACCACCTAGGGCAGGATTCCTGAGGAATTTTCTATTCCATGTTTTAGTCAAGTGGTCACATTGTCTAGGTCAAGACAATTGGTGAGATATGTGTCACATGGAGATGTTGTTTCGTTTCTTTAGCAATCTAGTTGAGATCACCAGCAAATTACATCAACCCTTTGCTGAGTAAAACTACTGTTTTTACAATTTCTCTTTCTCATCATTTCCCTTCATTTCTCATCTTTCCGAAAGATATTGGTATTTTTCATCAGAAGTGGATCAAATTAGAGAATGTCATCTCTTAATAATTCACAGGATGTGGTCTGGGTCACCATTTATTGCCTGTCCTGAACTGCCCTTGAGAAGGTGGTGGTGAGCTGTTGCCTTGAACTGCTGCAGTCCATTTGTTGGAGCTACATCCTTTTGCTGTTAAGGTAGGAGTTTCAGGATGTTGACCAAGTGAAACTGAAGGAATTCTGATTTACCTCAATCTATATATTAATTCCATATAATCAATAAGGAGTTGAAAGAAGATGGGGTCATGAGGAAAAAGAAATGGGGAGATCCTTGATTAAGTGGAGATTGGCTGATGGCGTAAGGCAAAAAATGGATTGTGATGGGACAAATAAAGAAGCACAGTATGGTTCTGGAAGACCTACGAGTGGAAGTTACAGTTTCCTTACCAGAGTCAAGATTAGAGTGGTGCTGGAAAAGCACAGCAGGTGAGGGAGCATCCGAGGAGCAGGAAAATCGATGTTTCGGGCAAAAGCCCTTCATCAGGAATGAAATAAAGCTCCTCTATGACTTTTGTTTCCCTGGCCCCCAACACCTCATCTTCACCATGGACATCCAGAACTACCACAGCTTCCAACCTCATAGTTCAGGAACCCCGCACTGCCCGGTTCTACTTCCTACCCAAGATCCACAAGCCTGACTACCCCGGCCGACCCATCATCTCAGCCTGCTCCTGCCCCACCAAATTCATTGCCACCTACTTCGATACTGTCCTTTCCCCTCTGGTTCAGAAACTCCCCACATACTTTCAGGTCATCACCCATGCCCTCCACCTCCTCCAAGACTTCCATTTCTCTGGCCCCCAATGCGTCATCTTCACCATGGGTATCCAGAAATACTGCGACCATGTGTCATTACCAGAATCTACCGTTTGATAAAATGGGAATAATTTATGATCTGAAATTGTGTAACTCAATGTTAAGGCTCTTCTGGTCTACAAGGCTAAACTTTTCACCGGAAAATGTCAATTGTGTCATTTGAAGGAACACACTTGGTTTTGTGTAAAGTTTCCATGAGAATACTTATCTCATTTATTTAATGGATGCACTTCAATAACTTCCTTCTGATCAGTGACCTTTGCTACTCAACGGAATCCCTTGGGGAAAGTGTAAGGAGAACTCTTCCACAGTGAGTCAACTTGAGTGAAGGGAACAAAACTAAGGAAAATAACAAAAGCTGTCATACAAAGGACCACACTCCAGAAAACATCATAATTGCAAACTAAAGGAATGAAAATTGCGATTGACCACAGGCTACACTCCAAAACTAAGTCATCTGTTTTAGCATCAACGATCAGCAGGTGAGATAATCACAAAGTGTCCGTAATATTCTATCTCCACGCCAGGGTGATTGCAACGACACAAAGACATGACAGATGTTTTCAATGTGTTCGCTTAATTAAATGTTGCAGAAGTCTGACTGTAATTAAAAAAGCTAGAACTTGTTAGCGTGTTACCATTTCTGACCAAGCTCTCATCCTACTTTCCTTGCTTGAGGATAGATTCTGAAGACAAATACTGACATAAGGAAAAATAAAATAAACCACTGGGTACAATTAAAACCAGACTGGCAAACCAGGCATTAGCTTAAAATAAAGCATGAAAATCACAGACACGACACACGCACGTGCCCCTCAACACACGTGCACGCACGTGCCCCTTCCCAAACACATGCGCACGCACGTGATCCCCCCCAACACACACACAGATTTTTTTTTTATTTCCGTGTTTGAAGTTCAGAAATGCTTGAGAAGAAGAAACCATGATCCAGAAAGTGGTGAGTATCATAACAGAGAGCAACAGGAATTATAGAAAGTCGAGGAAGAAAAGCTTAATCATTTACATCTACAAGATGACATAACTCTACAGTGGCTGCTATCCTGTCACCAAATCACTCTTTATTCACATGTAGAGAATCCTTGACATTGATCCGGCTCCCTCAGAGCTAGCTCTCAGAGTGAACAGGGTATCTGACACTCCTGTTCTTATCTGTTAGCTGAGGCTCCTTGATTGGGGCTGTTAATCTAGTCCAATCAGGGAACTCATATTCTGTGATGTCCACTTAGTTGACCTTGTTGCAAGCACTAAATCCCTTCCCCTCTGAGGACAAGGACTGGTTCTTTTTTTGTAGCTCATCCTGGAGTGTTTTGGCACTGGGTCAGGTTACTCCAACTCTGTCTCTGATGCGGTAAATCACCTCTTGTGCCAGGAGTGTCTCGGATGAAATTCATTCTCCTCTTCAGTCGACAAAGGTGTCATCCGCCATATCTATCTCAGATTCCAAGGTGTCTTCAATACTCGATGGAAAGGGGAGGCCATGGATTGCAAACAGTTGGAAAGGCTGTCGAAGAGCCGGGCATGCTTTGCTAATTTGCAGCTTTCACATAGTTTATTAGTTTGTTCAGGACCGCCCCATCTACAGAGGAATCTCGATTATCCAAAGGCCATGGGCAGGGAGTATTTGATTCATATCAAATACTGGATAATCAAATGCTAGATAACATAGTTTTGCCATACATCGGGACCTTGCGATCTCGTTCAGATAATCTGAAATTCGGATAATCGGATGCCAGATAATCGAAGTTCCACTGTACCTGAAATTTAAACGTCATTGGACCTGACTTTGTATTGACCATGTCTTTTACATGTGCTGGGCCATTCCCATGATTCCTGCACCAAGCTTCATCCCCTCAAGTAAACTGTCTGTCTTGTTTAGCGGAGTTTTATGTCTGGCATTGGGCTTCTGATGCTATTTCACCATTCCCACCTCACTGATAGCCCCCTCCCCCCCCACCTCCCACCATGGTCCAGAGGATTGGGTTTAACTTGGTGTTGAGTTTTCTCCCCTTTAGCTTTTCTGCTGGAACTATCCCTATAGTTGCGTAAGGGCTGGTCCTATCGTCAAATAGGAATTGGGACAGTTTGGCATCTGGTGAAGCTGTAAGCTGTTTCTTTAAGCCTGCCTTCAAAGTTCGGACTGCTCTTTCTGCCAGACCATTGGATGATGGAGCTGTCCTTACATGATAAATACCATCCAACTTTCGGAAATGCTCAAATTCCCCACTGGTAAATGATGGCTGTTAAATCTGTGACTAAACATTCCTGAAGCCCGTGTATTACGAATGATGAGTGCAGTTTCTCTATCATCATCTTTGAACAATGAGCTCTGCACATGTTCAGCCATTTTGACTGAGCATCCACAATGACTAAGAGCATTGATCACATGAAAGGACCTGCATTGTCGACGTATAACTGAGTTCAGGGTTTACCCAGCTATTCCCATGAATGGGGGGAATCTGCTAGTCCTTGGTGGCATCTTGGCACTGCCCCACCAACACAGCTAGGCCTAGTCTTCTATGGCAGGTTTGAATGAGTCAAACTTTCCAAATCACAGCATGATTCTCGAAATGCTTACCTTAACTCAAAAGCGACTGTTGCGAGCAAATTTCTTCAAATGAAGAATTTTTATCTCATCGTCACTGAGGAACCTCCACAGAGGCCAGTATCCCTTCACTAACTCACCCTTTATTTGCTTGTGGAGAGACCTTGACACTGAACCAGCTAGCTCAGAGTCACCTCTGTTGAACAAAACCTCTGACACTCCTATTTATATCTGTCAGCCAGGGCTCCTGATTGGACAGGATTAACAGTCCCAAGCAGGGAACTCATATCCTGAGGTCTACCAGGCTGACATTGTTGCAATCATTCCATGATAGAGTAGGTTGATCCCCAACAGCAGCATCTCCTCAAAAGTGATGTGTGTTAGTAAATTCTTTGTGAATGGTATTTCTAAAATCAAGGCAGCTGAGACTCCTTGTCTGGCCTAGTATGATGAATATTCAAGAAACAGCTTCAAAATTAGTATAGAATTGTCTATCATCAACCTAGAAGCCCAGACTAATAATTTAGAGGTACAAGTTCAGATCCCAAAACAACAGTGGAGGAAATGAAATGTAAAATGAAACAGATGTGGGATGAAAGGCTGATATCAATAGAGATGACCATGGCCATTGTTCTAAAAGGTCAACTGATTTGGGTTTAAGAGGTGTACTTTGTCCTGTTTTTTATGAATGAGAAAAGGTGGAGACAGTGGTGTGAGCTGTTTCTTCCAAGCTAATAGAGTGAACAGTTTGTGAGGCCCTGGGTTATTTAAATAGCTAGAGCAATAAAAACAGCATGACCAGGTGGAGTCAGGCTCCCACAGTGCCAGGGTTTTAGTTTAGCTTTCATTTGTTGGGGATTTGAAGTTGATTGTGGAATCATGTCAGATAATCTATTTCACTAAATTTGCCTTTGCCAAGGGTGCATTTATGGGTGTTAGTATATTGGAGCAGTTGCTGTTTAGTAGTTAAATAATTTATTGTTCTATTAAATTTTCCAACAGAGTTAAAGTTGATGAATGAAATAAAACAAGAATCACTGCACATTACAGAGATAATTGATCATTTGCTTCAAAGACCTCCAGAACTTGGACTTTGTGAAGTGTATTGAGGGCAGTAAAGGATTTCACAGTCTTCAGGGTGAGTTATAGAAAGACAAGTCTTGTGTTTGCTGCAGTAACTTTGCATCAAAAGAAGAAGCATACACAGGAATATTTTTACCTAGAATTTAGAAGGAACAAGACCAGGAAGATTCAGAACTGAATAACAACATGGTGTCTATAAATATAGAAAGACACAGGAATACGTCTGTGAAGCATGGGGGCTCAGTTGTTAGGACTGCTACCTCACAGTGCCGGGGACCCAGGTTTGACTCCACCCTCAGGCAACTATTTGTGTGGAGTTTGCACTTTCTCCCTGTGTCTGCGTGGGTTTCCTCTCACAGTCCAAAAATATGCAAATTTTGTGGATTGGCCATGCCAAATTGCCTGTAGTGTCCAGGGGTGGGTAGGTTAGATGGATTAGCCACGTGAAATGTACAGATGAGGTGGGTTGCTCTTTGGAGGGTTGGTGTGGACTAAATGGTCTGTTTGTACACGGTAGGGATTCTATGATTATTGTTGCTTCCTACAGTGGAGAAGAGAAACAATTTGGGTTGGGTAGGGGTTTGTAGAATAGAATAGTGTTTCTTGTCACTTGCACTCAAATGAGTGCAGTGAAAAGTTTGTAATGTCACCTCTGGTGCCATCTTACATACAGGGTACTGAGGTACAGTTACTTTAAGTATTACAGAATTGAAATAGTATGCTCATGGATAATTGAGCAATACATTATTTCCAGGTTTATCAGATGTTCCTGACAAATTGGTGTGAACAGAACTGATATGGTGGGTAATGGTTTGTGCTAAAGCTGCCTTTTAATTAAAGAGTCTGTAATTGCCTCATCTTTGATGTCCTTTCTGTCTCATCTAACCCCGGTCATACTGTAGAGTGAGAACAAAGCAAACTGAACAGAAATCCAAAAAGAACATTAACCCCAATCCACACGAAATCTGATGCACACAAAATTTTTTCACCTTATTTTCCTCTAGTACACTTTCAAGTGATGAATAGAGTTTGCTCTATGTCTATATAATAAGTTCTGGATTATGCTGTTAAGCGAGGAGTTGACAGGCTTTCTGTAACAGGTTACTTTGCCTTATGGCCATGGGAAACTTCCACTACACACACCTTCTCCACAGCCCCCAATTACATGTCAAGTTATATTTTCTGCTTTGAAATGTAAAACAAAAGATTGCAATAAAAGGCAAACATTAAAAGTTGCAGTGTTAATATATTTAAATGTAAGGACGGATGATGTGATTAAAAGGATTAAATGCTTTTGCTTGATAACAATATGACCAGCTCATTTATATGGGAACTGGCTGAAGCTGGGAATCCATCAGCTCCCATTCATGTTGCAGTCAAAGAGATCATATTAATTAGAAACCTTTGTGCATTTCTGATTTAAATGTTAGTTAAAACTTCATTTACATTCATGAGTATTCCAACTGGAATTTCATTAATGCTCATCTTTGCCTTTCATTCTCAGGTTTTACATCCTGGCAATAAGAATTCCAAAGACCAAAGTTGCAATGGAGGTGTTTAAAGTGGTAATATATCCTCTTCCTGTGTAGATTTAATTTCCTCAATATCACTGATTAGTATGCATGCCTATATTAACTCTCAGGTGTATGGCATATGTGGAGGCCTTGTTTTAATCTAATTTAACCTCTTGACAGGATGTATTTAAAGCAGCCAATGTAGGCCTGCCTGCCAGTGTTCATATGTACAAAAAGAATGAGGTCCGTTCTATAGCACTGTTCATGACCTCTGGGTGTCTCAAAATGCTTCACAGCTAATTAAGTTCTTTTTTAATGCATCATTCCTCCTGCCATTTGTTCCTTCTGCCTTCCACATATTGCTTTCTTTTGGTCGTTTCTCACATGAATTGATTTGCTTAGAGTAAAGGTTCCATAAGCAGCAATAAATTAAATGATTGAATCTATTTTTTGGATGCTCGTTATGGATAAATAGCTAGAGGAGCAGAGTAATGCACTCTGTCTCTTTTGGAGAATGGGCCCTATGGTAACCTTGGCCAAGGCATCCATTTAATGTCATGTCTGAAAGGGCAGCAGTCCCTCAGCGCTTGACATGTCAGGGTTTGGCCCAGGATTATCTGGATAATGCCACTCCACTTTACGAAGGACAATGAGTCACAGGTAGATAGGATAGTGAAGAAGGTGTTTGGTGTGCTTTCCTTTATTGGTCAGAGCATTGAGTAAAGGAGTTGGGAGGTCATGTTGCAGCAGTACAGGACATTGGTTAGGCCACTTTTGGAATATTGCATGCAGTTCTCGTCTCCTTCCTATTGTAAAGATGTTGTGAAACTGGAAAGGGTTCAGAAAAGATTTACGAGAATGTTGCCAGCCTTGGAGGATTTGAGCGATAGGAAGATGTTGAATAGGCTGGGGCTGTTTTCCCTGGAGAGTTGGAGGCTGAGGGGGTGACCTTGTAGAGGTTTATAAAATCATGAGGGGCATGGATAGGATAAAGAGTCAAAGTCTCTTTCCTTGGGTGGGGGAGTCCAGAACTAGAGGGCATAGGTTTGGGTGAGAGGGGAAAGACATAAAAGACACTTAAGGAGCAACTTTTTCATGCAGAGGGTGGTACGTGTATGGAATGAGCTGCCAGAGGAAGTGGTGGAGGCTGGTACAATTGCAATATTTCAAAGGCATCTGAATGGGTATACTAACAGGATGGATTTGGAGGGATAGGGGCCAGGTGCTGACAGGTGGGACGAGATTGGGTTGGGATATCTGGTCAGCATGGACAAGTTGGATTGAAGGACCTGCTTCCGTGCTGTACATCTCTGTGACTTTATGACTCTAATTAGCTTGGAATGCAGTGGCCATTGCTGAACCTCCCCTTACAGTAACAGTTGCTCTTCTTCCCATGCGATAAGAAACAAATGTAGGCCACTCAGCCCTTCGATTCTGGTTCTGCCAATCAATTATTGGCTGACTGCGATTTAACCACAACCGTATATTTCTGCACAACCCCAGTTAAATCTTTTATCGCCTTGGGAATCAGTGATGTGTCTACCTTGGCCTTATGAAATATTTAAAGATTTTGCATCCACTGTCTTTTTGAGGAAGGGAGTTCCAAAGAATCTCAGCCTTATGAATGAACAAAATGTTTCCTCCTCTCAAATGGCCAACTCCTTGTTTTTAAAAACTGAAAAAAAACTGGGGATGCTGCAAATCAGAAACAAAAACAGAAGTTGCTGGAAAAGCTCAGCAGGTCTGGCAGCAGAGAAATCAGAGTTAACATTTTGGGTCCAGTTCTGAGGAAGGGTCACTAGACTCAAAATGTTTGACTCTGTTTTCTCTCCACAGAAGCTGCCAGGCCTGCTGAACCTTCCAACAATTTCTGTTTTGTTCCTTATTTTTAAATTATGATCCCTGGCTCTGGACCTTCCCATAAAAGGAAACATCTTTTCAATATCCAACAGGTCAAGATGATTCAGAATTTCCAGTTACACCAATGACCCTAGAATTTAGGATAGAGCCCCCAAATTTGGATGTGAATGCGTGGGATGTCTATCTAACAGCACTTAGACCAGTGAAGTTGGGGTAGGGAAAGGGGCTAAACAAGAATTCCCAGGATATTATCTTCAGCAACATCTCCATTTCTATGCAACAGAAGCATTGATGAGAGGGCAAGGGAGAGATTTATATTCATCGTATTTGTAAAATAATTCCAATGTAGTAATTGGTATCTCTGATACTTGACTGCATGATATTCCATCCATTAATTTCATTGAGTACTTGCCTCATCTCTCTGGCATAGCAATGTGAAAGACAATTACTGAAGTAATCAAATATTCATTTGTGCATTTTTGAGTTTAATAATATATGTGCAGTATATTTGAAACTATTTTACCCATTGCTTTTCTGAGTTTTCCCTTTATATTTCTGCAAAATACTTATCTTTGCATGAAACATACTTCCCCTGACATGTAATTCCTTACTCTGTGAAAATCCCTAATTTCCTGCACTAGGTCCACCTCCAACTTATTCTATCAGGATTTCAAAGATTAACTTCTAATGTCCCTCCTCATTTAGGTATGAGGACAGCTTGGATAAACTTGGATTATTTTCTTTGGAAAGATGGAGGCAAAGCACCGGCCTGATAGTGGTCCACCAAATTGAGATGCATGGATAGGGTGGATAGTCGGACGTATTTTCCCAGGATGGAAAGATCAACTTCAAGAGGGCACAGGTTCAAGGCAAGAGGGGGTAAGTTCAGGGGGGAAGTGCAGGGAAAATCTTTCACACAGAGGGCAATGGGAGCCTGGAATGCACTGCTGTTGGCGGTGGTAGACGCAGGCACATAAAACATAGAACAGTCCAGGCCCTTCGGCCCTTGACGTTGTGTCTTTTATCTTATTTGAAGACCAAACTAACCTACATGCCATTCATTGTATATCATCCATGTGCCTATCTAAGTGTTGCTTAGGAGTCCCTAATGTATCTGACTCTACTACTGCTGCTGGCAGTGCATTCCACGCACCCACCAATCTCTGTGTATAGAACCTACCTCTGATGTCTCCCCTAAACCTTCCTCCAATCATCTTACAATTATGCCCCCTCATGATAGCCATTTCCACTCTGGGAAAAAGTCTCTGGCTATCCACTCTATCTCTGCCTCTCATTATCTTGTACACCTCTATCAAGTCACTTCTCATCCTTCTTCGCTCCAATGAGAAAAGCATTCCTCAATCCAAACCTTTCTTCATAAGACATGTCCTCCAGTCCAGGCAGCATCCTGGTAAATCTCCTCTGCACCTTCTGTAAAGCTTCCACATCCTTCCTGTAATGTGGTGACCAGAACTGAACACAATATTCTAGGTGTGGTCTAACCAGGGGTCTATAGAACTGCAGCATAACCTCGCAGCTCTTAAACTGAATCCCCCTGTTAATTAAAGGAAAAACACCATACGCCTTCTTAACAACCATATCAACTTGGGTGGCAAAGTTTGACGGATCTATGGACGTGGACCCCAAGATCGCTCTGTTCCTGCACACTGCCAAGAATCTTGCCTTTAACCCTGTAATCTGCAATCAGATTTGTCCTTTCAAAATAAATCACTTCACACTTTTCCAGGCTGAACTCCATCTGCCACTTCTCAGCCCAGCTCTGCATCCTGTCAATGTCCCATTACAACCTACAACAGCCCTCCACACCAGCTACCACTCCACCAACCTTTGTGTCATCGGCAAACTTACTAACCCACCCCTCCACTTCCTCATCCAAGTCACTTATAAAAAATCACAAAGAGCATGGTCCCAGAACAGATCGCTACGGAACACCACTGGTCACCGAGCTCCAGGCTGAAAATGTTTGCATAAACTACCACCCTCTGTCTTCTATGGGCCAGCCAATTCTGTATCCAGATAGCCAAATTTCCCTGTATCCTATGCCTTTTTACTTACTGAATGAGCCTACCATGAAGAACCTTATCAAATGTTTAGCTAAAATCCATGTACACCACATCCAATACTCTACCTTCATCAATGTGCTTTGTCATATCCTCAAGGAATCTAATAAAGTTTGTGATGTATGACCTGCCTTAGTGCAAATAGTTTGGATGGAGCAGACTTTGTCAGGTATGCCCAGGAAGGATTCCTGACTCAATATGTAGATAGGCTGACTAGAGGGGAGGTTATATTGGATTTGGTGCTTGGCAACAAACCAGGTCAGGTGTTAGATCTTGAATGGTGGGAGAGATTTTTGGTGATAGTGATCACAACTCCCTGAACTTTATTATAGTCATGGAGAAGTATTTAATTGGGGGAGGGGGAATTACAATGCTATTAGGCAGGGGCGGTGGAGCATAAATAGGAAACAGATATTCTCAGGAAAATGCATGACAGAAATGTGGAGGTTGTTTAGGGAGCACTTGCTGCGAGTTCTGAATAGGTTTGTCCCACTGAGGTAAGGAAAAGATTGTAGGGTGAAGGAAACTTGGATAATGAGATATGGATCATGAAGTCAAGAGGAAGAAGGAAGCTTACTTAAGGTTGAAGAGGCAAGGATCAGACAGGGCTTTAGAGGGTTACAAGGTAGCCATGAAGGAACTGAAGAATGGACTTAGAGCTAGAAGGTGACATGAAAAAGCTTTGGCGGGTAGGATTAAGGAGAACCCCAAGGTGTTCTACACTTATGTGAGGAGCAAAAGGATGGCCAGAGTGAGGGTAGGGCCGATCAGGGATAATGGAGGGAACTTGTGCCTGGAGTCAAAGGAGGTAGGGGAGTTTCCTAATGAATACCTTGCTTCAGTATTCACTAGTGAGAGGGGTCTTGTCATTTGTGAGGACAGCATGAAACAGACTGATATGCTTGAACAGGTTGATGTTAAGAAGGAGGATGTGTTGTAAATTGTGAAAAACATGAGGACAGATAAGTCCCTTGGGCCAGACTTAGGTAACTACAGGAAGCGAGGAAAGAAATTGTTTGCAACATTTAAAATGTACCTTGATGGACACATGAAGCAGTGCCAAGAGGTGGGGGGGGGGGGGGAAACTTTGAAGGTGAGAGGAGACAGATTTAAAACAGACATGAGGGGCAAGTTTTTTTATATAGAGGGTATTTCACATGTGGAATGAATTTCCTGAGGACGTGTTGGATGTGAGTATAATTACAACGTTCAAAAGACATTTGGATAAGAATATGAATAGGAAAGGTTTATGGGCCAGGAGTAGGTAGGTGGGACTAGCTTAGTTTGGGATTATGTTTGGCAAGGACTGGTTGGACCTAAAGATCTGTTTCTCTGTTGTATGACCTTATGATCCCATGATCATGAATGGGTAGTAAACAGAGGGATGGAAACTATATATTGGCAATAAGAAGTGTGTCTAAATTATGATTTAGATTAGGAATCATCTCAGGGTTGGTGTGCTGAAAGTCCTGTTCCTGTGCTATATTGTTCTTTGTTTTCTGCCACAAACGACAGACTTAAGCAAAGCAACAGCAAATCAGGAAATATTCTGTGACGGAAAAAATGATCGTTGGAGTACATAATTGTTAATTCCAGGATGTGAATAATGTGCGGAGGTGAAAATAGTAGTATTAAAATCGTCGAGATTTTAACATTCATAAGAGCTTCCCTGTAGTTCTGTACATGTCTATGAAGTAATGGTGATGTTTGTCTGTTAACAGCAAGCCTCTAATTATTTCCTATAAGCTTTTCTCCATTATTTTATTCCTGAGTCCTTCAGCCGTCCTTGCACAGTGTGATAGGAACACGAAGAAGCATTAACTGTGAAAAGTCTTGTTAATCCTTTAGTGACAACTTGTATTTATGTAACATCCTTCAAACTGAAAAGCATCCCTCACTGAGGGTGGAAGAAAAGAACAGTGTGAAACCTTTAAAAGAAAATTCAGAGAAGTGATTAAAAATGTCACTAAGTTGATGCTCTTGAAAAAGATCTTTACAGGCAAGGAGGGCAGTGCAGAGATGCAATTCTGTAAATTGACATGGATGTAGCTAAAAGTCATAACACCAGAAGGCCAGGTAGAGACTTGCATAAGCTCTGATGAAGAGTCATCTAGATTCCAAATGTTAACTTGCTCTGTCTCTCTCCATTGACCCCATGTGATCTCTAGCATGTCGGTACAGATTCCAGCATCTCCAGTAATTTGTACCAATATGAGTAATATACTCAGGCTAGGTCCACTGACCTGGATGGAGCAGGTGGAAGGTAAGTGGTTATGGGGAGCAGGGAAGAGGGAGAAGGTGTCAAAGATAAGGGAAAGGATCTGAAGACAATGGTCGGGGTCTTATTGCAAGGCAGAATGACAACTATTAAAGATTTGGAGGGCTTTTGATTCAACCATGAGATGTAAATGTCAAAGGCAAAACAGCATTTATTGTGCAAACCAATTGCGCGTTGTGAATGGGCTATGTGGTGTAGATATACCCACAGTGCTGTGAGTGTGACAACGCTGCTCCTTTAACAAGGTTATGCAGTCTTTGGCTTTTTTTTCAGAGAGGTCATAAATAACACAGACTCTAAAAGGCCTGGGGTTGAAGGGTTTCAGGGCCAATTTGATTAGAGCTAGGAGGTACTGCTTCAGACAAAAGGCTTTCAAGTTTAAAAAAAAACTTGTCCAATGAAAGGGGAGTGGCCAGTTCTTCCAGCTCAGCTTCTCTCTGGCTTGGTTTGGTCAGCAAGAAAGTAGTAAAAAAGCTGCTGGAATCCAAAGAAGCAAGGTCATGCTAAATCCTTCTGTCTGGCTTCTCTCCTGTAAAACCCTGTGTTTGATTTTACCTTTTTATGTGAAGGGGTGTTTATGGGGATTGTTGCAAGCATTTAGAACTGCATCATTAAGTTGGGATGATCTGTTGGGTTTTCGGGTAGATCAAGTTATTCTATATTGTGTTCTCTTTTGTTTGTATTTCATTTGGTATTCTTGCAGATAAGTTCCGTTTTGTTTAAAACTACATGGTTTGATCAGCTGCACCACTCCTGGATTATCAGTGTTACACCTGCTTAAAACAACCAGCAAAATTTAGGGTGTGGGCTAACTTCTTGAAATTTTTTGAGGGGGTCTGGCCTGGACCATTTGGGAGAGAGTTCCAAGACTTTGGTCCATTGTTGATGAAGGAACAAGAGTGGATGGACATGTGAGGATGCAGGAAAAAACATTAAGCTCTCATTTACCTACTGCCCCTCATTTTCTTCAAGCCTTCACCCTCCAAAAACAATGTTGTTGGTTTTTCCCTGGTGTGTGAGGAGAGGTAATGATGGATGCAGAGCTGGAATGAAGCAGTTATGGTAGTGAGTAGGATATGCCCCTGAAGCACATTGCGGTGTTAGTAAAGGAGGAGCTGGTGTGTGTAGGAGTACATGAGGGGTGGAGTTTCTAATGGATATGAACATGTTCTGATGGAGAATTAGCAGTGATACATGCAACTCTCCTGAAATCCATGAGCAGGATATTATAGCGTGGAAATCTCAGTCAGCAAAGTTTGGAAAATACGTTTTAAAAATGAAATTACACAGCACATTTTGCATAACAAATGTTCCAAGATAGAGAGGGGAGGAAAGCAAAAATACACAGCAAGAAGTAAGGAACTGCCATATGTTATGGTGCTGACCACTGTTGGTTGTGTTTGGAATAGAAAGTTTCCAGCAATCCCCCAACTAATGCTGAGTCTGATTGCCTATCCAACTGGAAATGGTAGAAGATAAACTGTTATTGAGTTTGATACGCTTCATGGTTGAGGTGAAGTGAAGTATTGGACGCTATCCTCAACAGTGCTATCAAGCAGCACCAGATCAGCAATAACCTGCTCAGTGCCACCCAGCTTGGGTTCTGCCAGGGCCAGTCAGCTCCTGACTACATTACATTCAAGTATGGACAAAAGAGCTGAATTCAAGAGCTGAGGGGAGAGTGACAGTCCTTCACATCAAGGTTGCATTCGACTGAGTGTGGTATCAAGGAGCACTAGTAAAACTGGAATCAATGGAAATAAAAGGGAAAACTTCCCATTGGTTGGAGACCTATCTGCATGTGGGAAAATAGTCATGGTTGTTGGATATGAGTCTTCTCCAGGCAGTTCCAGGACATTTTTGCAGGAGCTCCTCAGGGTAGTATCTGAGACTCAAACATCTTCAGCCGCTTCATCAATGACCTTCCCTCAAACAAAGTCACAATTATGGATGTTTATCGATGATTGCACAGTGTTCAGCACCATTTGCGACTTCTCAGATACTGAAGCAATCTGTGTTCAAATGCACCAAGACTTGGACAATATCTAAGCAAGTAACAGGCGTGCTACACAAATTCCAGGCAATGACCATCTCTGACAAGAGAGAGTCTAATAATCATCTCTTGATATTCAATGGCTTTACCATAATTGAATCCTCCACAATCAACATCCTGGGAATTACCATTGACCAGAAACTCAACTGGACTAGGCATATAGATATAGTGGCAACAAGTACAGGACAGATAGTTGGAATCCTGTGGTGAGTAACTCAGCTCTGACTCCCCAAAGCCTGTCCACCATCTACAAGGCATAAATCAGGAGTGTGATGCAATACTCCCCACTGACTTGGATGAGTGCAACTCCAACTCAAGATGCTTGACATCATCCAGAACTGAAGAAGGGTAACTGAACTCGAAACATGAACTCTGTTTTCTCTCCACAGATGCTGCTAGACCTACTGAGCTTCTCCAACAATTTCTGTTTTCATTTCAGATCTGCAGCATCTGCAGTCCTTTGTTTTATTTTGGATATATTTGGATGATACCTAAAGGTGTGACCCATGAGGTGGGTTTTAAGGAGCATTTTAAATGCAGACAGACATATGGAATTTCAAAACAGAGAACCTGTTGAGGGCACAGCCATCAATGGAGGTGTGTGAGAGGCCAAAATTGGAGGAGGTTAGGGATTTCAGTCTACTTGTCTTTTCAGCCCCTGTCAAACTGATGTCACTGGGGTAAATCAGAGCTTTCAAATTGAAAATCCCAACATGACAATATAAACCAGATCTTGGTTGGGAAATGGTTGAATGAAGGACTTTCACAATGCTCTCTTTTTTGTGTATTTGTCATTACTTCAAATTCAATCTCCCTGCAGTGTTAACACTTGTCAGGGATTAATTCAATCAGCTACCAAACACTTTCTGTTGTTTTGGTTACTTTGTCTAATCGGAAATGAAGTCAGTGATAATTACGTTAACGCTGCCAGAAAGATAACACACATTGGATTGTTAAGATTAAAAAAACAAATTTATTAAACTCTGACATTTTGTCATTTACTTTACTTTATAATGGGATTATGTAGCACTCTGGGAGAGTCTGAAATGCACTGTCTGATCTTGCAGGGTGATTAAGATAGACTTCTTTTGATTAATTGTTAGAACCATTGGAAGACCTTTGTCGGGTTTTAAATGGTGAAAAGTTAAAAACAGTAGAGGTCCAAAGAGATTTCAGGCTCGCAAGTGCACACATCATTAAAAGGTTAGAAAATAGTTGAAAATGCAAATGCAATGCTAGCCTTTTCACATCTGGAGAATGCAAATTGGTTGAAGTTATGCTTCAGCTGTACAAACTGCAACCTAGAACCCACAGAAATCCTATAATCAGTTCTGTACAGCACAATTCAGGAAGGCTATATTGGCCAAAGAAGGAAGGCAGGGTAGATTTGATATCTGAACTCCAAGGGTTGTTCAATTCCACCATCTGCTGCAGCAGGACTCGAACCCAGGTCACCAGAACATTATCTGGGTCTCTGGATTAGCAGTCAGCAATAATACCAGCAGGCTGTTGCCTCTGCCCTTAGTAGCTGATTGTTCGTGGTAGCAGCCCATGTGATGATGAGGCCTGGTGAGTGGGGGGTTAGGGTAAGGAGATAGGAAAAGATGACTCAAGCTCTAAAATTGTTGAGCTCTATATTGAGTCTGAAAAGCTGTAGAGTTCCCAAGTGGAAAATGAGGTGCTGTTCTTTCAGCTTACACTGAGTTTCACTGGAGCACTGCAGTAAGCCCGAGACAGATATTGGCCAGGGGACAGGATGGTATGTTGAAGTGGCAGTCAACAAGAAGCTCAGGATAATTTCAGTGGACAGAACATAGGTGTTCTGTAAAGTGGTCACCCAGTCTACGCTTTGTTTTCCCAATGTAGAGGAGACCACATTGTGAGCAGTGAATGCAGATTAGATTGAGTGAATCGTTGCTTCACCTGGAAGATGTGTTTGGGCCCTTGGATAGTGAGGCAGGATAATGTAAATGGGCGGGTGTTACACCTTCTGAGATTGCTGGGTGTGGGGAAATGTTGTGATTGGAGGAGGAATGGACCAAGGTGTCTCAGAGGGAATGTTCCTTGTGGATGGCTGACAAAAGAAAGGAGGGGACTATGTGTCTCATGGTAGCATCCCATTGGAGGAGGCAGAAATGTGGCTAATGATCATCCAGATGTGGATGCTGGTGCAATGGAAGGTGAGGACAAGGGGGGCCCTGTTGCAGTTGTGGAAGGGAAGAGAGAGGGTGAGGGCTGAAGTGTGAGCGATGGATCTGACATTGGGTATTGGGATATTGGAGAAAATGGATCTATTGTGTTCAGTTTTACTTTATCAAATAACGATGTATCAAGGTTCTATAATTGAAGCTGTCTTCATTTTTGAATATAGGCAGAAAGTATTGACCTTTTAGAGATCATTTAGAAGATCTATGCCTGGATTCCAGTCTGTTTTTGATAGCATTTTCATTTTTGCATCAAACCAAGCTGTAGTGAAAGTGGGCACTATATTTAAAAAATAAAAGCGTGCATCCTCATAATGTTTTTGTTACTATGGAACTGAAAGAAGCACGCTGTATCAATGAATAATGTAGATTGTCAGATTGGAACAGGAGCATAAGCAGTTTATATCAAGCCAAAGTGTCCTGCTGCATTGGGAAAATTAAACTACCTCTTAAATCACCTCACCTGTATCTGTTTGTTTCCTTTTTTCTCCTGTTTGTGATTAATGTTAATTGGAAAAGGAAAGAGTTGCAATTGAAGAGTTTGGAATATGGGTCAGAGTTTGCTGGTAGAAGTAATGGTGATGTCAAATAGGAGTATAGGAACAAGAGTGGTTCATTCCTCCTCTCGAGTCTGTTCTGTCATTTGATTAGTTCATGGCTGATCTGTGGTCTAACACCATATACCTGCTTTTGGCTCATATTCCTTAATCTGTTTGCTTATCCAAAAAAATGTCTGCCTTTAGATTTAAAACTACCAGCTCATCCAGCATCCACTACCATTTATGGAACAGTGCTCCAACCCTCTCCCACCCTTTGTGTCTAGCAGTGCTTCCTAACATCTCTCCTGAATGGTCTGGCCCTAATTCTCAGATAACGCCTCCAATGTGCACCTTATTATTATTGGGCTAATTGTTCAATAATTTGAGGCATGGAAGAGATAAGGCGTGGTTCACTGTAAGTTGCTGGATGCTTTACATTGCCATGAGAATTCAATCTTAACTTCCTTATTTCACAAATTTCACTGCATTTACAATGAGAAAGTGAACTAAACTCCCTACAGAAAATTGGGAACAAAAGCAGAAATTGCTCGAGAAACTCAGCAAGTTTGGAAGTTTTTGAGGAGGACAAGAAGAGTCCTGTGACACACTGAACTGGAAACATGAACTTGTTTTCTCTTTGCATATGCTACCAGACCTGCTGAGTTTCTCCAGCAATTTCTGTTTTTGTTTTCAATGTCCAGCATCTGCAGCTTTTAATTTTCTGTAATAACATAAGACTAGGGCTGATATTTAATAGGAAAAATAGTGATTTAATGAAGAGAATTATGTTCTTGGAATGCCTTCAACCTCTATCCTAGAAAAAGGTAATTGAAACTGGACTTGTCTCAGCCTTGAGGGCAAATTGTTCGAAGAGGTTTTAAAATGTACATTTTAAAATTTATTTCTCCTGTTTCTTTATTTTCTCAATTTGTTCAGTATTTCTTTCCCACTCTTTTATTTAACTTTAATTCCGATTTCCTTATCTACTGATCCTCTGTTTCAGTCCCTGTATTTTACTCTCAGCACTAAAGGAGATAGACTGATGATGCAGTCATTCATCATGTTCCTCGCTGTCCTGTTAATTTCACGGTATTATTTTCAGCTTGAATTTCCAGCAGTTTTTGGGGTTAAAAAAACCCACTGCGCTAAGGAAAACAAGTAGGTTATGCTGTAAGACACAAAAATAATAGGTTGTGGATGCTGAAAATCTGAAATAAAGACAAAAGTAATTTTCAAAATTCTTAGAAGGCAGGCTGTGGAGAGAAACCGGGTTACTGTTTTACATCAAGATGAACTTTGATTGCAGCTTTCCACAGATGCTGAGTGTCTCCAATATTTTTTGTTTTTATTTGTGAGGTTCCTGGTTCCAGCAAAATCTGAGCTAACATATCTATGTGAGTATGCAAATATATCTTGCCAAAATACCTATTAACTGTTCTCAAAAATGATCATTTTTCCACCGTATTTGTACTGCAAAATTTATCTTAAGACACATACAAAAACAATCTGCAGTACCAAGTGAATAGTGTGCACATATTTGAATATTTTTCATTCTTGCTATCATTGCAGCTGATGTTGTTATTATTGGACAAACAGAAATCTAGCTGGATAAATCACTTCTTTCCCCAAAATGTTGCTCTTTCATTGAAACATAATGCCACAAACCTGGTTTTTGCAATAAAACATTAAGATTATGCAAAGGGAAATGGCATTAGGTGCACAGTGGCTCAATGGTTAGCATTGCAATCTCACAGCGTCAGGGACCTGGGTTTGATTTCAGCATTCGGCTACTGTCTGTATGGAGTTTGCACATTCTCCCTGTGTTTGTGTGGGTTTCCTCGGGGTGCTTGGGTTTCCTTCCATAGTCCAAAGGTATGCAGGTTAGGTGCATTGGCAATGCTAATGTACCTAAAGTGTTCAGGGGTGTGTAGATTAGGTGTGTAAGCCATAGGAAATGCAGGACTAGGTCTGGGTGGGATGCTCTTTAGAGGTGATTTGGAGATGCTGGCCAAGGACTGGGGTGTACAAAGCTCTTTAGAGAGTTGGTGTAACTCATTGGGCTGAATGGACCGTTTCCACACTGTAGGGATTCTATTCTATAAAATGAAATAGTCCAAGCTATTTACATATCACACTATTTGAAAGATTTTGAAACAGTGTAAAATACAATTGCAAAAATCCCAACACTTTTACTTTGCAGTACTCAAACACTTGAGAGAATCCCTTCTCTAATACTTGTATAAGTTTGATTTAAACAATTTCTTTCAATTAACAGTCTTGAAGGCTTGGTTGTCTCTTTCTTGATTAGTCACACAACAGAGCTTAAACTTTCTCAGCCTCAAATAGTGAGGTTCCAGTCAAATACTTCTGGTGTAGAGTTTTCACATTAAAACTCTTACACTGAGGTAGCCTATTTTCTGACCATTAGGAACTATCTCTTTTCTTCAGGAGTAAATGTTTCAAACAGCTTAACTCCACCAGGACCACTGCATATTAAGAAGACAACAAAAGCTTTTAAATTATTTTTGTTTTCTTTTGTTAAGCAAAGAAGTCCAGATTCTTCTTTACATAAAGCAAGCTAATACTCCGCAATGTTTATCTTGTCTGCTTGTAAAACTCCCTCAATGAAAACAAAATAACACTCTGGGCTTCTTCTGTCATACAGTTTTTAAGAAAAATATGGCTCCCAAAATGCTGTCAACTTAATCATTAAAAACTCTCTCACACGCACAAACCAAAACCAAAATGCTACAAGTTCAAAATCCAAAATCAAAATGCACATGATATAATTCTGTCAATACATATTTCGCAAATCTGCAACAGGCAAGTTTTCAAATCTGTTTAGAAATCTCTTGTAAGTTACTTTTGGGATTAGTTCTTTGTTCTATTGAGACATTTTTCACCATGTGTTGTCTGCCTATCATCATAAGACTGTAAGACATAGGGGCAGAATTTATGACGTTTGAGTTTATTTTCGAAGTGTAATGCTTAAAGAGTGATGGACAAGCAACCTGTGCAAGGATGTAACTATTCTGTTAACAGTCACATTAGACTCGTAACATTAACTCTCTGTCTCCCCAGATGCTGCTGGACCTGCAGAATTCCTTGCACAATTTCTGTTTGTATTTATTTAATTTTTTGACCTGAGTAAGTATTACAGGTTTATTTTATTAAGAGATTATAACATGATTAATTACTACAGTTGTAATCCGTCAGCATCAAAATAGCAGAGAATGTGTCCTGACCGAGATAAAGATCGCCATGCCTTCACTTCTTCATTGCTATTTCCAAATTCTGCAACTCCTAACTAAACAACACTGTGTCCTCTATCCCTGATGAAGGGTTTTTGCCCGAAATGTCAATTTTCCTACTCTTCAGATGCTGCCTGACCTGATGTGCTATTCCAGCACCACTCTAATCTAAACACTGTGGCCGTATCTCTATTTCAAGCAGTTCAAGAGCAAATAGTGCTCATTTGAAGAGCTGGTGTGCACGCAATGGGCCAAATAGCCTCTTTGTGCAATGTACAATTTTTGTGATTCTGTGATTGAGTGCTGAAGAATAATTACTCGTTCAGCTAGCAATACACATATTCCTGAGGGGACCATCTGCTGATACCAACCCATCCTTTGATAAATTCCAACTGTGCACGCACACCTCTTTCTTTCGTGTGTGCACATGCATGCATAATATAAAACTGATTATTATTATTTTTTAAAAATGAACCTAACAAGCCCTTAAAAATGAAGAGGAAAATATGTTCTTTTGTTGTTTGAACTGTTACTTAATAGTTCTTTTTTCCATATTTTCTTCATTTTTTTAGTGTGTATAATGTTTTAATAACTCTTTTTATTTCAATTTATTTCAGGTTTTAACTGTGCTCCTGGGAGTGAGATAACACAGCTGCCCCTAAGACTAAATAATACAAATTTGTGGGAAGTGCATCAAAGGTGAAATTCTTTCAGTTTTGGTGGTTAATGTTGCACGTCCCAGTCCCCGATCCAGAGAAGAAAGAACTTAACATTTCATTTTAATTATCTGTGATGTTGGTTTAAATATCAGTATTTATTGCCCATCCCTAATTGCCCTGAAGAAAGGTAGGAAATTCTTGAATCATTTCAATCCTTGGAGTGTAGATACACTCAATTCAGAAGGGAGTTCTAAGATTCTGACCCAGTGGTAATGAGGGAACGGTGATATAGCTCCAAGTCAGGATGGTTGGAGAGAAGTTAGTCATAGATTCATGTAGCACAGTAAAGGTCTTTTGACCCATCGGGTCTGTACCAACAATAACAACCACCAAAGGTGTGCTAACTGCACTTTCCTGCACTTGTCCCATTACCTTAAGTTATTATATTTTCATGTGCTCTTCCAATTATTTTTTAAAGGGTATAATGTTTTTGGCCTCCACTATCTTACCAGGCAGTGCATTCCAGATTCCCACCACTCTCTGAATGAAAGATATTGTTTTCTCACATCCCCTTTGAATCTTCTGCCCCCTACCCTAAAATTATGTCCCCTTATGATTGACCCCTCAACCAAGGGGTCAATGATTGCTCCCTACTCACCCGGTCTATATACCTCTAATCCTCAAGCAGTTTGTTCCTGACACCATCCCCCCCACAACTTCACCTCAGCCTTCTGTCCCAAAGAAAACAATAAAGCCTACAGGTGTTCCTGTGCATCAGCTGCCCTTCTCCTTTTAGCTGATAGAGATCATGGATCAGCACACAGATTTCTTTACAATGAAAATCCAAATGCAGTATTGTTTTTGAGTTATTATTATTTAGCCATAACAGTTCTGCTATGAGAAGTGAAGAACTTAGTCAAGTTTTCTGCTGGTGATTGCTAGGGAGTGATTTCTGCTAACAACTATGTAGGAGCAGGATCAGATCCAGCTGTAACTCTCCCATGGACAGTCAACTTGCCAGTATTCAATTTGTGCACTCCCACATAAAGAATGACATTGTCCATAAAATATTGGAGCTCTACTAAGGACAGCAATGTTTATCCTCTCATTCAGGAGTGACAGAGTAAATCTCAGTGAGATGAAAATTGAAAGCTAGACTGTGTTGTTGGATTGAAATTGGAAAATGCTGAGATTAGGGTTAAATGCCATTAATGTTCATAAATACATGGAATAAATAGAAGGCTGGAGCAAATTACATTGCAAAATATTTGCTTCCTTCAAAAACTCTGAAATTTGCTCTGGAGGAACATTTATGATTTCTGGGAAAATTGCCAAGCTACCAAATATGTCTAAAGGCTGTCATCATCAAAACTCAATTATGATATTGTGTGTTCAAAAAGGTAATTGAGTTTTATGTAAATAACTTTAAGCTTGTGAGACGGACAATGTTGTTTTAATAAGAGTCAAAAGCTCATGAGTAAAATTAACAAGTTTCATTAATATTTATTAGAAGGTGCTCAGTGAGTCCTTTACTACCCAGAAAGTTCTGTACATTCCAATAAAAGCAGGACATCATTCATGCCTTTGTTGTGTCTTGTCTCAAATATTTGAACACACTCCTGGTTGATCGCCCACATTCTAAGTTTTGTGTATGTGAAGTTATCCAAATCACTGCTGCCCATGTACGAGGCAGCAAATCCCATTATCCAATTAGTTATCTGCTCATTAGTACCTGGTCAAACCAGGTGTCGATTTTTAAAATTCTCATTCTTCTTTTCAAAGAATATAAGAACAAGAAGTAGGGGGAGGCAATTCAGTCCCTCGGTTATGCTCCTCTATTCAATACAATCACCTCTGATCTCATCTTGTCCTCAACTCCACTTTCCTGCTGACTCCCCATAGCTCTTTGACCCATTACTAATTAAAAATCTGTCTGTCTCCTCCTTTATATTTATTTATTTTGGACTAATGAATTCCATAGTTTTATCCTTCTCAGCTCTGTCTTAAATCTGTTAACTCTTAGTCTATAACAATGACCTCTCATTCTAGATTACCCTGCAAGTGGAATCATCTGCTCTCTGTCTACTTTGCCAATCTCCTTTAACTTCTTGCACATACCTCAAATAAGTTGCCTCTCATTCTTCTAAACTCTGACGAGTATATCTATTGCTCTTCATAAGGTAAACCTTTCATCTCTGGAATTAATCTAGTGAACCTTCTCTTATCAGCCTCTATTGTAATTACATTTTCAAATCTCTCCATGGCCCTGTCCCTCCCTTTTTCTGTAATCTCCACTAGCCGACAACTCATGGAGAGAACTGTGTTCCTCCAATTCTGCAGAGGGATGGTGTTGGGAAGTTGGGCTTGTCAACAGAAATATGGATGGGAGTAGGACTCATTGGGCCTTCTCCTTTTTGATGCTAGTCCCCTTGATCAAGAGTCATAGAGTCACAGAGTCGTAGAGAATAGAAACAGATCCTTCTCTCCAACATGTCAATGCCAATCAGTTTTCCATACTAAACCAGCCCCATTTGCCTGCACGAGGCCCACATCCCTCTCAGCTTTTCCTATCCATGTACCTGTCCAAATGTCTTTTAAATGTTGTAACTCTCCCTGTCTCTACCACTTCCTCTGGCAGTTCATTCCAAATATGCACCTTCCTCTGTGTGTAAAGCCCTTAAGTCCATTTTAAATCTTTTCTCATTTGTCTTAAACTTATGCCCCCTAGTTTTGAACTGGGGGAAACATAATCTTTGCTATTCACCCTATCCATGCTCCTCATGATTTTATAAAACTTTATAAGGTCACCCCTCAGCCTCCGATACTCCAGGCAAAAAAAAAACAAGCCCTCAATATAACTCAAACCCTTCAGTCCTGGTAACATTTCTTTCTGCACTCTTTCTAACTTAACAAAATCCTTCCTATTGAAGAGCAATCAGAATTGTGCACTATACCTTTGAATGTGGCCCACCCCAAACCTTCCCACCATCAAAGGCTTGAAGCAATCTTGGTTATTAATTTCACTATTTAGCAGCATAGTGGGCAGACCATCCATACCCTCCCCATCATGGACTTAACTAGTCATGGAAGCAGGATGGGTATGGATTTCTCCTGACCCTTGCTATCTCCATCCCACCTCATTAAAATACAGCCCAGCCCAGCAAACCATCCAAGGGGCTGGAAACAAGATTCTGCCTATTGTGCCTTATTTATCTCATATTGGTCTTTGGTGGGTTTAATGCCTGAGAGGGTAGATAGAACCTTGGCTTAATCTCTCATCAGGAAAGCAGCTGTTTTGTTTAGAGTAAGCTAACAATGGTTTGTGCTGTGCTGTGACCAGTTCAATTGTTTCAACATTTTACAGAAATGATAGACCTTTCCATACATCATTTCCTCTACCTGAGAAATACACTGCTCGATCGGAAACTGAGCACAACAGATCAGGACACTTACAGGCCCAGATACTGGCCAGTCCTAAACAGCTTGTGTCTAACAGGGCAGTGGTGAGATAGTGACAATTTACCTCATTGTCTCTGAGCCTGGAAGGAGAAACTCAAAATATAGTTCTACAATTTAGTGACATCCAATCAGAAGGCTGTTTGACAAGGGGATCTCATACTGAACTCCTGTTCAGTACGGGGTTTCACACACACAGAATAGCCCCTGGGATCAGCTGAGAGAATGTTTGGCCTAGCCACTGTTTATTGCTCAAATAGCATGGATATCACATAACTGTTTGTGGGAGCTCGATGGGCACAATTTGACTTCTGTCTTCCTTCAACAACCGCTTTCCTGATGATGAGCGATTAGGCCAAGGTTCCACCTCCTCTCTTACTAGACTTCAAAGTTGTTGTGTCACTATAGTCTTACCAGACTATCAGGGCTGCTCCCTCATTAGAGAGAAGTGACTGGTAGTGATTTAACCTGAGGGCCACTGGACCTCAAGCAAGGGAACAGGTTGAGAAGGGAAGTGCTTCATGGTAACCTCAAGCTAGTGATGGGGAATTGAACCCACACTGTTGGCATCACACTGCTCTGTAAACCAACAATTCAGCCAACTGAGCTAAACTGATTCATACTGCAAGAGTACCTCATTGGCAAAAGAGTTTTGGACCATCTAGAAATTACGAAAAATTTGATTTTGATGCAAGATATCTTTTTTCTTTGTGTCAACATCCCTAGTGGAAAAGAAAATATGGTGGAGGAATTATCTCTATTGATTGGTTTTAGTTCTTCGATGTTTTGGGACCCTGGAGCAACTTTCTGATATCCTCACTGGGTATAAATATTACAGTATAGGTGGGGTTAGATAGGAAGAAGTTAGAAGCATGTGGAGTAAAACAACTAACATTAGTCAGTAGAGTTAATGGGAAAATAGTTCAGTAAAGGAAGAGTAAGACCACAGCCTAGCAAATATTCTGTTACTATGTATTGTAGTATCTAGTCCTAATAAATAGGAAACAGTGTTAACAAGAAACCTTGGCCTAAAAACATTTTTTCATTGTGCATTTTCCTCGGCCATTCCATGTAAACTCTTTACTCTTTGTGGGTATAAAGCAATATGACCATAGATGATGGTAGTGGGTGTGAGATCTACTTCCTAGAAAATTATAGCAGGGGTGAAGTTCAAGAAACATACCAGAAATCATTTGGAGAAGAGAACATGTGAAAAAGTAAAATCACTTTTTTTCATAAGCTGTCCATAACAGCTATAAGACCAGCTGGAAGCCAGAGGACCATAGAGTTGATCAGCTATTGTGAAACAAAAATCTCTGAATAGAAAAGCTACTAGAAAGGAGTGTAAGCGTCAATAAAAGCCTTTTACAACAATAGGATTGGAAACCATCTTTTAAGGAGGGAGAAAAGTAAGGAGGGCAGTAAAAAGCCAACTAACAGCCAAGTGGGTTGAGCATCCACAAGAAGTGGCCAATTAAAATGCACCCAAAGCAGATTTGATTTCTCAGATGACAAACCAACAAATTTAGCAATTTAGTCAGGTTTTTAAATTCATTCATTCACAGGATGTGGTGTCTCTGACTTGGCCAGCATTTATTCCCCATCCCTGTTTGCCCAGAGCACAGTTAAGGGTTAACCACATTGCTGTGGGGCTGGAGTCACATGGTGACCTGATCAAATAAGGACAGCAGTTTCCTTTAAGGAAGCACATTAGAGACCAGGTCGTCTTTACAACAATTTCATGGTGATCATTAAAATTTTTATCTTAGCTTTTTTTGATACAAATTCCACATCTGTTATGTTGGATTTGAACATAGATCCCTAAGACATGACCTGGATCTCTGGATTAATAGTTTAGCAATAATACCACTGAGCCATTACCTCAATTGATTCAGTAATTGCTCAAATACTTAAGGACAAAATTGACAAATATCAGGTTAAGGAGCAAGCTTAAAATAAATGAATTGAAAATTAGTTTCTGGAATTTGATGTTTCATTTGATCAGTAACGTTTGTTAAATGTTCTTTATTTTGATGGTTTGGGTGAGAAACAAACTTTATTCAGTCACTAAGAAGTATAATAGAGTTTTGTTCTTAAACAAAGAAAACAAAGAGCACAACTCTGATCTCGCAGTGTTAATTGGAGTGAAAATACCTCAGTCACAAAGCAGTCAGGGCATACGATGTCTTGGTAGCAATATTTGATTCAATCAAAATTTGCTATTATGAATTTTTGCTGTTTTGAGAAAATTTATGCCCACAAAACATGTTAGAAATCCTTCAGTTGCTTTGGAAAAGGAGTCTTTTCATTCCTCGTGATGCAATGGTACGTCCTAACCTCTGAGCCAGGAGACATGAGTTAACTCTGATCTTTTTATTAGATTAGATTCCCTACAGTGTGCAAACAGGCCCTTCGGCCCAACCAGTCCACACTGACCCTCTGAAGAGTAACCCACCCAGACCCACTTCCCTTTGACTAATGCACCTAAAACTATGGGGCAATTTACCATGGCCAATTCACCTGACCGGCACATCTTTGGACTGTGGAAGGAAACCAGAGTACACCTGCACAGACACAGGGCGAATGTGCAAACTCCACACAGGCAGTCACCCGAGGCTGGAATCGAACCTGGGATGCTGTTGCCGTGAGACTGATTCGGAAAACATTGGAAACAAGTAGAGCAGACCACTGCCTATAATGGGCTATGAAGGTAAATTTGTAATTGGCTACATGAGCGATTTTCCTGGTAGCCTTTAATAGATTTTTTAAAAGTTCGTGATTTGTGGTGGAAAAGCTGTTGGGTTATGTGTTGGAGAACTCCCAGATGTAGAAAAGAAAGATAAAGCAGATGGCACATGGTATCATTCAATGTTCTCGGTGCCTTTAGAGGGAGATGGGTACTGAAGGGAATATAAGCTTTATCTCTTCCTCCCAACTGCACTTTTGTTTATTCCCTTCCCTCTCTCCCTCACCTTTGATTGCACTGCCTGTAATGGGCTTTACATGTGAATTTCTGATTGGCTACATGAGTGGTCAAAAAAAGTCATGGTGACTTGGTGATGGGAAAGCCGTTGGCTGTATGTGATAATGCTTCCAGATATATTAAAAAAAACACAGGCCTGCAAAGGCTCCAGGGCAGTGGTAGTGACTCTACTTCTGAGCAGGAGACCAAGATTAAAATCCCATCTGCTCCAGAGATGTGTCATTATATCACTGAAAAAGTTGATAAAAATTTGTGTGTGATAACACTTTTAAAAAAAAATTGCATCTGACCCCAGGACTCTTGTCCCTACCTCTGAACCAGGAGACCTGGGTTGAATTCCCTTCTGCTCCAGAGGTCATAGAGTCATAGAGATTTACAGCATGGAAACAGGCCCTTCGGTTCAATTCGGCCATGCCGACCACATATTCCAACTCAATCTAGTCCCACCAGACAGCACCCAGCCCATATCCCTCCAAACCCTTCCGATTCATATACCCATCCAAATGCCTTTTAAATAATGCAATTTTTATCAGCCTCCACCACTTCCTCTGGCAGCTCATTCCATACACGCACCACCCTCTGCATGAAAAAGATGTCCCTTAGGTCTCTTTTATATCTTTCCCCTCTTACCCAAAACCTATGCCCTCTAGTTCTAGACTCTCCAACCCCAGGGAAAAGTCCCTGTTTATTTATTCTATTCATGCCCATCATGATTTTATAAACCTCAATAAGGTTACTCCTCAGCATCTGACACTCCAGGGAATACAGCTCCAGCCTATTCAACCTCTCCCTATAGCTCAAATCGTCTAACCCAGGCAACATCCTTGTAAACATCTTTTCTAAACCATTTCAAGGTTTGTAACATCTTTCTGATAGGAAGGAGACCAGAATTGCATGCAATATTCCAAAAGTGGCCGAACCAATGTCCTGTACAGCCGCAACATGACCTCCCAATTCCTGTACTCAATAATCTGACCAATAAAGGAAAGCATACCAAACACCTTCTTCACTGCTAAGATTTGCTTTCCCAAAATGCAGCACCTCACATTTGTCTAAATTAAACTCCATTTGCCACTTCTCAGCCCATTGGCCCATCTGATCAAGATTCTGTTGTAATCTGAGGTTACCTTCTTTGCTGTCCACTACATCTCCAATTTTGATGTCATCTGCAAACTTAATAACTATACCTCTTATGCTCACATCCAAAAATTTAGATCATATTCCCTACAGTGTGGAAACAGGCCCTTTGGCCCAATATAATCCACACCAACCCTCCAAAGAGCAACCCACCCAGACCCATTCCCATGCATTTATCCAGTCGCCTAATACTACAGGCAATTTAGAATGGCCAATTCACTTAACCTGCACATCTTTGGTCTGTGGGAGGAAACCAGAGCAAACCCACACAGACACAGGGAGAATGTGCAAACTCCACACAGACAGTTGCCCAAGGTGGGAATTGAACCCAAGTCCCTGGTGCTGTGAGGTAGCAGTGCTAACTACTGTGCTACTGTGTGCCACAAGCATGTCTGAACAGGTTGATTTTTTTTTAAAAAAGGCAGACTCCTGGTGAATAACGAGAAACATTAAAAAGGGTCAATGGAATTTGATGTTAGGAAAGAAAACTGTTTTTTTTGTGTGATAGCAATTCTAGAAATATAAAAGGAAATTAAAGCCAACCCTGGTTAATAGCTAAAAACAGAAAAAAAATCATTGTTTTGGTGGTCAGGGAAGAAAAGATCCTCTCGGTTGTGTGTCATTACACTTTTGGATAAAAGAACAAAGTTAAAATAAAACCGACCCCTGGTCAATTGCTCAAAGCTAAAACAAAATGTCATGGTGATTTGCTGATGGGGCAAAAAAAACCTATTGTATGTAAGGGTAACTCTGAATATAGAAAATGAAATCAAAAAGAAAGCAGGTCCCATGCTCCTGGGCCTGGCCAAGACAACTATTAACAGGCCCGGTTAGTGGGCTGTGGTGGGCCTCCTTTCTGCTGGCTGGCTGCCCTCTTCCATGGCCTGAAGTCCTTGGAGAGGGAGCATGCAGTGTCCACTAAAACTCCTGATGCCTTTAGGGGAGAGGTGGGTACTGAAGGGGATGCTTTTTTTCTTAATTCATTCACAGGATGAAGGCGTTGCTGCTAGGTCAGCATTGCTTGGCCATCCTTAATTGCCCAGAGGGCAATTAAGAGTCAAACAAATTACTGTGGGTCTGGAGTCACATATAGACCAGACCAGGTAAGGATGGCAATTTCCTTCCCTGAATTACATTAGTGAACCAGATGGGTTTTCTCAATAGTTGACACTGGTTTCATAGTCACGATTAGACTCTTAATTTCAGATTTCTGGTGAATTCACACTCCACCATCTGCTGAAGTGGGATTTGATCCTGAAGTAGGATTTGAACCCAGGATCCCAAGGTCTCTAGATTAACAGTCCAATGATGCCAGGCATTGCCTGCCATCTTCCCTTCCAATTCAATTTTGATTTAGACCCTTCTCTCTCTCCCTACCTCCCCCTCACCATTGGCAGTTTAACTCTTCAGTTGTGTGCGATAACACTTCTGGATAAGCATAAAAATAAAGAGACCCAGGAGGGGTCGGTTAGCTCAGTTGTTTGGATTGCTGGTTTGCAATGTAGAATGATGCTAATAGCACTGTGTTCAGTTTCCCACACTGGCTAAGATTACCATGAAGACCCTTCCCTCTCAACCTCTCCCCTCACCTGAGGCGTGCTAACCCTTTGGTTAAACAGCCACCAGTCATTTCGCTCGAATGAGAGAGTAGCCCTATGTGAATTTACTTTCTCATCAAGCAATTGAAACCTTAATGTGTTAAACAGGCTGTGGCAATGGGTTGTGGAATCATGGGCATATCTTCTGTCTGTCTGCCCCTCTTCTGCAGCTATGTTGTGCCTGGAGTGTCCTTGGAGAAGGAGCAAGCAGTGTCCATCAGTGCTCTCAATGCCTTTAGCGAGAAATGGGCTCCATAGGGAATAGAGGGCTTGATCTTGCTTTTGTGCATCTCCTGCACAACCATAACCTTGTATGCCTTGCTCTGTCAATGCACCTTGTGGTCTGTATGCCCTTCTATGTTATGATCTGCCTGTACTGCTTGCTACTTAGGTACTTGTGACAACAATAAATCAAACAAACACATCAAATAAATCAAATAGAGTACTTTATCACTGCATCTCAACCTCCCCCTCACTTTTGATGGTTTACCTTGCCGTTCAAGGCTTTGCACATGAAGTATTCAATTAGAAAACTTGGCTGATTTACTGATGGTGGTTACTGGGAGGAAAAATATGCCACGGTGATTTGCTGATGGGCAAAATACCATTCAGTTGTGTGTAAAAGCACTTGTGGATGAAAAGAATGATAACGCAGACACAGGCATGCATCTGTAGAGCTGTCTGCCCTGGGCTGGGGCTAGCCTATGTATACCATGAGTAGTGGCTCTATTTTGGCATTCAACAATACACTATGTTCTTTTCCAGTTGGATTTCCTGAGTTATTCCAGTTACATATGTGAGAGATATTTGGTAATCTTATTAAGCAAGAGTTAATTATATAGAATTATCCCTCAGGATACTGTGTAAGATTGGGCTCATTGTTCTGACTGGAATGTTGCTTGATGGGCCAAATGGCCTTTGTTCTCATTCCTTGCTTTCATGTTTCTATTTTTTTTCACTTTGGATCTTTTGAACACAGAGTCTGAGAATCCCTACGCAATTCAGCAGAGATATCGTCAGAGACATCACTAAATGTCACCATTGCTCATCGTTCAAACAAAGAATTTAAAGAAACAAAAAGGTCAACAGGTAAGCAGTATTAATTGATAACACTCCCCCTGTGTGAATTCTAAACCCTACTTTTAAATAGACCCACAGCTAAGCATCGCCAGCATTAAACTCAAGTTCAGAAGGAATTTATTTTTGATAATTAAATGCTTCTGCCTTACAGAGCTAAACCTCTCCCAATAATGGTACAATCTTTCACTAAAATTACAGACTACGAACCTCTTGTGTTCGCTATATATTTAATTATTCATACCACTAAATATAAAACTCTCTCAGACATCCTGTGACTAACACTGAGTCTGCTCATTCTCTTTCTTTTACATTCTAGGTAACTTAATACTTGTCACACTGTCCTATTGTAAACACCCACAAATTAACCTCAGTCATTGCTGTTTTGAAGAATGCAAACTCCTCTCTTTATTACGTTTGAGAATGATGTGAACGTTCTGCTTGACTTCCATTCTTACTCCTGACTCCCTCACTATGAATTGATGCCGGCTGCCATTGAAACTTTAGCTACAGAAAATAATGAAGCAATTTTCTTGAATTGAGTTTGTTACTCCCCTATAATATTGGATGTATTAATGAGATCACATACATTTCATGTTTTCTCATAACTTTCCTATCCTTGTGATCTCTTGTGTCTTTGACAAAGCAATGACATTTTGTGATAATTAAGAAATTGCAAAACTCCATTGAGGAACATTTGATAGGGTTTAGAAAGTGAACTTAACCCCAAATGAGTAAGGCTTCAGAACTTGATTTGAATGTCTACCTCAGTACTTATTGTAATGCCAAGAGCCACAAACAACATTAGAAAAACAGCACCAAATTTGAGAAGACTGGAGATTGAACAGCCAGGCACTGAGTGATTCTGGAATTTAGTAGCACCAACTAAATATTCACATACTGTTCGTGATCTTCTGGATGTCTCATTGCAAATCTTCCCTGTCCCAGTTGCAGTTTAGTGGCAATGTGGACATTGTGTGTGCTGGCTGTTTGAAGTATATTGTCTCAAATAATGAATTCATTTGATACAGGTTTGAAGTGCATCGATTCAGCAATCCAATTTATCCTGTCTTTTTTTAAATGATTTGCTTACTAGCAATTTCCCAGAAAAGTAGATAACCTGGCTGTATTTTAATCCTGATAACAAGGAAAAGACAAACACATAACCTCAACACCAAGGAGAGGGAAGCACTAAAAGCACTAAGAAACGATAAGAACATAATCATTCTACCAGCAGACAAAGGCAGAATGACGGTCATCCTGGACAAAGCAGAGTACATCCAAAAAGCACAACAACTACTTGCAGATACCAACACCTACCAAAAGAGGGAGTTTGACCCCACCCCACAGCTCACCAATAGGATAAACAACACATTGAGGAACCTACAAAAAAACGGACAGATAACCAGGTTTAACCTACAGAGAATGAAACCTGAAAGCAACAACACCCCCAGATTCGATAGACTACCTAAAGTGCACAAACCAAACATCCCACTCAGACCCATAGTATCACGACCAGGGACACCATCACACAACCTGGCTAAGGAACTACAGCAGAAATTGAAACACCTGGTCAGCGGATCCAGACACTATATACAGTCAACACAGGAATTCTTGGACATCATCAGAAATATACACAGAGACAAGGAAGAAACTATGGTCTCATTCGATGTAAGGGCACTGTTCACCTCTATCGACAAAACCCTAGCCAGAGAAACAATAGCCAACCTGCTGGACATACAGAACAGACAACAAGAGGGGGAATCTATTAACAAAGACGGCATACTTAAACTACTGGACCTGTGCCTCACAACACACTTCACATTCAGCAAACAAAGATATGAACAAATCAACGGCACACCCATGGGCTCACCCATCTCTGGACTCATAGCAGAAGCGGTAATGCAAAGGTTAGAACAAACAGTTTTACCGCAAATTCAACCCAAACTCTGGGTCAGATATGTAGATGATACCTTTGTAATCATTAAGAACACAGAAATAGAGAACACACACCGGATCATCAATGCCATACTCACAGGAATCCGATTCACTAGAGAGGAAGAAAAGGACAACCAACTCCCATTCCTAGACGTGATGATACAGAGAACACTGAACGGAGAATTCACCACAAAGGTATACAGGAAAGCCACACACACAGACCAAGTCCTGAACTACGAAAGCAACCACCCCAACACACACAAAAGAAGTTGCATTAAGACACTGTTCAAAAGGGCCACAACACACTGCAGTACACCAGAACTGCAAAAAGAGGAAGAGGAACACCTATACAATGTATTCGCCAAAAATGGAAACCCACGCAATTTCATTGACAGATGCCTAAGGGAAAGACAATGGAATGAGGACATGCCACAACCCAAAGGACTAGCCACATTACTATAATCAAAAACATTCTGAACTGACAGCCAGACTACTGCGACCACTAGGACTCATAACAGCACACAAACCAACAGCCACTCTCAGACAACAACTCACCAGAACAAAGGACCCGATACCCAACATGAGCAAAACCAATGTAGTGTACAAAATCCCATGCAAGGACTGCACAAAACACTACATAGGACAAACAGGAAGACAGCTAACGGTCCACATCCATGAACACCAACTAGCCATGAAACGACATGACCAGCTATCCTTAGTAGCCACACACACGCAGATGACAAGCAACATGAGTTCGACTGGGACAGCACTACTATTATAGGACAAGCCAAACAGAGAACAGCCAGGTAATTCCTAGAGGCATGGCACTCATCCACAGATTCAATCAATAAGCACATCGACCTGGACCCAATATACCGACCACTATAGCGGACAGCTGGAACTGACAACTGGAAGCGGCAGAAACAAACCATTATAAATGCCAGAGGAAACATCACAGAAGCACTTCACAGGAGGCTCCCAAGCACTGAGGATGTCACCTAGATAGGGGACTAAACGTCTGCAACACAAATTCCCAGCTCGGTGAACAGAACCACAACAACATATTTTAATCTCTTGGGGATGAAAAAGAACATGTCAGCTGAATTGTATCCAACTATGAGGCCACAAAACATAGGAGCAGAAATTAAGCCATTCAGCCCATTGAGTCTGCTCCACCATTCAATCATGGCTGATAAGTTTCTCATCCCCATTCTTTCGCTTCCTCCCCTTAACCCTTGATCCCCTGATACTCAAGAACCTATCTATCTCAGTCTTAAATATACTCAATGACCTGGCCTCCACAGCTTCTGTGGCAGTGAATTCCATAGATTCACCACTCTCTGGCTGAAGGAGTTTCTCCTTATGTCTGTTCTAAAAGATCTTCCCTTTACTCTAAGACCGTGCCCTCAGATCCTCGTCTCTCCTACCAGTGGAAACAGCTTCCCAACATCTACTCTGTCAAAGGCTATTCAGTATTTTGCATGTTTCAATTAGATCAGCCCTCATCCTTCTGAACTCCATCAAATATAAACCCAGAGTCCTCAAACGCTCCTCATATGTTAAGCTTTTCATTCCTAGGACCATTCTCATGAACCCCCTCTGAACGCGTTCCAGGGCCACTGCATCCTGCCTGAAATATGGGGCCCAAAACTGTGCAGAACACTCCAAACTCTTGGTGTACTGTCACAAAATCTCTATAATTTACGGTTCAAGTCCACTTTCTGATTAGGGAATAGAAATGGTGCTGTATTAGCTCCTCACTGGTGATCACCATGTGCTATGCGCCAGTCTGCTGTATTGCTGTCACCATCCTCTTTCAGGATGAAAGGGTTTGCTTGGCATGGTATAGTTGAGAAATCTCACGTGCTACTCTAAGGAGAAGAGGCTCTTATGTTAAACAAAATGAAATACATGTTAGCAACCGAGTGCATTGTTATGGAGACAATGAGGAACAAAGCAACCTACTTGATTGGCACCACATCCACAAACATTCATTTCCTGCACTAGTGATGTTTGGGAGCAGCAGAGTGTATCATCTACAAGATACATGGCAAATACTCACCAAAGACCCTTAGCCAACACCTTCCAAACCCACAACCACTTCCATCTAGAAGGACAAGCACAGCATCTATGTGGGAATACCCCTAAGTCATTCACATTAAATATATCCATCAGTGGCATTAGATCATAATCCTGACACTCCCTCCCTAATGACAGTGTGGGTTTATCCAGAGCAAACGGACTGCAGAGCTTTGAGAAGCCAACTCACCACTGCCTTCTGAAGGGCATCTAAGGATGGGCAATAAACACTGGCCCAGCCAGCAACCACATCCCTGAAGGGATTTTTACAAAAGAGACCCACATGCCATCATGATAAAGGAAGGTGCTTAAGGCAGTATTAACTCTTTTGGGCAATTATACATTTATGCAATATTTTCAATAAGCTTTTTTTCCATTATAAATATTTATCCATTTGTGGAAACAATTACATTTAACAACACTCCCTCTCCTAAAAAACCTTTAACTTCACAAGTTCAGATAATCTGAAGTATTCTGTATTCTCCCAGATAATGCAAACTCTTCAGATTTCATAAAGTTCTGGAACTCTGGGTTAAAAATGGTAGACTTCAACTCTGTCCCTGTGAGTGTGAGGTCTGCAAGCCCCTTTCGACCTCAAAACCCCTAATGTCTTGGATTTTCTTCACATGGGATGTTTTTTCTGCTCAAACATGTAATTGCTCCATTGCAACATCTGAAGGACCTTTAACTTGATTAACTTCCTTTGTGGAGAATGCTATCCGAGTGAAATAGTCACTTTATTATTTATCGTAGATCTCTGAACCAAGTAATTTCTTCTTGACATTTTGATTTTTAGATTTCTGGACTTACATTGGTTCAGGGTGGATGAATAATCACATAAAAATATGGGGAAAGTTGGCAGAGCCAGCATGGATGTGTTAAGGGACAATTGTGTCTCTTCTTCCTCAGGCAGCTGAAGAAATTTGGCATGACGCCGAATACCCTTGCCAATTTTTTGTAGGTGCGTCATCGAGAGCATTCTGCCTAGATGTATCACTACCTGTGCCATTCAAGATTGGAGATGATTATAGAGAGTGA